>NC_068942.1:83484725-83796809 GCF_026419915.1 Harpia harpyja | reverse complement strand
AGTACTGCAAATTTTAAAGTTAGGCGCTGCAGTACTGCAAAATCTAAGTTAAGCGCTGCAGTACTGCAAAATCTAAGTTAAGCGCTGCAGTACTGCAAATTTTAAAGTTAAGTGCAACAGTACTGCAAAATCTAAGTTAAGTGCAGCAGCACTGCAAATTTTAAAGCACTGCAGGACTGCAAAATCTAAGTTTTACAAAAGCAACTTTAAAGTTTTACAAAAGCAACTTTAAAGTTTTACAAAAGCAACTTTAAAGTTTTACAAAAGCAACTTTAAAGTTTTACAAAAGCAACTTTAAAGTTTTACAAAAGCATTTCACAACAGCAACTTCAAAGTTTCACAATACAGCTTTACAATAGCAACTTCAAAGTTTCACAATAGCAACTTCAAAGTTTCACAATAGCAACTTCAAAGTTTCACAATAGCAACTTCAAAGTTTCACAATAGCAACCTTAAAATTTTACAATACAGTTTCACAACACCAACTTTAAAGTTTTACAACAGCATTTCACAATAGCAACCTTAAAATTTTACAATACAGTTTCACAACACCAACTTTAAAGTTTTACAACAGCATTTCACAATAGCAACCTTAAAATTTTACAATACAGTTTCACAACACCAACTTTAAAGTTTAACAGCATTTCACAATAGCAACCTTAAAATTTTACAATACAGTTTCACAACACCAACTTTAAAGTTTTACAATAGCAACTTTACAGTTTCACAACACCAACTTTAAAGTTTTACAATAGCAACTTTACAGTTTCACAACACAGTTTTACAATAGCAACTTTACAGTTTCACAACAGCATTTCACAATAGCAACCTTAAAATTTTACAACACAGTTTCACAATAACAACTTTAAAGTTTCACAACACCAACTTTAAAGTTTTACAACAGCATTTCACAACACCAACTTTAAAGTTTTACAACAGCATTTCACAATAGCAACCTTAAAATTTTACAATACAGTTTCACAACACAGTTTTACAATAGCAACTATACAGTTTCACAACACAGTTTTACAATAGCAACTTCAAAAATTGCAATACAAAATGACTTCCACCATAGTAGTAAATTTTTTATTTGTTTCACATTGCATTAAATTACAAAGTTTACAGAGCATTTTCCAAGTTTACAGAGCATTTTCCAAGTTTACAGAGCATTTTCCAAACTTATCAGTCTTTTCCACATTCCTCACTGCCATTACATCCGTCGCTGCACGTCCAGAAGTTTTCCTCCCCGAGGCGACGTTACCTCCACGATCCCTGTTCTCAAGCAGAAAACAAGTAAGCTCTTCTCCTCTTCACACACTGTCCGCTTCCACACCTAGACACAAAAATAAAAATTGAAAAATATAATTACAAACTACAAAGAGCACCCCAATAATTTACAAACACAACACAGAATAATACAGTTACATTCACACACTTCACAATCCTGGCCTACACAATGCTGGCCATCTAGTCCAACTCCCCCCACACCCTTCGCCAACAAAATCCTCTACTGTCTTCCAAAGACCATCCGCTAAACAACATAATTCCCTGTGCTAAGTGGCAATTACCACATTCCAGGGGAGCGCGCTCCACGGGAACGCCGTTCCCCGGAGCATTGAAAAATTCACCCTGCCTGCCAAAACCCCGGCCCGAGCCTGACCCCCGTCCAAACATTGGCGATGAACATCGCCTCACAGAGCGGCCGGGACCGGGGAAAAAAAAAACCCAGCCGGGGGGAAAAAAAAAAAAAACCCCCCGGCTGGGGTTTTTTTATTCTACTTGTATTTTTTTTAATTCCCTGAAAAACATCTCAACTGTACAACCTGAAGGGAAAAAAAACCATTAAAAACCTAAACCACTTAACCCTACAAGGTGACACACATTCACAACACACTACGCATTAACATCACATTCACACCAGCCCTCGCTCTCAACTCATTCATCCAACTGCCTGCCACCCTCAAGGGGCCATCACCCCGTGCCTGCGGCACTGGGGGCCTCAAAAATCACCCTGCCTGCCAAAACCCCGGCCCGAGCCTGACCCCCGTCCGAACATTGGCGATGAACATCGCCTCACAGAGCGGCCGGGACCGGGGAAAAAAAAACCCAGCCGGGGGGAAAAAAAAAAAAAAACCCCCCGGCTGGGGTTTTTTTATTCTACTTGTATTTTTTTAAAATTCTAATTGCCTGAAAAACATCTCAACTGTACAACCTGAAAGGAAAAAACATTAAAAACCTAAACCACTTACCCCTACAAGGTGACACACATTCACAACACACTATGCATTAACATCACATTCACACCAGCCCTCGCTCTCAACTCATCCAACTGCCTGCCACCCTCAAGGGGCCATCGCCCCATGCCTGTGGCACCGGGGGCCTCAAAAATCGCCCTGCCTGCCAAAACCCCGGCCCGAGCCTGACCCCCGTCCGAACATTGGCGATGAACATCGCCTCACAGAACGGCCGGGACCGGGGAAAAAAAAAACCCAGCCGGGGGGGAAAAAAAAAAAAAAACCCAGCTGGGGTTTTTTTTATTCTACTTGTATTTTTTTAAAATTCTAATTGCCTGAAAAACATCTCAACTGTACAACCTGAAAGGAAAAAACATTAAAAAGCTAAACCACATAACCCTACAAGGTAACACACATTCACAACACACCACTCATTCAGATCACAGGCACACTAGCCCTCACACGCAACTAACCCATCCTGCCGCCAAAGGGCATCAAGGGGCCATCGCCCCTTACCCGCAGCACCCGGGGTCTCAAAAATCAACCCCCAGCCCCAGCCCAACCTCCTTCCAAACTCCCCACAAACTATACTTCCATTACACCAACGCTTCAACACACACCATATGCACCGTACATAGATTTTTCAACCCGATACTTAGCTTTCATAGCGGCACAAGTCACAGTCCAACCTCCGTAGGAGCCGCATCGCCTAAATGCGAGGTTCCTTCAATCGCCTCGTGCCCCGTGATCACCTGCAAAAATAACACACAAAACTGTTGAATGGACACTTTACCCTCAGCATAAAAAAATCCTGCACAGCTCCAAACTCCTACTTCCCACCTATTCCAAAAGCAAAAACCTCAGTGCCTTAACCATTTCTAGAACCTTACCACAAAGTGTCGACCTACACAATATTAACACCCATGCCCACTTACTGCCTTACTATATTCTACCCCACAAACCACTTGCAATCCACTCCACTACTGACATGCAATGACTGAAAAATCATTTAACCCTCAATGCTAACAATCTAGACATATCAGGATATCACCCATAGACTCCTACTGCTATTCCACCTACCCCTGACTCTACATCCCCGGGCAGAGCAGCTCCAAGCCAAACACACCCATGCACACAACACACACAACACAGAACACTAACAACAAGGGGATTCAAAGAGAGAGAAAACTCTCAGCAAGAAGAAGGACTCCCGGACGGGAGGTGCCATCCGGCAAGATGACCTACGGCGTCCAAAACCACGAAGCGAGGAGGCTCTACGACAGCCCCAAAGAAGAAGAGGCAAAACTAACGGCCCCTTACAAGATGGTACTGTCTAAACCAAAGTGATGGATGCGTAAGAAGCCCGTCATCAAGACCTAGGAACATCAAGATGCAGGGAAGAACTCCCAGTCCAAGATGACACGCGGCTAGGCAGCAGAGCTGCCAAAGCAGCCTGGAAGAGCACCGCAGAGGAGAACCAGCTGGTTCCTTCCAAAACCGATCCACGCTTTAGAGCTCCGAGCGCAAGACAAGAAGCGCCCGATTGGCACCGGGCCGATGAGTACGGGCATTCGAGACCCTAGGGATGGCGCCCGAAGTGCCTGACGCGCTCACTGAGCGCAAAGACTGATAACGGCATTGAGAGCCAACGAAGGTCTAAGGCACAGAAGACAGACTACACAAACCACACACCACCACAGACACAGGCTGGAACTGCCCTGCCCGGCACACGCTGCTCTCGTGCTGAAAAGCAACCCGCTCCCTTCGTCTGCCCGAACGGGACTGCTCCTGGACAGCCCTGCCCTCCTACGCTAACTTTCAAACCCCTCCCTGCAATTCCCAGCTGTGTCCCTCCCTCCCAGCCTCTCCCCAGCCCGGGTCCCTCAACTTAACTTTCAGAGGGCCAACGGTACGAATCCATCCTCCAACAAAAGTCACACGGCCTAACTGGGATGATCCGGCAGTCGCCAGGTTCCTCTTCATCACCTGCAGTGAAGACAAAAAAAAAAAAAAAGCCAACAAAGTCAGAAGAGGCAGTAAGTAACCCATCGGCCAACACCAACTACTTTCCCAACCCCCCACTTAATCACACACACCACAGGGTTACGCCTACCTGCTCATTCCAGCGTCAGACCCTGCGGCCATCATCACTCATGGTACCTCAGACAGCAAAACACACCAAATTAGCATAGCAGTCATGAGAAGTCACCAGCCCCATGCTCCTCCTCCCTCATCCACAGCTCACCTCAAATGCTCATCCCATTCCAAAGGTGGCCCGCACAGCGCCTGCAAAACAAAAGGTAAATGCTTAACTGAGCAACCACATAATACTTTGATATTCAACAGCAACCCGGCCCACAACCACCTCACCTTCTCAAACTCCTCATCGGCCTGCGACTTCGCCCCTCCGAGGCTGCGTGCTCCACCTGCAAAAGACAAATGACAAGGGATGCTTCCAACTTTGCCAACAATACGACACCTCCAAAGGAACAGTTCCTTTAACCCAGTAGTCACGACTCACCTTGCCCGGGACACCTCTGGTACCAATACCCCGCTTTGCTCCTTGCTTCGTACCTTCAAAATAAAAAGAAAAAAAGAACCCTATCAGCTACTCATAGAGCCACCGGCCACATCTTCCCTCTGATTCCACTCACGGACCCACCTTCTTATGCTGCTTCGCTCCCCTCCTCCGTCGCTCTGTGGCACACAACTTGTCCCTCTGCATCTGAAAAAAACCCATATTCAACGAGTCACCTGGATGCACAGCAAGAGGTTCACAATTCCAGAGGTCTTGATTCCATCTAGGAAGACCATCTGGAGTCCAACTACAGCCTGCCATCTTAAAAAAAAAAAAAAAGGCCAAACTTTAAGCCCATCATATGCAAGCCTCAACACTTCAGAGGCTCAAATCTGCTTCAGTGCCCCTCAACAGCCCATGCCACACAGCTCCAATCATCTCCCTAAAACACTATTGGCATGGCTGTCCGCAAAGCCCGCCCACAGCTACTAGACCCAAGATAACTGTACAACCCTCACCTAAAGAATTAAGGCAAATCAACATTTCACCCATAGACTCCTACTGCTGTTCCACCTACCCCTGACTCTACAACCCCGGGCAGAGCAGCTCCAAGCCAAACACACCCATGCACACAACACACACAACACAGAACACTAACAACAAGGGGATTCAAAGCGAGAGAAAACTCTCAGCAAGAAGGACTCCCGGACGGGAGGTGCCATCCGGCAAGATGACCTACGGCGTCCAAAACCACGAAGCGAGGAGGCTCTACGACAGCCCCAAAGAAGAAGAGGCAAAACTAACGGCCCCTTACAAGATGGTACTGTCTAAACCAAGGTGATGGATGCGTAAAAAGCCCGTCATCAAGACCTAGGAACATCAAGATGCAGGGAAGAACTCCCAGTCCAAGATGACACGCGGCTACGCAGCAGAGCCGCCAAAGCAGCCTGGAAGAGCGCCGCAGAGGAGAACCAGCTGGTTCCTTCCAAAAACCGATCCACGCTTTAGAGCTCCGAGCGCAAGACAAGAAGCGCCCGATTGGCACCGGGCCGATGAGTACGGGCATTCAAAACCCTAAGGGTGGCGCCCAAAGCGCCTGCCGCGCTCCCTGAGCGCAAAGACTGATGATGGCATTGAGAGCCAACGAAGGTCTAAGGCACAGAAAACAGACTACACAAACCACACACCACCACAGACACAGGCTGGAACTGCCCTGCCCGGCACACGCTGCTCTCGTGCTGAAAACAACCCGCTCCCTTTGCCTGCCTAAAGGGGACTGCTCCTGGACAGCCCTGCCCTCCTACGCTAACTTTCAAACCCCTCCCTGCAATTCCCAGCTGTGTCCCTCCCTCCCAGCCTCTCCCCAGCCCGGGTCCCTCAACTTAACTTTCAGAAGGTCAAGGGTATGAATCCATCCTCCACCAAAAGTCACACGGCCTAACTGGGATGATCGGGCAGTCGCCAGGTTCCTCTTCATCACCTGCAATGAAGACAAAAAAAAAAAAGCCAACAAAGTCAGAAGAGGCGGTAAGTAACCCATCGGCCAACACCAACTACTTTCCCAACCCCCCACTTAATTACACACACCACAGGGTTACGCCTACCTGCTCATTCCAGAGTCAGACCCTGCAGCCACCATCACTCCTGGTACCTGAGACAGCAAAACACACCAAATTAGCATAGCAGTCATGAGAAGTCACCAGCCCCATGCTCCTCCTCCCTCATCCACAGCTCACCTCAAACGCTCATCCCATTCCAAAGGTGGCCCGCACAGCACCTGCAAAACAAAAGGCAAATGCTTAACTGAGCAACCACATAATACTTTGATATTCAACAGCAACCCGGCCCACAACCACCTCACCTTCTCAAACTCCTCATCGGCCTGCGACTTCGCCCCTCCAAGGCTGCGTGCTCCACCTGCAAAAGACAAATGACAAGGGATGCTTCCAACTTTGCCAACAACATGACACCTCCAAAGGAACAGTTCCTTTAACCCAGTAGTCACGACTCACCTTGCCCAGGACACCTCTGGTACCAATACCCCGCTTTGCTCCTTGCTTCGTACCTTCAAAATAAAAAGAAAAAAAGAACCCTATCAGCTACTCATAGAGCCACCGGCCACATCTTCCCTCTGATTCCACTCACGGACCCACCTTCTTGTGCTGCTTCGCTCCCCTCCTCCGTCGCTCTGTGGCACACAACTTGTCCCTCTGCATCTGAAAAAAAACCATATTCAACGAGTCACCTGGATGCACAGCAAGAGGTTCACAATTCCAGAGGTCTTGATGCCATCTGGGAAGACCATCTGGAGTCCAACTACAGCCTGCCATCTTAAAAAAAAAAAAAAAAAAAAGGCCAAACTTTAAGCCCATCATATGCAAGCCTCAACACTTCAGAGGCTCAAATCTGCTTCAGTGCCCCTCAACAGCCCATGCCACACAGCTCCAATCATCTCCCTAAAACACTATTGGCATGGCTGTCCGCAAAGCCCGCCCACGGCTACTAGACCCAAGATAACTGTACAACCCTCACCTAAAGAATTAAGGCAAATCAACATTTCACCCATAGACTCCTACTGCTGTTCCACCTACCCCTGACTCTACAACCCCGGGCAGAGCAGCTCCAAGCCAAACACACCCATGCACACAACACAGAACACTAACAACAAGGGGATTCAAAGCGAGAGAAAACTCTCAGCAAGAAGAACACACACCACAGGGTTACGCCTACCTGCTCATTCCAGAGTCAGACCCTGCAGCCATCATCACTCATGGTACCTGAGACAGCAAGACACACCAAATTAGCATAGCAGTCATGAGAAGTCACCAGCCCCATTCTCTCCTCACTAATCCACAACTCACCTCAAATGCTCATCCCATTCCAAATGTGGCCCGCACAGCGCCTGCAAAACAAAAGGTAAATCCTTAACCGAGCAGCCACCTAATACTTTGATATTCAACAGCAACCCAGCCCACAACCACCTCACCTTCTCAAACTCCTCATCGGCCTGCGGCTTGGCTCCTCCGAGGCTGCGTGCACCACCTGCAAAAACCAAAGCAGAAGATGCGTACTGAGAGGCTGCCCGAAACCTCAGCCCGCCCGGACCGATTCCCAACTTGCTCTCCTTTACCTTGGGCGCTCGACCACCCCGCTCTGTCATCAAGAGCTTGCCACGTCAAGGCCTGCATACCACCTGCAAAAGACAAATGACAAGGGATGTTTCCAACTTTGCCAACAATAAGACACCTCCAAAGGAACAGTTCCTTTAACCCAGTAGTCACGACTCACCTTGCCCGGGACACCTCTGGTACCAATACCCCGCTTTGCTCCTTGCTTCATACCTTCAAAATAAAAGAAAAAAAGAACCCTATCAGCTACTCATAGAGCCACCGGCCACACCTTCCCTCTGATTCCACTCACAGACCCACCTTCTTACAGGGCTCCGCTCCCCTCCTCCATCGCTCTGTGGCACACAACTTGTCCCTCTGCATCTGAAAAAAAAACCCCAGATATATTCAACAACAAGTCACCTGGATGCAGAGCAAGAGCTTCACAATTCCAGAGGTCTTGATTCCATCTAGGAAGACCATCTGGAGTCCAACTACAGTCTGCCATCTTAAAAAAAAAAAAAGGCCAAACTTTAAGCCCATCACATGCAAGCCTCAACACCTTACAGACTCAAATCTGCTTCACTGCCCCTCAACAGCCCATGCCACACAGCTCCAATTATCTCCATAAAACACCATCAATGTGGCTGTCCACAGAGCCCACCAATGGCTACACAATCTCAGATGACTTTACAACCCTTGCCTAAACAATTAAGGCAAATCAACATTTCACCCATAGACTCCTACTGCTGTTCCACCTAGCCCTGACTCTACATCCCCGGGCACAGCAGCTCCAAGCCAAACACACCCATGCACACAACACACACCACTAACAACAAGGTGATTCAAAGTGAGAGAAAACTCTCAGCAAGAAGGACACCCGGACGGGAGGTGCCATCCGGCAAGATGACCTACGGCGTCCAAAACCACGAAGCGAGGAGGCTCTACGACAGCCCCAAAGAAGAATAGGCAAAACTAACGGCCCCTTACAAGACGGTACTGTCTAAACCAAGGTGATGGATGCGTAAGAAGCCCGTCATCAAGACCTAGGAACATCAAGATGCAGGGAAGAACTCCCAGTCCAAGATGACACGCGGCTAGGCAGCAGAGCCGCCAAAGCAGCCTGGAAGAGCGCCGCAGAGGAGAACCGGCTGGTTCCTTCCAAAACCGATCCACGCTTTAGAGCTCCGAGTGCAAGAAAAAAAGCACCCGATTGGCACCGGGCCGATGAGTACGGGCATTCGAGACCCTAGGGATGGCGCCCGAAGCGCCTGCCGCGCTCCCTGAGCGCAAAGACTGATGACGGCATTGAGAGCCAACGAAGGTCTAAGGCACAGAAGACAGACTACACAAACCACACACCACCACAGACACAGGCTGGAACTGCCCTGCCCGGCACACGCTGCTCTCGTGCTGAAAAGCAACCCGCTCCCTTTGCCTGCCTAAAGGGGACTGCTCCTGGACAGCCCTGCCCTCCTACGCTAACTTTCAAACCCCTCCCTGCAATTCCCAGCTGTGTCCCTCCCTCCCAGCCTCTCCCCAGCCCGGGTCCCTCAACTTAACTTTCAGAGGGCCAAGGGTACGAATCCATCCTCCCCAAAAATCACACGGCCTAACTGGGATGATCGGGCAGTCGCCAGGTTCCTCTTCATCACCTGCAGTGAAGACAAAAAAAAAAAAAGCCAAAGTCAGGAGAGGCTATAAGTAACCCATCGGCCAACACCAACTACTTTCCCAACCCCCCACTTAATCACACACACCACAGGGTTACGCCTACCTGCTCATTCCAGAGTCAGACCCTGCGGCCATCATCACTCCTGGTACCTGAGACGGCAAGACACACCAAATTAGCATAGCAGTCATGAGAAGTCACCAGCCCCATGCTCCTCCTCCCTAAGCCACAACTCACCTCAAATGCTCATCCCATTCCAAAGGTAGCCCACACAGCACCTGCAAAAGAAAAAGGTAAATGTTTAATTAACCACCCAATTAGCTAATCAAGACCTACCCAGCCAACAACCACCTCACCTTCTCAAACTCCTCATCGGCCTGCGGCTTGGCTCCTCCGAGGCTGCGTGCACCACCTGCAAAAACCAAAGCACAAGACACATGCTGAGACACCGCCCGAAACCTCAGCCCGCCCGCACCGATTCCCAACTTGCTCTCCTTTACCTCAGCCGCTCACATGCCCCACCTGTGCCGTCAACAGCTTGCCACATCGAGGCCTGTGTACCACCTGCAAAACACAAATGACAAGGGATGCTTCCAACTCTGCTAACAATACAACGCTACCAAAGAAATGATTGCTTCAACCCCTTAGTCACAGCTCACCTTGCCCGAGTCGCCTCCGCTGCTGATAGCCCACTTCGCTCCTTGCTTTGCACCTTCAGAATAAAAGAAAAAAAAGAACCCTTATGAACTAGTCATAGAGCCACCAGCTGCATCTTCCCTCTGACTCCACTCACAGACCCACCTCCTCACGGCGCTCCGCTCCCCTCCTCCGTAGCTCTGGTGCACGCATCTTGTCTCTCCGCATCTGAAAGAGAAACCCATATTGAACGAGTCAGCCTGGATGCAGAGCAAGAGCTTAACAACTCCAGCTACAGCAAGCCATTTTAAAAAAACAAAACAAAACAAAACAAAACCAGAGCCAAACTTTAAGCCCATCACATGCAAGCCTCAACACCTTACAGACTCAAATCCGCTTCACCGCCCCTCAACAGCCTCTGCCACATGGCTACAATCAATTCCATAAAAAACTCTCAACATTGCTGTCCACACAGCCCACCAATGCCTACTCAATCCCAGATGACCGTACAACCCTTGCCTAAACAATTAAGGCAAATCAACATTTCACCCTTAGACTCTTATTGCTGTTCCACCTACCCCTGACTCTACATCCCCGGGCAGAGCAGCTCCAAGCCAAACACACCTGTGCACAGACCAACACAACACAGAACGGTACAGACAAGGTGATTCAAAGAGAGAGAAAACTCTCAGCAAGAAGGACTCCCGGACGGGAGGTGCCATCCGGCAAGATGACCTACGGCGTCCAAAACACTGAGGCAAGGAGGCTCTACGGCAGACCCCGAGGAGTCCGACGTAACGGCCTGTTAAAAGACAGCACTGTCAAAACCAAGAGGATGGATGTACAAGAAGCCTGTCATCAAGACCTAGGAACATCAAGATGCAGGGAAGAACTCCCAGTCCAAGAAAATGGATGGCTAGAGAGCGGAGCTGCCGACGCAGCCCGGAAGAATGCCACGAGAGAGGACCGACCGGAATCTGCCGAGACCGATCCGTGCTTTAGAGCTGCAAATGCAAAAAAAGAAACGCTCCAATGGCACTGTGCCGATGAGTACGGGCATTCGAGACCCTAGGGACGGCGCCTAAAGCGCGTGCCACGCTCCCCCGGCGCAAAGCGCAATGAGGACATTGAGACCCGCAAAAGGTCTAAGGGACAGAAGACAGACTACACAAACTGCACACCACCGCAGACAAAGGCTGGAACTGCCCTGCCCGGCACACGCTGCTCTCGTGCTGCAAAGCAACCCGCTCCCTTCGCCTGCCCAAACGGCACTGCTCCTGGACGGGCCTCTCTCCTGCGCTACCTTTAAAACCCCTCCCTGCAATTCTCAGCTTCGTTCCTCCCTCCCAGCCTCTGCCCAGCCCTGGTCCCTCAACTTAACTTTCAGAGGGCCGTGGGTCTCAAACCATCCTCCACAAAAACCACACAGGCTAACTGGGATGTTCCTCAAGGTGACACATTGGTCTTCAACATCTGCAATGAAACAAACAAACAAAAAAATCAGAAAAGGGAGTAAGCATCCCGCCGGCCAACGCCAACTACTTGCCCAACTCCCCCCTCCTCATAAGCACCACCGTGTTTGCTTCCCCGCTCGTTCCAGCTCCGCTACTTGCCCACAAAATAAAGTCAAGCCCCAAGGCTTGTAATCTACGAGGGGCCTGCCACAAGCTGCAAAGGTTCTAGGGACAACACGGCGTTCTGTGGGCAATGAGGAAAGGTGACGAGGCATCCCAGAGCCTGAAAGGCGCTGTGCCTCCTGGCCCTTCTGCTTTCTTTAGAAGTACTAAAACTCCATATATGGATGCATACAAGATGTTCACTCTAACCCCTGCTAAACAACGTCATCATTGGTCCCGTTAAGAGAGATATCAGCAACTTACACAGCATACAGCAGAACTGGTGAAATAAAACAAGGTTCCATTTTCAATAAAGTTGGGGATTCCAGGAAAACACAATGCATGAAGAATTAAAAAAAAACCCAAACAAACAATGCATACTATTAAACCAACTTTCTACCCCTGAACACTCAAAACAAAATTACTGACCTGAAAAAAAGAAAGGAAAAAAAGAAAAAAAAGCTGCACACAAGTGTTACTTTCTACTACACATGCTGCTGAACCTTAACCGGTCCTGAAGCTCTTACCTCAAGCAGACACCTCTTCCCAAAGAGCTGAGCCAGCTCAAAAGCTGCAAAGGACTCAAGGAAGAGCTGAGCACCAACACCAGAGAAACCCAGGAGCACAATGAGCTCCCTCAGCAGAGGCTGTGGCTCAAATACCCCGAGCCTCCGCCCACCACCCTTCCCACAATCCCCTGGGAAAGGGGAAGGGCAAACCACCAGAAGGTATAAAGTCAGCTGGAGGAGCAGCAGGAGCGTTCTTACCTGCCTTAAATTTACAGTAAGCGAGACCCTGAACAGAGAAAGCGACCTTTACTGGCAATGACGCTACCTGCTCCTGTACTACAGCTACAACTATTGCATCGGCAACGTGACCGGGTAAGGAGTTAAACTTAATTTTTCTGAGGCGTAGACAGAAAAAGATAGATGTGCCTCTAAACTAGGTAGGAAACTAGCTCATTAAATGCAATAACAATGTAGTTATTAAAATCACATCAGTCAGCGGCGAGGCCAGCAGACGCAATGGTAAGTCGGCGGCTAAGCGCTACGTTGAGGCGGACCGGGAGGTTCCCGAGGCCCGGGAGCCCCGGGGAAGAGCAGAGGGACGGTGCAGAGCCGGCAGCTCTCGTAAGAGAGGCTGACGCGGCGTGGGCGTTGCCAGGGGTGACTGCGGGAGATTTAAATGGCCCTGAGGAGCGCCAGCGACCAAGAGCGTGGCAAACAGGGCGTGGCGTGTCAGGGTGTGGTGCGGCAGTTTGCGCGGCAGTTCGGGCAGGTAGGGCGCAGCCCCCCCCTTCCCAGCTCGAGAAGGCTACTGAAGCGGTGGACGTCGGCCTCAGAAGGAGACCCCGATATGGCTGCCGCTCGGGTGAAAGCCGTTGCTAGGAAAAACGTGGCGATGCAGACAGAGCTCCCGTGTAAATGTGCAGCTGTCCAGGTCTCTGGCTGCAGGGAGTGCCTGAGTCTATCAGAAATGATGGAGGTCAGTGGGGACGCCTCTTGTGTGAGCTGTGACCAGGTGAGTGATTTGCTCAGCCTGGTGGTAGAACTGAAGGAAGAAGTGGAAAGGTTGAGGAGTATCAGGGAGCGTGAGAGGGAGATAGATTGGTGGACCCACACCCTACCGTCCCTGAGGCAGACGCAGCAGACGGAGGCTCCGCGAGAAGCGGAGGTTCCCCTGCCCCCTTGCCACCAGGCAGGAGGGGACCTAAGAGTTGGAGGGGAATGGATACAGGTCCCTGCTCGGGGAGGCAGGCGAGTCCCCTCCCGGTCTCCCTCACCTTCCCGGTTGCCCCTACGCAACAGGTATGGGGCTCTGGAACTTGAGGACCGGGTCTGTGAAGATCAGGGTGTAGGTGAAGCCCTATCCAGGGAGGTGCCTAGGCTCAGTCGGGCAGCCCCACGCATTCTCGCAGCCTGTGAAAAAAGAAAAAGGAGGGTAATTGTCATAGGTGACTCCCTTCTGAGGGGGACAGAGGGCCCAATATGCGGTCCTGACCCGTCCCACAGGGAAGTCTGCTGCCTCCCTGGGGCCCGGGTAAAAGACATTACCAGGGAACTCCCGGGTCTGGTTCGGACCTCTGATTATTACCCATTGCTGGTTGTGCAGGTTGGCAGTGATGAGATTGCAGGGAGAAATCCAAAGGCAATCGAAAGGGACTTAGGGGCACTGGGGCGATTGGTGGAAGGAGCAGAGGTAGTGTTTTCCTCAGTCCCTTAGTGGCAGGGAAATATACTGAAAGGAACAGGAAAACACACCTGGTTAATATGTGGCTCAGAGGCTGGTGCCGTCGGTGGTGTTTTGGGTTTTTTGATCGTGGGGAGTTTTACGTGGCACCGGGCTTGCTAGCAACAGATGGTAGGTATCCAGCTATCTCAAAGGGGTAAAAGAATCCTCGCTCGTGAGATGGCGGGGCTCACAGAGAGGGCTTTAAACTAGGTTTGAAGGGGGTAAGGGATAAGGCTAGGTGCACCAGAGATGAGCCTGGGGGCAGCGTGCCAATATTAGGGGTGGATTCGATAGGCCAGCTCAAATGCATCTATGCCGATGCACGCGGCACGGGCGATAAACAGGAGGAGCTGGAAGCCATCGTGCGGCCGGATAGATACGACTTAGTCGCCATCACGGAAACACGGTGGGACGACTCCCGTGACCGGAGCGCTGCGATGGATGGCTATAAGCTCTTCAGAAGGGATAGGCGAGGTAGAAACGGTGGTGGGGTGGCTCTCTCTGTTAGGGAGGGTTTGGACTGCACGGAGCTACACGATTGTGATGACAAGGTGGAGTGCTTATGGGTGAGGATGAGAGGGAAGGCCGATAAGGCAGATATCGTGCTGGGAGTCTGTTATAGACCGCCCGACCACGTTGAAGAGACGGATGAATCGTTCTACAAGCGGCTGGCAGTAGTCTTAGAATCGTGTGCCCTTGTTCTCGTGGGGGACTTCAACTTTCCAGACGTCCGCTGGAAATACGCCACAGCAGAGAGTAAACAGTCTAGGAGGTTCCTGGAGTGCGTGGAAGATAACTTCCCGACGCAGCCGGTAGGTGAGCCCACCAGGGGAGGAGCCTTGCTAGATCTATTGTTTACGAACAGGGAAGGACTGGTGGGAGGTGCGATGGTCGGAGGCCGTCTTGGGCTTAGCGACTGTGAAATGATAGAATTCTCAATTCTTGGTGAGGCAAGGAAGGGGGTCAGCAAAACCACCGCTATGGACTTCCGGAGGGCAAACTTTGGCCTCTTTGAGGCACCGGTTGAGAGAGTCCCTTGGGAGACGGTCCTGAAGGGCAAAAGGGGTCCAGGAGGGATGGACGTTCTTTAAGAAGGCAATCTTAACGGCTCAGGACCAGGCTATTCCCCCGTGCCGCGAGTCAAACCGCCGAGGAAAACGACCGGCCTGGCTGAACGGGGAGCTTTTGCTAGGAGTCAGGACAAAAAGGAGAGTTTATCAACTCTGGAAGAAAGGGCGAGCAACTTGGGAGTACAGGGATCTTGTTAGGTCATGCGCAGAGGAAATTAGAAAGGCAAAAGCTCAGCTAGGACTAAATCTGGCTGCTGTTGTAAGAGACAACAAAAAATGTTTTTACAAATACGGTAACAGTAAAAAAAATCCCAAGGAGAATATCTATCCTTTAATGGATACAGAAGGGAACGTTGCCACCAGAAATGAGGAAAAGGCTGAGGTACTTAATGCCTTCTTGGCCTCAGTCTTTAATAGGGAGACCAGTTATCCTCAGGGTACTCTGCCTCCTGAGCTGGAAGATGAGGATGAAGAGCAGAATATAACCCCCCTTAATCCAAGAGGAAATAGTTAGTGACCTACTACGCCCTCTGGACGCTCACAAATCTGTGGGACCAGATGGAATCCATCCAAGAGTACTGAGGGAACTGGCGGAGGTGCTTGCCAAGCCGCTCTCCATCATCTATGGGCGATCCTGGTCAACGGGGGAGGTCCCAGAGGACTGGAGGCTTGCCGGCGTGACGCCCATTAACAAGAAGGGTCGGAGGGAGGATCCGGGGAACTACGGGCCTGTCAGCCCGACCTCGGTACCGGGGAAGATTATGGAATGGTTTGTCCTGAGAGCGCTCGCGTGGCAAGTCCGGGACGAGCAGGGGATCGGGCCCGGTCAGCGTGGGTTTACGAAAGGCAGGTCCTGCTTGACCAACATGATCTCCTTCTATGACCAGGCGACCCGCCTAGCGGATGAGGGAAAGGCTGTGGATGCTACCTACCTTGACTTCAGCAAGGCCTTTGACGCTGTCTCTCATGGCATACTCCTTGAGAAGCTGGCGTCTCGTGGCTTGGACAAGTGTACTCTTTGCTGGGTGAAAAAGTGTCTGGATGGACAAGCCCAGAGGGTTGTGGTGAATGGGATTAAATCCGGTTGGCGGTGGGTCGCTAGTGGTGTTCCCCAGGGCTTGGTGTTGGGCCCGGTTCTGTTTAATATCTTTATCGATGATTTGGATGAGGAGATCGAGTGCACCCTCAGCAAGTTTGCAGACGACACCAAGTTGGGAGGCAGGGTCGATCTGCTTGAGGGTAGGAAGGCTCTATAGAGAGATCTGGACAGGCTGGATCGATGGGCCGAGGCCAATTGTATGAGGTTCAACGAGGCCGAGTGCCGGGTCCTCCGCTTCGGTCACGGCGACCCCGTGCGGCGCTACGGGCTTGGGGAAGAGCGGCTGGAAAGCTGCCTGGCAGAGAAAGACCCGGGTGTGCTGGTTGACAGCCGGCTGAATATGAGCCAGCAGTGTGCCCAGGTGGCCGGGAAGGCCAACGGCATCCTGGCCTGTACCAGAAATAGTGTGGCCGGCGGGAGCAGGGAGGTAATTGTTCCCCTGTATTCGGCACTGGTGAGGCCGCACCTCGAGTACTGCGTTCAGTTTTGGGCCCCTTGCTACGGGAAAGACGTTGAGGTGCTGGAACGTGTCCAGAAAAGGGCAACCGAGTTGGTGAGGGGCCTGGAGCGTAAGTCTTATGAGGAGCGGCTAAGGGAGCTGGGGCGGTTTCGTCTGGAGAAAAGGAGGCTGAGGGGAGACCTTATCGCTCTCTACAACTACCTAAAGGGGGGGTGTAGCGAGGTGGGTGCTGGTCTCCTCTAGCAGGTGGCTGGAGATAGGACGAGAGGAAATGGAGGTCCCTGGAGGTATTAAAAAAGTGTGTAGACGAGGTACTCCAGAACATGGTTTAGTGGGCATGGATGATGGTGGGACTCAATGATCTTGAAGGTCTTTTCCAACCTCAATGATTCTATGATTCTACATGCCGAGGAGACCCTCTAAAGCCAGGGGATGAACTAAGAGAAGGGAAAAAAAAAAAAAGACAAAGAAAATTTAAAAAGCATCAAGGTATGTGACAAACAAGAAAGAATTAAAAACAAGGGATAGACAGCTTGATAAAAGTAGACACGCAAAGAAAATTTTAAAAGCGACCAGATAGAATACAGGAAAAAAGTAAATAATAGAGACAAAAGCATGTAGAAGTGAACACAAACAAAAATTCAAAAGTGAAAACAGGAAAAACTGAAAAAATAGCAAAACCCCCTAAATAGACAGAGACAGAGATAGAAAATTTTAAAAGCAATGGGATACAGGACAGACTAGAAGGAATTCAAAAATAAAGACGGCGAACTGGCTACAAGTAGATGAGGAAAGAAAATTTAAAAGCGACAGAGCACAGGACAGACAGGAAATAATTAATAAACAGGGAGAGAGATCATGATTAAAGTAGACATAGACTGAAAAATGTATAAGCGAGAGGATACAGGAAACGGGAAAAAAATTAGGAAATAGGGAGAGAAAACGTGATAAAAGTACACCTAGAAACAAAATTTCACAACAAAAAGAATTATGAGAGTACAAAATTGAAAATTAGGGACAGCTAACTAGATAAAAGTAGACATAGAAACAAAATTTAGAAAGCAACGTAATTCATGACAGACAGGAAAGAACTGAAAACCAGGAACAGGGATCAGAGTAGAAGGAAACATTGAAAGACAATTTTAAAAGTGACGGGGTATATGGAAGCAAGGGAGGAATTAAAATCTAGGGAAAGGGAGCGAGATAAAGGGAATTGTTGAAAGATAAATTAAATAGCAAAGGGGTATAAGAAATATAGGGAAGAAATAAAAAATCAAGAAAGGAAGCCAGATAGAGGGAGACATAGAAGGAATTTTAAAAAGCAGCTGAGTACAAGAAACACAGACAAGAATAAAAACACAAGGACGAGGAGATGGATAGAGGACAATGTAGACAGGAAACTTAAACGGCGATTGGGTACAAGAAGCAAAAGATGGATAATAATTTAAAAATAGGGACAGGGAGATGGATAGAAGGAACCATAAAAAGCAAAAAGTGATGGGGTACAGGAGAGAGAGAGGAATTTTAAAAAGGGTTGGGGCATCAGAGGGAGGGAAACATAGAAAGAGAAATTAAAATGCAACTGGGTACAAGAAACATGGGAAAGCAGTAAAAAATAGGAGCCACAGAGAGGGAAACGTAGGAAAAAAAATGTATAGATGAAGTGGTACAGGGCAGAGTTGGCAGAAGAGTAACAAGTTTTGGAGAGCCAGGCAGGCAGGTGGGCTGGTGGAGGGAGAGGCGGAAGGAGGGACAGGCAGGGAGGCGGACAGAGATCTGGGGAAGGGCGGCAGAGACGGAGCGGGATGCACGCGACAGAATGCGTGACTCTCCGCAGCTCCCGACGCCGGTGGGAGACATTCACCGCCCCGATGCTTTTCTCTCCGCCTCGGCGGCAGGTGCCTCGACGCTCCTCTCCCGTGAGGCTTCCCGGTGGCTTGTGCGCACGGCTGACGGAGGCGCCGTGTGCTGCTGGCGCGCTCTGCCGGGGATGGCTCGGAGGGATACTTCCTCGCCGCGGGGGCTGGCTGTTCCTTGCTGGACGTGGCTGCCTGCGGGACCCCCTTGGATTCCCTCCTCGGATGGTTCACCTTCGTCAGCTCCCTCAGGTGGGTGTGCCTGGGCAGACCCTTCCCCAGCTAAAGGGAGGGATTCAAAAATAGGGACAGTGAGCTGGATCGAGGGGGACATAGAAATAAAACTTAAAAAGCAATAGGGTATGAGGCAGATAGGAAAACATTAAGAAATAAAGGCAGGGAGACGGACTGGGGGATACATAGAAACAAACAAGAAAGCAGCAGGGTACAGGAAACAAGAAACAATTTAAAACCAGGGACAGGGAGGAAGAGAGAGGGAGAAATAGAAAAAAAATTCAAAAAGCGACGGGGTACGATTCACATGGGTGCAAATTAAAAAATAAGGCCGGGGAGCTGGGGAGAGACATACGTATAAAGAAAATTTTAAAACTGACAGGGTAAAGGAAAGAGTGAGAAGAAATAAAGAGGAGGAAGAGGGAGCTAGATAGAGGGAGGCATAGAAAGAAAGTTTGACAAGAAATGAGGTAAAGAGCAGAGGGAGTTTCCTGGTTTTGGCTAGAATAGAGATAATTTTCTTCCTAGTAGCTGGTATAGTGCTGTAGTTTGCATTTAGCATGACAATAATGTTGATAAAACAGTGATGTTTTAGTTGTCACGAGGCAGTGTTTATACTAAGTTGAGGACGTTTCAGCTTCTCATACTGCCCTGCCAGTGGAGGCTGGGAGTCCACACAGCTGGGACAGCTGACCCAAACGAGCCAAAAGGGTATTCCATAGCATATGATGTCCTGCCCAGTATATCAACTGGGGAAGCTGGCCAGGGGATGCCGCAGGCAGGGGATTGGCTGGGCACCGGTCGGTGGGTGGTGAGAAAATGTTTATTTGTTAATGTGTGTAAGTCCTGGGAGTGAGTCTGCTCCGGGGCTCGGTGCCCGTACGCTCGCCCTTCCCCTGGGACAACTTGGCAGTTGTTACTGCGGCAGCAGATACGGAGAATGAAAATACAGCGTTGGGGAGCAAGAGAGAGGAACAGAAAGAGAAAAATAAAATGAGGGAGAAAGGCTGAGGAGCAGAGAAGGAAAAGTACAGGGAAAAGGACAGTGAGATGGAGAAATCAATAAAAAAGGGATGAGGAGCCCCGCAGGGACGTGGCAGAAGAAACACAGGGTCGGGGAGCATCACGCAGCCCCGCTCGCCTTCTCCCTCGGCGCAGTCGCGGCCCGGCAGAGCTCGGCAACTGCTCCGCTCCTCCCTTGACCTCTCTGCAGCCAGCCAGGGCAGGGCAGTGCTGGCCCCTCTGCAGGCAGCCACCCCATTAGAGGCAGGGGCTGTCACCATCATCCTCACTGCCTGCACCTGAGGCTCCTCCAGCCCTGGCCCACAGCTGGAGCCCAGCAGGACCACCAGGGGGCCATCACCCGACCCCCACAATGCATCACCTCCTCCCCTGGACTCCCTCACAGCCCCTCGCTCTGTGCAAAGGGAGCACAAAGGAGACGGCGAGTGTTTATGCAGTCATGCGTGTAATAAGTTCTGGGAGCGAGTCTGCTCAGGGCCGCCAAAGCTCCCCCTGCCCCTGGGACTCCTTGGCAGTCAGTTGGTTGGCTTCTGGGCTGATGAGCTGGTGGGCAGAGGTGGAGGCTGCCAAAAATAACCAGGGTGCTGCACGCTAGATGAGAGGATAAAAGTGGCAGCCTGCTGGAGAGTGCGGGTGTAATCAGAAAGCATGAGGCAGAGAACGGGACAGCGAGCCCGACAGGGATGGAGAAAGACGCAGCAGGGAGAGGAGGAAGAGATAACGGGACAGTGACTGACGAGGAAGGATGGGGAGCAGGATGGAGATGCAGAAAAAAACTGGTGTAGGCAGCATGACAGAGAGGGAGTTAAAAAGAACAAGGGTGCGCAGCTGGACTGAGAGAGATGAGGAAAGAAAAAGTGACAAGAAACAGGGCACAGACAGAGGAATGAAACAACAGGGACTCAGGACAGCAAATGATGGAGGGAAGGGGCAGGAGGGTGGGAAACAACACAAAACAAACAACATAGCTACACACACTACAGGGAAGAATTAAGAAGGGGTAACAGGGAGGAATTAAGGAAGAGGGACAGAGAGCTTGCCAGAGAGAGGTGAAGAAAGGCAAAAGATCGTACGTGTGACAGGGCAGACAGGGAGGAATTGAGAAACCAGGGACAGGGAGCTGGACAGAAAGAGAGGAAGAAATAAAACGGGAAAAAGCAACAGGCCACAGGGCAGAGAGAGAGGAATTGATAAATAAAGGACAGGGGACCAGACAGAGCATGATAGAGAACAGAAAAAAACAGCAGTGGGCTACAGGGAGGAGGAAGGAATTAAAGAACAGGGAGTGGGAGCCGGACAGAGACATAGAGAAAGCAGAGGGGGAAGCAATGGGCTAAAAGACATGTAGGGAGGAAGTAAAAACTAGTGTCAGGGAGCCAGGCAAGAGAGATGGGAAAAGACAAATACTGTGGGGCTACGAGACAGAGACTGTGGAGTTAAAATGCAGAGAGGGAGCCCAACAGAGAGAGGGGGAGCCCAACGGGGGGGGGGCAACAGAGAAGAGGGGACCAACAGGAGGCGGGGGGGCAACGGGGAGGGGGGCAGCAGAGAGAGGGGGGGCCCAGCCGAAACAGGGGGAGCCAGGGGGAAGTCCAGACATGCTATGCGGGCCAGAGGGAGGAATTAAGAACTGGGGACAGGGAGCCAGACAGAGAGAGATGGAAATCGCGGGGAATAGCTCTGGGCGCAGGAAGGAGGAGGAATTAACAAATAGGGACAGGGAGCTGGACAGAGAGGGTTGGAGAAAGGCAAAAATATCGGCATGGTACAGGGCAGAAAGGAAGAATTTAAAAATGGGGGCAGTGAGACTGACGTAGAGAGATGGAGAAAAGAAAAAAGCGACGAGCTATGCGGAAGAAAGGGAGGAATTAAAAAACAGGGCCGGGAAGCAAGAAAGAGCAAGGTGGAGAGCAAGGTGGAGAAAGGCGAGGGGGAACCCGAGGGTCAACAGGACAGAGCGGGAGGAATTAAAAGTTAGGGACTGGGAAAGGAGAGTCAACGAAAGAAACAGAATCACAACGTGCTGCAGAACTGAGAAGGAAGAAACTGAACAACGGGGACGGGGAGCCAGAGAAAGAAAGAATAGCGATGGGCTACAGGACAGAGAGGGAGGAATGAAAAAATAGAGATCGGGGGTTGGACAGAGAGAGATGGAGAAAGAGAAAATAGCCAGGGGCAACAGGGCAGAGAGAGGGGAGGGAGGAAGGAAAAAACAGGGATCCAGAGCCAAACACAGAGAGAGACAGAACAAGAAAGTTATAGCGACGGGCTACAGGGAGGAGAGAGGAATGAAAAGATAGGGACAGGGGGCCAGATGCAGGGCGACACACACGGGATGTATAGCAACAGCCAGAGAGTGGAGAGGGAGGAATTAAAATGGCGACAGGGAAGCAGAGGTGGTGGTGGTGGGACAAATAAGGGGGAGGAGGAAGAAAGACAGGCTGCGGGGAAGAGAAGGAGGAATTAAAAAAATTGGTATCCAAAGCTGGACAGAGAGACAGAGAAAGAAAAAAATTGAAAAATCGTAAGAGGGAGCCAGCTAGAGATACGGAGAAAGGACAAAAACACGATGAGCACCAAGACAGAGAGGGAGGGATTTCAAAACGGAAGGGACCGGGAGCCATGCAGAGAGAGACAAAGGGAAGATAGCGGCAGGCTGCAGGGCAGCGAGGGAAGAATTAAAAAGTAGGTACAGGGAGCTGGACAGAGAGCAACGGAGAAAGAAAGAAAAAAACCCCAAACCACCCTGCAACAGGCTACAGGGCAGAGAGGGAGCGATTAAAGACTCAAGCCAGGGAGCAGGATAGAGAATGCAAAAATAGCAACGGGCCGCAGGGCAGAGAGGGAGGAATTACAAAACAGGGGCAGGGAGCTGGACAAGAGAGAAATGAGGAAAGATCAATAACAACATTGTGCTACAAGCCGAGAGGGAGAAACTGAAAAATAGGGACCGAGAGCCAGAAAAAGGAGAGGCAGAGAAAGAACAAATCACAGTAGGCCACAGGGCAGAGAAGGAGAACTTTAAAGAGCGATGTGTACAGGGCAAAGAAGGAGGGAATTTTTTTTTTTTAAGTAAAAACAGGGAGCTGGACAGAGAGACACAGAGAAAGAAAAAACAGCAATGGGCTACAAGACAGACAGGGAGGAATTAAAAAATCCTGGTAGTGAGCCAGAGAGAGAGAGAGCACGCAAAAGAAATGAAATTGCAATGTGGCACAGGGCAAAGAAAGAGAAAATTGAAAAACAGGGCCTGGGAACTGGAAAGAGAGAGCCGGGGGGGGGGGGAAGCTGCTCTAGGGCAGAGAGGGAGGAATGAAAAAACAGGGGCAGGGAGCCAGAGAGAGAGAGAGACGAAGAAAGACAACTTGAAAAGCGGTGCTCTGCAGGGCAGGGGGGGGGGGGATTTTAAAAAAGAAATCAGGATCTTGAGCTGGACCGAGAGAGACAGAGAAAATTAAAATGTTGATGGGTACCAGGGCAGAGGTGGAGGAAACCAAAAACAGGGGCAGGGAGGCAGATGGAGAGACTGAAAGGGGCAAAAGTCCTGACAGGCTTCTAGAGAGAGAGAGAGGGGTGAAATAAAAATTAAAAAGAGGAGAGTTGGACAGAGAGAGACAGAGAAAGAAAAAAGGCTACAACGAGCTATCAGGCGTGTATCAGGCAGAGCAGAAGAGTTTAGAAATGGGGACAGTAAGATGGACAGAAAGGAAAGAAGCGACGGGCGATGTGGCAGATAGGGCGGAATGAAGAAAGAGGAATGGGGAGCCAGACAAACCGAGATGGGGATCGAAAAATATAGTGACGGTCTAGGGGGCAGAAAGAGAAGACTTAGAAAACCAGGAACAGGAAGCAAGAGAGAGTGACATGGAGAAAGGAAAAAATACTGATGGGCAACAAGACAAAGAGGAGGGAATTCAAAATGAGGGGCTGGGAGCAGGATAAAGACAGATGGAGAAAGAACAAGATGCGTGATGTGCTACAGAGCCAAGAAGGGAGACCTTGAACGACAGGGAGCCAGACAGAGTGAGCCAGAAACAGCAAAAATACCGATGAGCTGCAGGACAGAGAGGGAAGAATGCAAAAATAGTGGCTAGGAGCCAGACAGAGAAGGAAAGAGTTAGCTATGGGCTACAGGTCAGAGACAGAGAAGACCTAAAAGATGGGGACAGGGAACTGCTCAGAGAAAAACGGAAAAAGGAGGTACAGGGGAGGAAAAAATGGGGTAAGGGAGGGCCCGGGACGCCCAAGAGGAGTGACAGGGCCCTGAGGGCCCAGGGCTCACCGCAGCTTTCGCTCTTGACGCTGCCGGGAGAATTTGCCAGTTCAGCTGCTTCTTTCTCCTCCTCTCCTCCCTTCCTCTTCTGTTAACTCCGGTCACTTGGCTATCCTCCACCTAAGAGAATACGCGGGTGTCTCAGAGCTGTTACGAGACAAAGCTTCCTAGACGCGTAGTCTCGCTCCCTCGTGCGGTACGCGCAGGAGTAGGACGGAGGGAGAGAGAGAAAGAAGGCAGGAAACAAGCCAGAAAGATTGAGGAAAAACGAGACGGCAATCATGACAAAGGGATGGAGAGATAAAAACCAGTTCCGGGATGAGAAAAAAAGCCAGGGAGCGGGACAGAGGGGTATAATGCAACAGCGAGCTGGGCAGGGGCATATAGCGAGAAACGATGGAACAGGCAGTATGGGTATGTGCAGACAAAAAGTTAGGGGGAGGATGGAAGACAGAGAGAATAAGAGAAAAGGGACAGGGCATAGATGGAGAAAGGAGTATTAGAGACAGGGAGAGGCGGAGAGTGATAGGACCGAGGCAGAGAGATGGAGAAAGAAAAAAATTGGTGATGGGCAGCAGGCCAGAGGGACAAGGAAAGACAGGAGGAAGGACAGCTGGATATAGAAAATAGGTAAGAGACAGAGAGCCAGAAAGTGGGATACTGCAAAAGAGAGCGGGATGGGGATTGGGACGCTGGCATAGGGAGGCAACGAGAGCAACAGAGAAAATGGGGACGGAGAGTGGGACGGAAAGCGAAGCAACAAATAATAGGGCCGGGGAGCAGGATAGAGGGTGAGAGACAGTGAGGGGGGGACAGGTAAGACAACAGATCATTAGAGAAAGAAAATGAAAGGAACAGCACAGAGGGTCACAGAGAAAAAGAGAGGGAGAGCAAAAAGGAAAAAATAAGATGAGGGAGAAGGACTGAGCAGCAGAGAGAAAAAGGACGGAGACAGAGAAAACAAAGACTGGAGGCAGAACAAAGGGAAAGATTGACAAGGACAGGGAGCGGGATAAAGGGATGGAAAATGAAGAAATAGCGATGGGCAGCAGGATAGAGGAAGAGAGAGGAAAAGAGCAAGAAGAGCAAAATAAGGACTATGACAGAAAGATGTAGAGAGAAAGACCAGGGCACGTCATAAGGGTAGAAAGAAAAAAAGAGGGATGGGGAGCAAGACAGCGTGATAGGGAGGGAGAGGGATGCGAGGATACGGCACGACACAGGCACGGGGAAGAAGAAAGAATGACACGAGAGAAAGCGGGGGATAGGGAGCAGGAGAGATGGAGAACGAAAAAATGGCAACGTGCAGAAGAACAGAAATATAAAAAATTAAAAAATGCTTATAGGGAGCAGGACAAAAGGACAAAGCAAGAGGAAAAATCAATGGGGAGAAGGATGAGTAACACACAGCAAGATACTGGGGGAGTGAGAGCGAGGGAACACGCAGCAGGACACAGGGATGAAGAAAGAAAACATAGGGAGAGGAAGAAAAGCTGAGTAATCAACAGAGAAGGGGGGAAAAAGGGAACTGGACAGACTTGGGCAGCAGGACAGAGACATGGAGAAAGAAAAAACAGAGACAAGGACAGAGGTATAGAGAGGCAAAGAGAGGGAGGGGACGGAGACAGCGGGGTGTAAACAGAGAGGAACGGCATGTGGTACGCAAGATAGCAGAGCGAGAGGTACAAGGAAGCAGAAAGAATAACAGAGAAGAAACAAGGGGGATGGGGACCAGGTCAGAGAGCTGGAGAAAGACAAAATACTGATGGGGAGCAGGATGGGAGAATGGAGCCAAAAGAGATGAATGGGAAACAGGGCAGTGGGATGCAGACAGCAAAAATAATGATACGCACCAGGACAGAGAAATGAGGGACAGGGAACAGGATAGAGGAATGGAAAGAAAAAATACTAATGAGCAACAGGACAAAGGATATAGAGCAAAAGGAGGAAAAAAGGAAGGGGGAAGGGAGAAAGTAATGGGGATAGAAAGCGCGATACACAGAGACAAAAAGCAGGACAAGCAACGGGACTGGCGGCAGTGGAGGGAACCAGATGCAGATTAAGAAAGAGATGGAGGGGGGAAAAAAACAGACAGAGATGGAGGAAGAAAAAGTAGGGGCAGAGTAGGGAAAAGAGAAAAGAAAAAAGGGACACCTAGCTGGACAGGCAGCTATAACTAGAAACAAGGAGACAGGCAGCGGGACAGAGGGATAAAGGCAGAAAAAACTGTGAGAGGAAGCAGGATGGACAGTGAAACAAAAAAAGGGGCAGGGAGCGGCACTGAGAAATGGAGAAGGAAGCATTAGGGGCAGAGGGAGGAAAAGGCAGGTTGGAGGAAGGACAGAGAGCAAAAGAGAACGACAGAACTTGGACAAAGAGTGGGAGAAAGAAAAACCAGTGACGAGCAGCAGGCCAGAGGCAGAGGTGGCACAGGGAAGGAAGGACAAGAGGAAGGAGATAGGGATACCGAAAACAAGCGAGGGACAGACAAGCGAGGGACAGGGTGCAAGAAAATGGATACAGAGAAAAAGAGAGGGATGGGGAGAAGGACACTGGGATAGAGAAAGAACGACAGGAAGAATGATAGGGAGATGGAGCCAGAGGAAAAACAGGGACCAAAATCAGGACAGAGAAATGGAAACAGAAAATGAGGAAAATTAGGGTTGGGGAGCGGGACAGAGGGGTGGAGAGACAACAAAGGACTCGAGGATAACAACAGAGAAAGAGGGAGGGAGAGAGGGAAGGAGGGACGGGCAGCAGCACGGTGGGATGGAGAAAGAGAGGCAGGGGGAGTGGGGCAGAGAAATGGAGAAAGAAAATACAGTGATGGGGAGCGAGACAGAGGAGTAGAAAGAGAAAAATAAGACAAGGGAGAAGACCGAGGAGCAAAGAGAGAGGAAAGGTCAAAAGAAAAGGTCAGAGAGGTAGAGAAATCAAGAAAGAGAGAGATGGAACAAGAAGATGTAGGGTCAGTAAACAGGACAGAGATGGGGGTAGAAAGAGAGAACAAACAAAGGAGGAATGACAACTATGACAGAGCACAGGGCATACAGACAGAGACAGAAAAAGGACAGGGAATGAGAAAGAAAGAAAGGTTCAGATCTGTACAAAGAGATTAAGAAGTGGGGGGGGGGAAAGCAACGGGCTAGAGCAGAGAGAGGTGAGGAGGAGAAAAAAAGGGCCAGGGAGCGGGACAGAGGAGGAGAGAAAGGAGAAAAGGGAGAACCAGGTGGACAGGGAGATATAGCAAGAAACAACTGGGCAGGCAGCAGGATAGAGAAATAAAGATGGAAAAAGATGGGGACAGGAAGCGGGACAGAGGAACAGTGAGAGGAAACAAGGGGCAGGCAGCAGGACAGCAGTGGAGAAAGCAGCATTGGGGCAGAAGGCTAGAAAGAGAAAAAAGAAAGACAGAAAGCAGAATGCGGGATGGGGTGAGGGGGAAAGAAGGACAAGGAGCAGGACACAGTATCAGACAGGAACAGTGAGCGAGACAAGGTGATACAGAGAGGAAAAAAAGGGCCAGGGAAACAGGACAAAGTGAAAGACAGGCAAAATTAAAAGACATGGAGCAGGACAGAGACAGAGTGAGAAAAGATAGCGACAAGGAACAGGACAGAGCATCAAAGAATAAGAAAAACTGCAGAGGGAATAAGACAGAGAAATGGAGAGGGGAGGCAAGGAGAAGGACACAGAAAAGGGCCAGGGTGGGTAGGATCCAGGGAACTACAGGCCTGTCAGCCTGACCTCAGTACCGGGGAAGATTATGGAGCGGTTCGTCTTGAGTGCGCTCACGTGGCACGTGCGGGACAACCAGGGGATCGGGCCCAGCCGGCGTGGGTTCATGAAAAGCGGGTCCTGCTTGACCAACCTGATCTCCTTCTATGACCAGGCGACACGCCTAGTGGATGAGGGAAAGGTTGTGGATGTTACCTACCTTGACTTTGGCAAGGCCTTTGACGCTGTCTCTCATGGCATGCTCCTTGAGAGGCTGGCAGCTCATGGCTTAGACAGGTGTACTCTTCGCTGGGTAAAAAAAACTAGCTGGATGACTGAGCCTAGACAGTTGTGGTGAAGAGGGTTAAATCTGGTTGACTAATGGTCACAAGTGGTGTTCCCCAGGGCTCGGTGTTGGGCCAGTTCTCTTTAGTATATCATCAATGATCTAGATAAGGGGCTTGAGTGTACCCTCAGTAAGTTTGCAGATGACACCAAGTTGGGAGGGAGGGCTGCTCTACTTGAGGGTAGGAAGGCTCTACAGAGGGATCTGGACAGGCTGGATCGATGGGCCAAGGCTAATCGCATGACATTCAGCGAGGCCAAGTACCCGTTCCCATGCTTCAGTCGCAACGACCCCGTGCAGCGCTACGGGCTTGGGGAAGAGCGGCTGGAAAGCTGCCCGGCGGAAAAAGACCTGGGGGTGCTGGTTAATAGCTGGCAGAATATGAGCCAGAAACAGTGTGGCCAGCAGGAGCAGAAAAGCGATTGTTCCCCTGTGTTCGGCACTGGTGAGGCCGCACCTCGAGTACTGCGTTCGGTTTTGGGGCCCTCGCTATGGGAAAGACATTGAGGTGCTGGAACGTGTCCAGAGAAGGGCAACTGAGTTGGTGAGGGGCCTGGAGCATAAGTCTTAGGAGCGGCTAAGGGAACTGGGATGGTTTAGTCTGGAGAAAAAGAGGCTGAAGGGAAACCTTATTGCTCTCTACAACTACCTAAAGGGGGGTTGAAGTGAGGCGGTGCTGGTCTTTTCTATCAAGTAACTAGAGATAGGACGAGAGAAAATGGGCTGAAGTTGCGCTGGGGAGGTTTAGATTGGATATCAGAAAAAATTTCTTTACTGAGATGGTTGTCAGGCATTAGAACAGGATGCCTAGGGTAGTGATGGAGTCACTATCCCTGGAGGTGTTCAAAAAACAGGTAGACGTGGCATTTTGGGACATGATTGGTGGGCGTGGTCATGTTGGGTTGATGGTTGGACTTAATGATCCTAGAGGTCTTTTCCAAATTTCGTGATTTGATTCGATTTGATTCTATTCTAGGGAGCAGAACAGAGATGTAGCAAGAAAGGAAAAAAGGAAGGGAAGGAGAACAAAGGGAGAGAGAGACAAGGACTGGAAGAAGGACAAAGGGATGGAAGAGGAAAAAAATAGTGATAGGCTGCAGGACAGAGATGGAGAAGTTAAAAAAAAGACACAGGGAACATGACAACAAGAGTGAGAAAAAAGGGACAGAGAGCAGGACAGCACTGGAGGAAAAAACAACTGTGTGTGATAGGCAGTGAGAGAGAGATATAGAGGAAGAGAGAAAAGAGAGAAGGGACAGCTAGCTGGACAGGGGGATACAGTTAGAAAGGATGTAAGAGGGAATAGAACAGAGAAATACAGAAAAGATAGCAAGAGGAAGCAGGGCAGAGGGACAGCAGTAGAAGAAAAAAGGGACAGGGATCTGGACAGATGGAGAGAAAAAAGCAGGAGGAACAGATACAACATGATATGATGGGACAGGAAGTAAGACAGAGTGACAGATGAGAATAATGACAAGAGATAGAGAGAGACTGTGAGAAACACAGGAGGTTGGAGAAAGAGAGGTATTAGGACCCCTGCAGAGAAATAGAAGACGTAAATAGAAAGAGTAGGGAGCACCACAAAGGGTCAGAGAAAGAGAAGAGCAGGAAGAAGAACGGGGACAGGGAGATACAGAATGAAAAAAAACCCCAGATATTATACGCATATTATCCAGTAACCAAGCCCATTTCAGAGTTACATGCTATCTGAGCCCATTTCAGTGCCGCGCCCGAGCCCATTTCAAAGTTACACACTGCCCGAGCCCATTTCGGCGCCGCACACTACCCGAGCCCATTTCAAAGTTACACAGTAGCCGAGCCCATTTCGGCAGCGCACCGCGCCCGAGCCCATTTCGGCGACGCACACTACCCGAGCCCATTTCGGCGCCGCGCCCGAGCCCATTTCAAAGTTACACTGTAGCCGAGCCCATTTCGGCAGCGCGCCGCACACTACCCGAGCCCATTTCGGCGCCGCACCGCGCCCGAGCCCATTTCGGCGACGCACCGCGCCCGAGCCCATTTCAAAGTTACACTATAGCCGAGCCCATTTCGGTGCCGCACCGCGCCCGAGCCCGTTTCGGCGCCGCACCGCAACGCGCCCGAGCCCATTTCGGCGCCGCACACTACCCGAGCCCATTTCGGCAGCGCACCGCGCCCGAGCGCATTTCGGCGCTGCACCGCCCCGCGCCCGAGCCCATTTCGGCGCCGCACCGCACCGCGCCCGAGCCCATTTCGGCGCCGCACCGCACCGCGCCCGAGCCCATTTCGGCGCCGCACCGCACCGCGCCCGAGCCCATTTCGGCGCCGCACCGCACCGCGCCCGAGCCCATTTCGGCACCGCACCGCGCCCGAGCCCATTTCGGCGCCGCACCGCGCCCGAGCCCATTTCGGCGCCGCACCGCACCCGAGCGCATTTCGGCGCCGCACCGCGCCCGAGCCCATTTCGGCGACGCACACTACCCGAGCCCATTTCAAAGTTACACTGTCGCCGAGCCCATTTCGGCGACACACCGCGCCCGAGCCCATTTCGGCGCCGCACACTACCCGAGCCCATTTCAAAGTTACACTGTAGCCGAGCCCATTTCGGCGCCGCACCGCACCCGAGCCCATTTCGGCGTCGCACACTACCCGAGCCCATTTCAAAGTTACACTGTAGCCGAGCCCATTTCGGCAGCGCACCGTGCCCGAGCAAATTTCAAAGTTACACAGTACCCGAGCCCATGTCACAGTTACATAGCTACAGCACCCCCTTCAAAGTTGTGCAATTACTAGAGCCAGTAATGCGCACCCTTTCTATTAACCCATCCGCAGCTACATTTACGTCGAGGTATCTACAACTCTCCCTTGGATGCCTAATTCTAATGAACACTTTCACTTACTTAAACAGCTAAGTTGACCTATGGGCACTAAACACACATGCTTCGCTCTGCACTTGCCTTTGTGATTGCCGTTAGTACTGTGACTCTCACAAGGAGACCTAATTACCTGCCTTTTTTTCATTTTATTTTTGTTTCATTTGGTCCATTACTGACTCCACGTACATTCAGCTGTGTCAGTATTTACAGTCCAATTCTACAATGTACTTTTACTACAATGTATAGAAAAGAGTTATGGCCGCATTGGTCAAATATTTGCCACTGTTAGTTTCACTCCTCTTTTAATCATTATTTTTACAAATACATTTAAACTCCAAAACTTTAGCATTACCTTAACAGGAATTGCCACTATATAGTGCCTGCAATTCTCTACGGAGTGGTCTTTTCCACATTCCTCGCTCCCGTTACGTCTGTCGCTTCACGTCCAGAGGTTTTCCTCCCCGAGGTGACGTTACCTCCACGATCCCTGTTCCCAAGCTGAAAACGAGTGAGCTCTGCTCATCTTGACAGACTGTCCACTTCCACACCTAGGCACAAAAATAAAAATTGAAAAATATCATTACATCACAAACTACAAAGACCACCCAAAGATTTGAGAAACCCACCACGGAAAAATACAGTTACACTCACCCACTTCACAACCCTGGCCTACTCAATGCTGGCTATCTACTCCAACCCCCGCCCCCCCCGCAAAATCCTCAACTCTCTTCCAAAGACCATCCGCTGAACAAAATAATTCCCTGTGCTAAGTGGCAATTACCACATTCCAGGGCAGCGCTCCATGGGAACACCATTCCCGGGAGCCTTGAAAAAAATCGCCCTGCCTGTGAAAACCCTGGCCCGAGCCGGACCCCGGTCCGAACATTGGCGATCAGCATCGCGTCATGGAGCGGCTAGGACCAGGGGATAAAAAAAAAAAAAGGGGGGGGGGGGGCCGGAACGGGATGGGACGACACCAAAAACCAACCTATATCGCAGCTGGGGTTTTTTTATTCTAATTTTTTTTTTCTCTAATTCCCTGAAAAACATCTCAACTCTACGTCCAACCTGAAAAGAAAAAACATAAAAAGGCTAAACCACATAACCCTACAAGGTTACACATGTTCGCAACACACCACTCATTCAGATCGCATATATGCCAGCCCTCAACTCTCAAATCATCCATGCAACTGCCCACCACCATCAAAGGGCCATCACCCCGTGCCTGCGGCACCGGGGGACTCAAAAATCGCCCTACCTGCAAAAACCCTGGCCCGAGCCCACTCCCCTTCCAAACTACCCTTCCGTTACACCAATGTTTCAACACACACCATCATCTCCACCATCCGTGCATTTTCAACCCGATACTTAGCTTTCACAGTGCCACATGTCACAGTCCAACCTCCGTAGCAGCCATGTCACCTAAACACAAGGTTCCTTCAAGCACCTCGTGCCCTGTCATCGCCTGCAAAAACAACACACAAAGCTTTTTATTAAGACACTTCATCCTTGAGAGAGAAGTCCTCCACCGCTCCCCTCCCCTGCTTCCCACCTATTCCAAAAATAACACATTCTCACAGTCAGTGTCCTCCATGGCACTTGAAAAAACAGAGCATCACAAACACAGAGCTGTCCCAAAGTTACCGATCGCTCCGAGGCCCGTCACGCTGCTACTCGGACCTCGAGGCCTTGACCGTTTCTAGAGGCTTGCCACAAAGCATCTGCATAAACAATATAAACACCATCGCCCAGTTACTGCCTTACTCTATGCTAGTTCACAGTCCAATTGCGATCCACTCAACTCCTTGCATGCAAAGAACCCAAAGTCATTAAGCTTTCTATGCTGTCTCTGCAATGACATACGATACACACACAAACATAGAGCCATGCAATTCGCATGCAAATATAATGCCATACAAGGCAGTACTCTTATCTCAGTCAAGACAAAAAAACTCAGAGCACTGCCATACCAGACAAAACAGGACAGGGCCAATGCAAGAGACTCTCAGATGACAGTCAATACGAGTGCAGACCAAAACAATACAAAACCAATACAGACCCATAGAATGCAAGGCAGTCTCAGATGGCGCTCAATACAAGTACGGAGCACTGCAATACAAAACACAATGCAGGGCCATGCAAAGCGAGACAGTCTCAGATGGCAAACAATGCAAGTACAGAACACTACAACGCAAACCAATATCGAGCAATACAATGCAAGATAGTCTCAGATGACAGTCAATACAAGCACAGAGCACTACAATGTCAGAAAAAAACACAATAAAGGTCATACAATGCGAGACAAGTCTCACGTGACAGTCAATACAAATACAGAGCAAAACAACGCAAGACAAAGGCAAATACAGATCAATGCAAAGCAAAAAAACCCGCAAAGCACAGCAAAGCAAAGCAATCTCATAGAGCCACCGGCCGCATCTTCCCTCCGACTCCACTCCCGGACCCACCTCCTTACGGTGCTCCGCTGCCTTCCCCCGTTGCTCTGTGGCACACATCTTGTCCCTCCGCGTGTGAAAAAAAAACCCATATTGAACAAGTCACCTGGATGCAGAGCAAGAGCTTCACCACTCCAGAGGTCTTGATTCCATCTACGAAGACCATCTGGAGTCCAACTACAGCCTGCCATTTAAAAAAAAAAAAAAAAAAAAAAAAAAAAGAAACCCAACCAAAAAAAGACCAGCGCCAAACTTTAAGCCCATCACGTGCAAGACTTAACACCTTAGAGATTCAAATCCGCTTCACTGCCCCTCAACAGCCCCTGCCACACAGCTCCAATCGTCTCGGCAAAACACTATCGGCACGGCTGCCCACACAGCCCGCCAACGGCTACTCGAGCCGAGATGACTGTACAACCCTCACCTGGACGGTCTAGGCACATCAACATTTCACCCATAGACTCTTATCGCTGTTCCACCTACCCCTGACTCTACATCCCCAGGCAGAGCAGCTCCAAGCCAAACACGCCTGTGCGCAGAACCTCGCCGCGTGGAACGCTACCAACGAGGCGATTCAAAGAGAGAGAAAACTCACAGCAAAAAGAATGACCTCCGGACGGGAGGCGCCGTCGGGCAAGACGACCTACGGGGCCCGCAACCGTGAGGCCGGGAAGCAATACGGCAGACCCCGAGGAGTAAAACGTAACGGCCCTTACAACATGGCACTATCAAAACCCAGACGATGGATGCGCCAGAAGCCAGGCGTTTTAGACGTAAGGACGTCAGGATGCGGGGAAGAAGTCCCAGTCCGAGAAAACGGACGGCAAGAGAGCGGAGCTGCCGACGCAGCCCGGAAGAACGCCACAAGAGAGGACCGACCGGAAGCTGCCGAGACCAATCCACGCTTTAGAGCTCCGAACGCAAGAAAAGAAGCACCTGATTGGCACCGGGCTGATGAGTACGAGCATTCGAGACCCCAGGGACGGTGCCCAAAGCGCATGCCACGCTCCTCCGGCGCCAAGCGTGACGAGGACATCGAGACCCGAGGAAGGTCTAAGCACAGAAGACAGACTACACAAACTACACGCCACCGCGGACACAGGCCGGAACTGCCCTGCCCAGCACACGCAGGTCTCGCGCTGAAAAGCAACCCGGTCCCTTCGCCTGCTCAAAGGGGACTGCTTTGGGACAGCCCTCTCTCCTGCACTAACTTTAAAACCCCTCCCTGCAATTCCCAGCTTCGTCCCTTCCTCCCAGCCTCTCCCCAGCCCTGGTCCCTCAACTTAGCTTTCAGAGGGCCGACGGTCTGAATCCATTATCCAGAAAAACCACACGGGCTAACTGGGATATTCCTGCAGTCGCCAGGCTCCGCTTCGTCATCTGCAGGTAAAAAAAAAAAAAAACAAACCACCAAACCAACCAACCAACCCACCCAAACCAAACCAGAAAAGGGAGTAAGCATCCCATCGGCCAACGCCAACTGCTTCCCCGACTTCCCGCTCCTCACAAGTGCCACCGCGTTACGCTTACTCGCTCATTGCGGAGTCGGACCCTGCGGCCGTCGTCGCTCGTGGTACCAAAGATACGGAGAGACGCGAACGTGAAGAGTCGCCAGCCCCACGCTCCTCCTCGCTAATCCACAGCTCACCTCAAACGCTCATCCCATTGCAAAGGTGGCCTGCACAGCGCCTCCAAAACAAAAAGGAAAGGCTTAACCGAGGGGCCACGTAATACTTTGCTATTCAACACCGACCCGGCCGACGACCGCCTCACCTTCTCGGACCGCTCGTCGGCCTGCGCCTTCGCCCCTCCGAGGCTGCGTGCGCCACCTGCAAAAACCAAAGCAGAAGACGCATGCCGAGACACTGCCCGAAACCTCAGCCCGCCCGCACCGATTCCCATCTCCCTCTCCTTTCCCTCGCCCGCCCCTCCTCTGCCATCGACAGCTTGCCACGTCGAGGCCTGCGTACCGCCTCCAAAAGGCAAACGACAAGGGACTCTTCCAACTCTGCCAACGATACCACACCTCAAAAGGAACTGTTGCTTCACCCCTTTAGTCATGGCTCAGCTTGTCCAAGTCACCTCTGGTGCCGAGATCCCGCTTCGCACCTTCAAAATAAAAGAAAAAACCCCAAACCTATAAACTAGCCATAGAGCCACCGGCCACATCTTCCCTGCAACTCCACTCACAGACCCACCTTCTTGCGGTGCTCTACTTCCCTCCTCTGTCACTCTTCGGCACGCATCTTGTCCCTCCTCATCTGAAAAAGAAAATTACTGAACAAGTCACCTGGATGCAAAGCAAGAGCTTAACAATTCCAGAGGTCTTGATTCCATCTAGGAATACCATCTGGAATCCAACTACAGCCTATCATAAAAAAAAAAAAAAAAAAAAGGCCAAACTTTAAGCCCATCACGTGCAAGACTTAACACCTTTAGAGATTCAAATCCCCTTCACTACTCCTCAACAACCCCTGCCACACGGCTCCAATCGTCTCCGTAAAACACTATCGACATGGCTGTCCACACAGCCCGCCGACGGCTACTCGAGCCGAGATGACTGTACAATCCGTGCCTAAACGGTCTAGGCACATCAACATTTCACCCGTAGACACTTATTTCTATTCCACCTACACGACTCTACATCCCCAGGCAGAGCAACTCCAAGCCAAACACACTTGCCTACTCACACGCAGGGGGCAGGGAAGAATGGCCAGCGCTCGCCAAACAGGGGTTCAGGGAGGAAATGCCCACACCCACCGACTTGGGGGGGGTATGGGTGAATATAAACCACTGCAGACAGGCAGGAGGAGCAGAAGAGAGGAGACACCGACCGACGGACACGCCGGAGCACGGTGGGGGGACATATGGACCAAGGGACAGGCGAGGCAGGGGGAGACACCGACTGACGGACAAGCAAGGGGGGGGGGGGGAGTTAACAACTGACGGACGCAAAAAGAGAGAGGAGAGACACTGACTGATGGAAACACAAGGAATGGGGAGACACAGACCGACAGACAGGCGGGACGGGGCAAGACACTGATGGACAAGCAAGGCAGGGCAAAACGCTCACCGATGGACACACGAGGTGGGGTGAGACACCGACTGACGGACACACGGAGTGGGGATCGAGAGAAAACCACTGACAGAAACACCGGGGGAGAGGAAAGACACTCACCCACAGACGCATGGGGGAGGAAAGACACCAACCCACGGACAAGTGATACCGAAAAGCCGGTCAACGAAACTCTCCAAGACTCGTTTTGGACTGCTAGAAAGCAGGCATTCTTTATTGCAGCGCTGGATACACGGGGGATAATTCCACCTAGCGTGCATACCACAGCTTTAGCACAAACAGGTTATATAGAATAACTAATTGCATATTAACCAGATTACTATACATATTCATAGAAATGATTATAATTGATTATCATAGCACTGCCTACATCCGATCACGCGTAACGAAGGATCGATTTGAGTCGAAGGGCTGCTTTTACAACCACCGACCCATTTGAAGTTCTCGTTGGCTGTCCTCCAAGTCTTTATTCTTGTCCTTGTTCTTTCATCTTGAAGCTTAACGCAGTTTCAATCGCATGCGGTCTGTTTCAACATTGTTCTCATCTAGCGCACAGGAACATCTACTCCTAAGCGCAAAGAACGGCGAAACTTAGCAGTAACTACTTCTACTAGTTAATTGCTCAGCTATACTTTTGTCTATTGTTTCAATCATAGTGTTAGTAGAAGATTTCCAATCATTATTTACCAAATCTCACTTTTACAGTCACCTAGCAGCAAACCAGTCTCCATGGCTGGTACAAAATATTAAAACCATCAAAATATTTAGGCATACCATACAGAATGTACGGAAATATGCTACCAATTCCCCCCCCTTCCTGCTTGAGAATACTAATTCTTTTAGTAGTCTCGCTTGAACAGAGATCGTGCCGCAGCTCGTTTAAGACAGCTAAAAGCGAGACAGATTATAACAATGATGATAACTACTTCTCTTGCTTCGTTGGGGCGACAAGGGAAAGCTTCAGGCTACCCGGTAAAGGTATCGACTAGAAATGGGATATATCAGTATCCCTCTTTTTGAAGGAATTCTGTAAAATCAATTTGCCAATATTTTCCTGGAGAATTTCCTCGCTTAGTCATTCCAAAAAGGATTTTATTATTGGTTTGGGGGTTATTACATATACAAACCTACTTGTAATTATTCGGATACTTTTTATCATATCTCTATTCAAAATACACGTTTGTAAATGTTTAACAAGGTTTTCTGTTCCCCAATGTACTTTGCTATGTTCAGCCGGGGCAATTTCTCTCATTGTTGCGGGTGGGACGCTTATTTAACCTGTTGGTGTTAACGGCCCATTCTGTTTCATTTTTGTTAGCCTGCAATTTAATAATTAGTTCTTCACCTTTTTCATTATAACTTGGAGCACCTTTAGGTAAATTTACACTTGCTCTGGAACTAGTACTAGGATGCCTTTTTCTGCAGCCTCTTTAGCAGCTCTAGCAGTCAACTGGTTACCTGTCACAGGGACAGTCCTACCCGACTGATGTGCTTTACGGTGCATTATCATGACTGCTGTTGGCTTTGGAATGGCTTCGAACAATTTCGGCATTTGTTCTGCATGCTGAATGGTGATTCCTTGTGCGGATAGCAGTCCTCTTTCTTTCCACGCTGCTCCACGTGCATGTACTACTCCAAAAGCATACTTTGAGTCTGTCCCAATGTTGATTTGCTTTTCTCGACTTAGTTCCAGTGCTCGAGTAAGAGCTATCAATTCAGCCTTTTGGGCAGATGCATTTGAAGGCAAAGCTCGCGATTCAATTACCTTCTGGGTAGCGGTTACCGCATATCCTGATAAACGTTTTCCTTCACGGATGAAACCGCTTCTGTCGGTATATACTTCCCAATCCGTTTCTTCCGCTGGCGCATCTCGGAGATCCGGTCGGCCGGAGTAGACTTCTTCAATTGTCTGCAGGCAGTCATGTTCCAGTTCTCCTTCAACCTGATCAGTTGTTAAAAACACAGCAGGGTCAACGATAGGAGCACTTTTTAAGGAAACATCATCTTGCTCCAGCAACACCACTTGGTATTTCGGCATTCTACTAGGGGATAACCAATGCCCTCCTTTCTGTTCGAGCACAGCGATCAGCACGTGGGGAACATACACTGCAATTCTCTGTCCTAGGGTGAACTTACGGGCTTCTTGGATCAATAGCGCAGTTGCAGCGACGGCTCTCAGACGACCGGGCCATCCCAGACTCACGTTGTCTAATTGCTTCGAGAAGTAGGCCACAGCTCGCCGACTTGGTCCCACATATTGGGCCGGCACACCCAGAGCTATACCTTTTCTTTCACGAGTAAAAAGTTCAAATGTCTTTGTGAGATCTGGCAGGCCTTGGGCTGGCCGCCTCCATTAAAGCCCGTTTTAGTTGTTTGAAAGCAGCTTTCCTGGCACCAATCTAATCTATAAATCCGTTGTGTGAGGTTTTGAGCTGCTCCTATAAAGGTCGGACCAGCAAGCTGTAATTTGCAATCCACAGGCGACACCACCCGACCGTTCCCAGAAATGCTCGCAATTCTTTCAGAGTCTTGGCCTCGGGGACATGACATATTGTCTTTCTCTCGGTTCCTAATTGTCTCTGTCCTTTCAGGATTTCCAAACCCAAATAAGTTACTTCTCTCTGGGTTATTTGGGCTTTTTCTTTTGACACTCGATAGCCACCAATTCCCAAAAACTTCAAAAGGCTAAGAGTTAACTTGGTGCATGGTTCTTCTGTCTCGGCTGCAATTATTAGATCACCCGCATATTGCAACAAGATTCCTTGATTATTTTCTTTCTTCCAAATCTCTAATTCTCATGCCAATTGACTTCCAAAAATGGTAGGGCTGTTCTTAAAGCCTTGAGGCAAGACTGTCCATGTATATTGGGGTGCTTCCTGACACCTCCTGCCCTCCATTTGCACCCCTGAACCCCCTTCAGTGGCTGCTCCTCAGGAGCCGCTCTTCTGAGCCACATCCCAAATTCTGGGGACACCTCCTAACTCACAACTTCCCAGAGACTCTGAGCTCTGCTACGTGCCCACAAAGTCAAGTCCCGAGGCTTATAACCTACGAGGGGCCTGCCACAAGCTGCAAAGTTTCTAGGGACGACATGGCATTCTGTGGGCAATGAGGAAAGGCAATGAGGCATCCCAGACCCTAAAAGACACTATGCCTTATGGCCCTGCTGCCTTCTTGAGAACTACTAAAGCTCCATAGACCCATGCATACAAGACGCTCACCCTAACCCCTACTAAATAATGTCACCATCGGTCCTATTAAGAGAGATAGTATCAGCAACTTACACAGAATACAGCAAAGCTGGTGAAAAAAACAAGGTTCCATTTTCAATAAAGTCAGGAATTCCAGGAAAATACAATGCATCGAGAACTAAAAAAAAACCCAAAACAATGCATACTATTAAACCATCTCACCACCCCTGAACACTCAAAACAAAATTACTGACCTGAAAAAAAAAGAAATAAAAGCTACATACAAGTGTTACTTTCTACCACACATGCTGCTGGACCTCGACTGGTCCTCAAGCAGACACCTCTTCCCAAAGAGCTGAGCCAGCTCACAAGCTGCAAAGGACTCAAGAGCTGAGCACCAACACCAGAAAAACCCAGGAGCACAATAAACTCCCTCAGCAGAGGCTGTGGTTCATATACCCCATGGCCCTGCCCACCACCCTTCCCACATTCACCTGGGAAAGGGGAAGGGCAAACCACCAGAACTTACAATGTCAGCTGGAGGAGCAGCAGGAGTGCTCTCACCTGCCTTAAATTTAGAGCAAGCAAAGCCCTGAACAGAGAAAGCGATCCTTACTAGCAAAAACGATACCTGCTTTTGTACTACAGCTACAACTATAGCATCGGCAACGTGACCGGGTAGGGAATTAAACTTAATTTTTCTGGGGCGTAGATAGAAAAAGATAGATGTCCTTCTAAACGATGTAAGAAACTAGCTCATTAAATGCAATAACAAAGCTGTTATCAAAATTGAAGTGCTTGAGTTTCCTATAAAAAAAGCCAAAATGCTGTAGGGTTACGCTTCATTTCTAGCAAGGCTGTGCATACCAATTTCTAGCAAGGCTGCACGCACCGCCTAACTTCTACCAGAACTACCTTCTGGATAGGACTGAATCACAAAGCAGAATTAGATTCCTTAAGAATCCCTTCTCAAAAATATCTCTGGTTGCAAAGTAAGTTATTTACGGTAAATCGCTGACATTTCAGGGTCGCTATGATCGTCTCTCTGACTGACTCCCTTAAGAGAACTAGATGATTCCCAAAGGACAGAAACCACCAAAAAAACAGGGAAATACAAGATACGTACCAGGAGCTGTATGAAGCAGCCTAATTAATACCTTACTAGCTAAAGCAAAACTAAACTGCAAAACACAATAAACACCACCACGGGAGATGTGTCGATAAAAATAGATGAAGGCTATTGCCTCCTCTGAAAAACTCAAGAGCAGATCTAAGCTGACGATAGACATCTTTGGGGTACCAGACACCAAACAGAAACATACTGTAAGGTGGGGGAAAAAAAAAGACTGCTTTGGACCACAAAGATGGCTTTGGAAAAGGCTCCAGTAGAGCAAGAGGCATCGTCGCAGGGATTAGAGAGATCCAGAAGGGGCCAGAGAGACCAAAGAAGCCTTGGGGGTGCAAGGAGCTCAAAAGGGAATTGAACAAAGAACAGGTGTCCTCAGGGGATCGGGGACCAAATGGAGGTGCACCAAACGGATGACAGGACAGAAAGACCCACCGGGGTACCGGATATGGACTCAGCAAGGGTTTTTTACAACACGTTTTTTTACAACACGGTTTTTTTACAACACGGTTTTACAACAGTTTTTTACAACAGTTTTTCACGTTTTTTTACAACAGGTTTTCACAACATGTTTTTTTCACAACACAGTTTTACAACAGCAACTTCCAGGTTAAACAATAGGTTTACAATACAGTTTTACAACTCAGTTTTACAGTAGCTACCCTAAAGCTTCCCAACACATTTGTTTCTACAACGCAGTTATTCCCAACACATTTGTTTCTACAACGCAGTTATTCCCAACACTGTTTTTACAAAACAGTTATTTCCAACACTGTTTTTTCAACACGTTTTTTACAACACAGTTTTACAACAGCAACTTCAAAGTTTTACAATAGTTTTACAATACAGTTTTACAGTAGCAACTCTAAAGTTTTACAATACCGTTTTTCAATACAGTTTTAGAGTACCAACCCTAAAGTTTCACAACACGTTTTTTCACAACACGTTTTTTACATCACAGTTTTTTTACATGTTTTTCTACAACACTTTTTTTACAACACAGTTTTAGAACAGCAACTTCAAACTTTTACAATAGTTTTACAACAGTTTTACAACAGCAACTTCAAAGTTTTACAATACTTTTACAACACAGTTTTACAACAGCAACCCTAAAGTTTCATAACACGTTTTCCACAACACAGTTTTTTTACAACACAGTTTTACAACAGCAACTTCAAAGTTTTACAATACTTTTACAGCACAGTTTTACAGTAGCAACCCTAAAGTTTCACAACACGTTTTTTACGCCGCTGTTTGTTTACAATTTTTTTCACCACACACTTTTTTTCCAACACGTGCTTTACCACACACTTTTTTTCCAACACGTGCTTTACCACACACTTTTTTTCCAACACGTGCTTTACCACACACGTTTTTTCCAACACGTGCTTTACCACACACGTTTTTTCCAACACGTGCTTTACCACACACGTTTTTTCCAACACGTGCTTTACCACACACGTTTTTTCCAACACGTGCTTTACCACACACGTTTTTTCCAACACGTTTTTTCCAACAGCAACTTCAAAGTTTTACAATAGTTTTACAATACAGTTTTACAGTAGCAACCTTAAAGTTTTACAATACCATTTTTCAATACAGTTCTAGAGTAGCAACCCTAAAGTTTCATATGTTTTTTTACACCACGTGTTTTTCCAACATGTTTTTTACAACACAGTTTTTTTACAATTTTTTTTACCACACAGTTTTTCCAACACGTTTTTTACCACACAGTTTTTCCAACAAAAGATAGCAAGAGGAAGCAGTGCAGAGGGACAGCAGCAGAAGAAAAAAGGAACAGGGATCTGGACAGATGGAGAGAAAAAAGCAGGAGGAACAGATACAACATGATACAATGGGACAGGAAGTAAGACAGAGTGACAGATGAGATTAATGACAAGAGATAGAGAGGGACTGTGAGAAACACAGGAGGTTGCATAGAGAGAGGTATTAGGACCCCTGCAGAGAAATAGAAGACATGAATAAAAAGAGTAGGGAGCACCACAAAGGGTCAGAGAAAGAGAAGAACAGGAAGAAGAACGGGAACAGTGAGATACAGAATGAAAAAAACCCCAGATATTATACACATATTATCCAGTAACCAAGCCCATTTCAGAGTTACACACTACCCGAGCCCATTTCAGCTCCGCGCCCGAGCCAATTTTGGTGCCGCACAGTGCCGAGCCCATTTCAAAGTTACACTGTAGCCGAGCCCATTTCAGCAGCACACCAGGCACTAGCAAATTTCAAAGTTACACAGTACCCGAGCCCATTTCACAGTTACGTAGCTACAGCACCAATTTCAAAGTTGTGCAATTACTAGAGCCAGTAATGCGCACCCTTTCTATTAACCCATCCGCAGCTACATTTACCTCGAGGTATCTACAACTCTCCCTTGGATGCCTAATTCTAATGAACACTTTCACTTACTTAAACAGCTAAGTTGACCTATGGGCACTAAACACACATGCTTCGCTCTGCACTTGCCTTTGTGATTGCCGTTAGTACTGTGACTCTCACAAGGAGACCTAATTACCTGCCTTTTTTTCATTTTATTTTTGTTTCATTTGGTCCATTACTGACTCCACGTACATTCAGCTGTGTCAGTATTTACAGTCCAATTCTACAATGTACTTTTACTACAATGTATAGAAAAGAGTTATGGCCGCATTGGTCAAATATTTGCCACTGTTAGTTTCACTCCTCTTTTAATCATTATTTTTACAAATACATTTAAACTCCAAAACTTTAGCATTACCTTAACAAGAATTGCCACTATGTAGTGCCTGCAATTCTCTACGGAGTGGTCTTTTCCACATTCCTCGCTCCCGTTACGTCTGTCGCTTCACGTCCAGGGGTTTTCCTCCCCGAGGTGACGTTACCTCCACGATCCCTGTTCCCAAGCTGAAAACGAGTGAGCTCTGCTCATCTTGACAGACTGTCCACTTCCACACCTAGGCACAAAAATAAAAATTGAAAAATATCATTACATCACAAACTACAAAGACCACCCAAAGATTTGAGAAACCCACCACGGAAAAATACAGTTACACTCACCCACTTCACAACCCTGGCCTACTCAATGCTGGCTATCTACTCCAACCCCCGCCCCCCCGCAAAATCCTCAACTCTCTTCCAAAGACCATCCGCTGAACAAAATAATTCCCTGTGCTAAGTGGCAATTACCACATTCCAGGGCAGCGCTCCATGGGAACACCATTCCCGGGAGCCTTGAAAAAAATCGCCCTGCCTGTGAAAACCCTGGCCCGAGCCGGACCCCGGTCCGAACATTGGCGATCAGCATCGCCTCATGGAGCGGCTAGGACCAGGGGATAAAAAAAAAAAAAAGGGGAGGGGGGCCCGGAACGGGATGGGACGACACCAAAAACCAACCTATATCGCAGCTGGGGTTTTTTTATTCTAATTTTTTTTTTCTCTAATTCCCTGAAAAACATCTCAACTCTACGTCCAACCTGAAAAGAAAAAACATAAAAAGGCTAAACCACATAACCCTACAAGGTTACACATGTTCGCAACACACCACTCATTCAGAACGCATACATGCCAGCCCTCACTCTCAACTCATCCATGCAACTGCCCACCACCATCAAAGGGCCATCACCCCGTGCCTGCGGCACCGGGGGACTCAAAAATCGCCCTACCTGCAAAAACCCTGGCCTGAGCCCAACCTCCTTCCAAACTCCCCACAAACTACCCTTCCATTACACCAATGTTTCAACACACACCATCATCTCCACCATCCGTGCATTTTCAACCCGATACTTAGCTTTCACAGTGCCACATGTCACAGTCCAATCTCCGTAGCAGCCATGTCACCTAAACACAAGGTTCCTTCAAGCACCTCGTGCCCTGTCATCACCTGCAAAAACAACACACAAAGCTTTTTATTAGACACTTCATCCTTGAGAGAGAAGTCCTCCACCGCTCCCCTCCCCTGCTTCCCACCTATTCCAAAAATAACACATTCTCACAGTCAGTGTCCTCCATGGCACTTGAAAAAACAGAGCATCACAAACACAGAGCTGTCCCAAAGTTACCGATCGCTCCGAGGCCCGTCACGCTGCTACTCGGACCTCGAGGCCTTGACCGTTTCTAGAGGCTTGCCACAAAGCATCCGCATAAACAATATAAACACCATTGCCCAGTTACTGCCTTACTCTATGCTAGTTCACAGTCCAGTTGCGATCCACTCAACTCCTTGCATGCAAAGAACCCAAAGTCATTAAGCTTTCTATGCTGTCTCTGCAATGACATACAATACACACACAAACATAGAGCCATGCAATTCGCATGCAAATATAATGCCATACAAGGCAGTACTCTTATCTCAGTCAAGACAAAAAAACTCAGAGCACTGCCATACCAGACAAAACAGGACAGGGCCAATGCAAGAGACTCTCAGATGACAGTCAATACGAGTGCAGACCAAAACAATACAAAACCAATACAGACCCATAGAATGCAAGGCAGTCTCAGATGGCACTCAATACAAGTACAGAGCACTGCAATACAAAACACAATGCAGGGCCATGCAAAGCGAGACAGTCTCAGATGGCAAACAATGCAAGTACAAAACACTACAACGCAAACCAATATCGAGCAATACAATGCAAGATAGTCTCAGATGACAGTCAATACAAGCACAGAGCACTACAATGTCAGAAAAAAACACAATAAAAGTCATACAACGCGAGACAGTCTCACGTGGCAGTCAATACAAATACAGAGCAAAACAACGCAAGACAAAGGCAAATACAGATCAATGCAAAGCAAAAAAACCCGCAAAGCACAGCAATCTCATAGAGCCACTGGCCGCATCTTCCCTCCGACTCCACTCGCGGACCCACCTCCTTACGGCGCTCCGCTGCCTTCCCCCGTTGCTCTGTGGCACACATCTTGTTCCTCCGCATCTAAAAAAAAAAAAAACATATTCAACGAGTCACCTGGATGCAGAGCAAGACCTTAACAACTCCAGAGGTCTTGATTCCACCTACGAAGACCATCTGGAGTCCAACTACAGCCTGCCATTTAAAAAGAAAACAAAAAAAAAAAAACAAAAACCAAAACACCAACCAAAAAAAAACCAGGGCGAAACTTTAAGCCCATCACATGCGAGACTTAACACCTTAGAGATTCAAATCCGCTTCACTACCCCTCAACAACCCCTGCCACACGGCTCCAATCGTCTCCGTAAAACACTATCGGCATGGCTGCCCACACAGCCTGCCAACGGCTACTCGAGCCGAGATGACTGTACAACCCTCACCTGGACGGTCTAGGCACATCAACATTTCACCCATAGACTCTTATCGCTGTTCCACCTACCCCTGACTCTACATCCCCAGGCAGAGCAGCTCCAAGCCAAACACGCCTGTGCGCAGAACCTCGCCACGTGGAACACTACCAACAAGGCGATTCAAAGAGAGAGAAAACTCTCAGCAAGAAGAATGACCTCCGGACGGGAGGCGCCGTCGGGCAAGACGACCTACGGGGCCCGCAACCGTGAGGCTGGGAAGCAATACGGCAGACCCCGAGGAGTTGAACGTAACGGCCCTTACAACATGGCACTGTCAAAACCCAGATGACGGATGCGCCAGAAGCCAGGCGTTTTAGACGTAAGGACGTCAGGATGCGGGGAAGAAGTCCCAGTCCGAGAAAACGGACGGCAAGAGAGCGGAGCTGCCGACGCAGCCCGGAAGAACGCCACAAGAGAGGACCGACCGGAAGCTGCCGAGACCAATCCACGCTTTAGAGCTCCGAACGCAAGAAAAGAAGCACCTGATTGGCACCGGGCTGATGAGTACGAGCATTCGAGACCCCAGGGACGGCGCCCGAAGCGCATGCCACGCTCCTCCGGCGCCAAGCGTGACGAGGACATCGAGACCCGAGGAAGGTCTAAGCACAGAAGACAGACTACACAAACTACACACCACCACGGATGCAGGCCGGAACTGCCCTGCCCGGCACACGCAGGTCTCGCGCTGAAAAGCAACCCGCTCCCTTCGCCTGCGCAAAGGGGACTGCTTTGGGACAGCCCTCTCTCCTGCACTAACTTTAAAACCCCTCCCTGCAATTCCCAGCTTCGTCCCTTCCTCCCAGCCTCTCCCCAGCCCTGGTCCCTCAACTTAGCTTGCAGAGGGCCGACGGTCTGAATCCATTATCCAGAAAAACCACACGGGCTAACTGGGATATTCCTGCAGTCGCCAGGCTCCTCTTCGTCATCTGCAGGTAAAAAAAAAAACCAACCAAACAAACCAACCAACCCACCCACCCAAACCAAACCAGAAAATGTAGTAACCATCCCATCGGCCAACGCCAACTGCTTCCCCGACTTCCCGCTCCTCACAAGTGCCACCGCGTTACGCTTACTCGCTCATTGCGGAGTCGGACCCTGCGGCCGTCGTCGCTCGTGGTACCAAAGATACGGAGAGACGCGAACGTGAAGAGTCACCAGCCCCACGCTCCTCCTCGCTAATCCACAGCTCACCTCAAACGCTCATCCCATTCCAAAGGTGGCCTGCACAGCGCCTCCAAAACAAAAAGGAAAAGCTTAACCGAGGGGCCACGTAATACTTTGCTATTCAACACCGACCCGGCCGACGACCGCCTCACCTTCTCGGACCGCTCGTCGGCCTGCGCCTTCGCCCCTCCGAGGCTGCGTGCGCCACCTGCAAAAACCAAAGCAGAAGACGCATGCCGAGACACCGCCTGAAACCTCAGCCCGCCCGCACCGATTCCCATCTCCCTCTCCTTTCCCTCGCCTGCCCCGCCTCTGCCATCGACAGCTTGCCACGTCGAGGCCTGCGTACCGCCTCCAAAAGGCAAACGACAAGGGACTCTTCCAACTCTGCCAACGATACCACACCTCAAAAGGAACTGTTGCTTCACCCCTTCAGTCATGGCTCAGCTTGTCCAAGTCACCTCTGGTGCCGAGATCCCGCTTCGCACCTTCAAAATAAAAGAAAAAAACCCCAAACCTATAAACTAGTCATAGAGCCACCGGCCACATCTTCCCTGCAACTCCACTCACAGACCCACCTTCTTGCAGTGCTCTGCTTCCCTCCTCTGTCACTCTTTGGCATGCATCTTGTCCCTCCTCATCTGAAAAAGAAGATTACTGAACAAGTCACCTAGATGCAAAGCAAGAGCTTAACGATTCCAGAGGTCTTGATTCCATCTAGGAATACCACCTGGAATCCAACTACAGCCTACCATAAAAAAAAAAAAGGCCAAACTTTAAGCCCACCACATGCAAGACTTAACACCTTTAGAGATTCAAATCCGCTTCACTACTCCTCAACAACCCCTGCCACATGGCTCCAATCGTCTCCGTAAAACACTATCGACGTGGCTGTCCACACAGCCCGCCCATGGCTACTCGAGCCGAGATGACTGTACAATCCGTGCCTAAACGGTCTAGGCACATCAACATTTCACCCGTAAATACTTATTTCTATTCCACCTACATGACTCTACATCCCCAGGCAGAGCAACTCCAAGCCAAACACACATGCCTACTCACACGCAGGGGGCAGGGAAGAATGGCCAGCGCTCGCCAAACAGGGTTTCAGGGAGGAAATGCCCACACCCACTGACTTGGGGGGGTATGGGTGAATATAAACCACTGCAGACAGGCAGGAGGAGCAGAAGAGAGGAGACACCAACCGACGGACACGACAGAGCGGGGATCAGACACCGACCGACGAACACGCCGGAGCGGGGTGGGGGGGCGTATGGACCAAGGGACAGGCGAGGCAGGGGGAGACACCGACTGATGGACAAGCAAGGGGGGGGGGCGGAGGGGAAGTTAACAACTGACAGACAAGCAAGGGGGGGTGGGGGGGAGTTAACAACTGACAGACACAAAAAGAGAGAGGAGAGACACTGACTGACGGAGACACAAGGAATACGGAGACACAGACCGACAGACAGGCAGGACGGGACGAGACACTGACCGATGGACAAGCAAGGCAGGGCAAAACGCTCACCGATGGACACGCAAGGTTTGGTGAGACACCGACTGACAGACACACGGAGCAGGGATCGAGAGAAAACCACCGACAGAAACACCGGGGGAGAGGAAAGACACTCACGCACAGACGCATGGGGGAGGAAAGACACCAACCCACGGACAAGTGATACCGAAAAGCCGGTCAAAGAAACTCTCCAAGACTCGTTTTGGACTGCTAGAAAGCAGGCATTCTTTATTGCAGCGCTGGATACACGGGGGATAATTCTACCTAGCGTGCATACCACAGCTTTAGCACAAACAGGTTATATGGAATAACTAATTGCATATTAACCAGATTAGTATACATATTCATAGAAATGATTGTAAGTGATTATCATAGCGCTGCCTACATCCGATCACACGTAACGAAGGATCCATTTGAGTCGAAGGGCTGCTTTTACGACCACCGACCCATTTGAAGTTCTCGTTGGCTGTCCTCCAAGTCTTTATTCTTGTCCTTGTTCTTTCATCTTGAAGCTTAACGCAGTTTCAATCGCATGCGGTCTGTTTCAACATTGTTCTCATCTAGTGTGCAGGATCGTCTAGTCCTAAGAGCAAAGAACGGCAAAACTTAGCAGTAACTACTTCTACTAGTTAATTGCTCAGCTATACTTTTGTCTATTGTTTCAATCATAGTGTTAGTAGAAGATTTCCAATCATTATTTACCAAATCTCACTTTTACAGTCACCTAGCAGCAAACCAGTCTCCACGGCTGGTACAAAATATTAAAACCATCAAAATATTTAGACATACCATACAGAACGTACGGAAATATGCTACCAATTCCGCCCACCTTCCTGCTTGAGGCTAATTCTTTTAGTAGTCTCGCTTGAACAGAGATCGTGCCGCAGCTCGTTTAAGACAGCTAAAAGCAAGACAGATTATAACAATGATGATAACTACTTCTCTTGCTTCGTTGGGGCGACAAGGGAAAGCTTCAGGCTACCCGGTAAAGGTATCGACTAGAAATGGGATATATCAGTATCCCTCTTTTTGAAGGAATTCTGTGAAATCAATTTGCCAATATTGTCCTGGAGAATTTCCTCGCTTAGTCATTCCAAAAAGGATTTTATTATTGGTTTGGGGGTTATTACATATACAAACCTACTTGTAATTATTCGAATACTTTTTATCATATCTCTATTCAAAATACACGTTTGTAAATGTTTAACAAGGCTTTCTGTTCCCCAATGTACTTTGTTATGTTCAGCCCGGGCAATTTCTCTCATTGTTGCGGGTGGGACGCTTATTTAACCTGTTGGTGTTAACGGCCCATTCTGTTTCATTTTTGTTAGCCTGCAATTTAATAATTAGTTCTTCATCTTTTTCATTATAACTTGGAGCATCTTTAGGTAAATTTATGCTTGCTCTGGAACTAGTGCTAGGATGCCTTTTTCTGCAGCCTCTTTAGCAGCTCTAGCAGTCAACTGGTTACCTGTCACAGGGACAGTCCTACCCGACTGATGTGCTTTACAGAGCATTATCACGACGGCTGTTGGCTTTGGAATGGCTTCGAACAATTTCAGCATTTGTTCTGCATGCTGAATGGTGATTCCTTGTGCGGATAGCAGTCCTCTTTCTTTCCACGCTGCTCCACACGCACGTACTACTCCAGAAGCATACTTTGAGTCTGTCCCAATGTTGATTTGCTTTCCTTGACTGAGTTCCAGTGCTCGAGTAAGAGCTATCAATTCAGCCTTTTAGGCAGATACATTTGAAGGCAAAGCTCGCGATTTAACTACCTCCTCAGTAGCGGTTACCGCGTATCCTGATAAACGTTTTCCTTCACGGATGAAACCGCTTCCGTCGGTATATACTTCCCAATCCGTTTCTTCCGCTGGTGCATCTCGGAGATCCGGTCGGCCGGAGTAGACTTCTTCAATTGTCTGCAGGCAGTCATGTTCCAGTTCTCCTTCAACCTGATCGGTTGTTAAAAACACAGCAGGGTCAACGATAGGAGTACTTTTTAAGGAAACATCATCTTGCTCCAGCAACACCACTTGGTATTTCGGCATTCTACTAGGGTATAACCAACGCCCCCCTTTCTGTTTGAGCACAGCGATCACTATGTGGGGAACATACACTGCAATTCTCTGTCCTGGGGTGAACTTACGAGTTTCTTGGATCAATAGCGCAGTTGCAGCGACGGCTCTCGGACAACCGGGCCATCCCAGACTCACGTTGTCTAATTGCTTTGAGAAGTAGGCCACAGCTCGCCGACTTGGTCCCACATATTGGGCCAGGACACCCAGAGCTATACCTTTTCTTTCATGAGTAAAAAGTTCAAATGTCTTTGTGAGATCTGGCAGGCCTTGGGCTGGCCGCCTCCATTAAAGCCCGTTTTAGTTGTTTGAAAGCAGCTTTCCTGGCACCAGTCCAATCTATAAATCCGTTGTGTGAGGTTTTGAGCTGCTCCTATAAAGGTCGGACCAGCAAGCTGTAATTTGCAATCCACAGGCGACACCACCCGACCGTTCCCAGAAACGCTCGCAACTCTTTCAGAGTCTTGGCCTCGGGGACATGACAAATTGTCTCCTTTCTCTCGGTTCCTAATTGTCTCTGTCCTTTCAGGATTTCCAAACCCAAATAAGTTACTTCTCTCTGGGTTATCTGGGCTTTTTCTTTTGACACTCGATAGCCACCGATTCCCAAACACTTCAAAAGGCTAAGAGTTAACTTGGTGCATGGTTCTTCTGTCTCGGCTGCAAGTAATAGATCACCCACATATTGCAACAAGATTCCCTGATTGTTTTCTTTCTTCCAAATCTCTAATTCTCATGCCAATTGACTTCCAAAAATGGTAGGGCTGTTCTTAAAGCCTTGAGGCAAGACTGTCCACGTAAATTGGGGTGCTTCCTGACACCTCCTGCCCTCCATTTGCACCCCTGAACCCCCTTCAGTGGCTACTCCTCAGGAGCTGCTCTTCTAAGCCACATGCCAAATTCTGGGGACACCTCCTAACTCACAACTTCCCAGAGACTCTGAGCTCTGCTACGTGCCCACAAAGTCAAGTCAAGTCCCGAGGCTTATAACCTACGAGGGGCCTGCCACAAGCTGCAAAGTTTCTAGGGACAACATGGCATACTGTGGGCAATGAGGAAAGGCGACGAGGCATCCCAGACCCTAAAAGACACTGCTGCCTTCTTAAGAACTACTAAAACTCCATAGACACACGCATACAAGACGTTCACCCTAACCCCTACAAAATAATGTCACCATCAGTCCTGTTAAGAAAGATAGTATCAGCAACTTACACAGAATACAGCAAGACTGGTGAAAAAAATGAGGTTCCATTTTCAATAAAGTCAGGAATTCCAGGAAAACACAATGCATCGAGAATTAAAAAAAGAAACAAAACAATGCATACTATTAAACCATCTCACCACCCCTGAACACTCAAAACAAAATTACTGACCTGAAAAAAAAAGAAATAAAAGCTACATACAAGTGTTACTTTCTACCACACATGCTGCTGGACCTCGACTGGTCCTCAAGCTCTTACCTCAGGCAGACACCTCTTCCCAAAGGGCTGAGCCAGCTCAAAAGCTGCAAAGGACTCAAGGAAGAGCTGAGCACCAACACCAGAAAAACCCAGGAGCACAATGAACTCCCCCAGCAGAGGCTGTGGCTCATATACCCCGTGGCCCTGCCCACCACCCTTCCCACATTCACCTGGGAAAGGGGAAGGGCAAACCACCAGAACTTACAATGTCAGCTGGAGGAGCAGCAGCAGTGTTCTCGCCTGCCTTAAATTTACAGCAAGCAAAGCCCTGAACAGAGAAAGCGATCCTTACTAGCAAAAACGATACCTGCTTTTGTACTACAGCTACAACTATGGCATCGGCAACGTGACCGGGTAGGGAATTAAACTTAATTTTTCTGGGGCGTAGATAGAAAAAGATAGATGTCCCTCTAACCTATATAAGAAACTAGCTCATTAAATGCAATAACAATGCCATTATCAAAATTGAAGTGCTTGAGTTTCCTATAAAAAAAGCCAAAATGCTGTAGGGTTACGCTTCATTTCTAGCAAGGCTGTGCATACCAATTTCTAGCAAGGCTGCACGTACCACCTAACTTCTACCAGAACTACCTTCTGGATAGGACTGAATCACAAAGCAGAATTAGATTCCTTAAGAATCCCTTCTCAAAAATATCCCTGGTTGCAAAGTAAGTTATTTACGGTAAATCGCTGACATTTCAGGGTCGCTATGATCGTCTCTCTGACTGACTCCCTTAAGAGACCTAGATGATTCCCAAAGGACAGAAACCACCAAAAAAACAGGGAAATACAAGATACGTACCAGGAGCTGTATGAAGCAGCCTAATTAACACCTAACTAGCTAAAGCAAAACTAAACTGCAAAACACAATAAACACCACCACGGGAGATGTGTCGATAAAAATAGATGAAGGCTATTGCCTCCTCTGAAAAACTCAAGAGCAGATCTAAGCTGACGATAGACGTCTTTGGGGTACCAGACACCAAACAGAAATATACTGTAAGGTGGAAAAAAAAAAAGACTGCTTTGGACCACAAAGATGGCTTTGGAAAAGGCTCCAATAGAGCAAGAGGCATCGTCGCAGGGATTAGAGAGATCCAGAAGGGGCCAGAGACACCGAAGAAGCCTTGGGGGTGCAAGGAGCTCAAAAGGGAATCGAACAAAGAACAGGTGTCCTCAGGGGATCAGGGACCAAATGAAGGTGCACCAAACGGATGACAGGACAGAAAGACCCACCGGGTAACAGATATGGACTCAGCAAGGGTTCCAAGGACAAAAGAGGGGTGCAGAGCACCCTCCCCATCTAAAATGGGGCTCTAGGGCATAGGGGATGTTTCGTGAGAGCTTGGCAAAGGGAGAGGAGGAGTCCCGAGGGGCCCTGAGAGACCAGAGCAGCCTCATAGGAAACAATGAGGAACCCCAAAGGGGATTTCAACAAAGAAAGAAGGGAGGCTCCGATGGAACGAGAGAGATACAAAGGGAGATCAAGTGCTACGAAGTGCCGGGGAGATCAAGGAAGGTCTCGGGAGGCATCGTAACTGCGAGGCGAGGAGCGTCGAGGAGGGCTGCCTGTCGCATTAGTGGTATGAGTCTGATGCGTGGCTGGGGGGGCCGTCCCGTTGAGTCACGAGGTTCAGAAAGGACGTGCTTGCTTTCTAAACTCCTTCTCAGAGAGGAGTCTAGGTGCAGCTAGGTTCAGTCTTAGCCTCAGACTTGGTAAACAGTTCGTGTCTAAAGGATCGTGTGTATAGGCACTTACCAGAGTCAACGTTTGCCTGTCAGAGCCTTCTCAGAGTCTTTCACTGAAACAGCTTTGCAAAGTTGAAAAGATAGAGAAGTTATTAAGGTGACAGATATAACAAGTTCAGAATCGCTGTTGAGAAAAACACTTACTGCAAAAATCAAGCTCGAGTTAATAGTTCAGTGCTGTTGCTAGAGACGCTTTCGCAGGTAACTTCCGACATAGCTGAAGGCTCAAATCTTACCAAAGAGGTGTTCCTGCCTGGGGAGGAGAGAGGTCCGGGCCTGTCGACCTGGCCGGTAGTTGAAGTTCTCATCCTTCAAATGAAGGATTCTAAAGGCCAAATTTATGCTCTCGTGAGGTGCGACTAAGTCAATTATCATGTGCCGATTGGCCCTCAGCGAGGCTCGCAGCTTGCAAGGTCGGTGGGGCGTAGTGAGTCGCTATGGGAGCCGAGGAATTCTGTGCCTATTTACGAGAGTCTTTCTAGCTTTACCAAAGCTAGAGTTTCGCCTCACCTCAGGTGTCGCTCGGCAGCTTTAGACCACGCCATCTTATCTCACCAGGTAAGCAAACCCCGCTACTCCCCGTCGGCTCACGGCGATCTCTGCATTCGGCACCGACGACTCCGGGATCACACGCCAATGGACAAAAGAAGGCTTAGGGACGACAAGGAGGAACTCGGGGGATCATCTGAGCAGAGTACAGATGGTCTCGGGCGGCCGGGGACCGAACACGGGGATTCTAGACGGCGCAGAGGAACAAATGAGTGCTCTAGGGCTCAAAGATGGCCTCACCTAAAGTGCTACGAGATGGACGTGGAGCACGACAAAGGTCTCGGGAGGCATCGTGACTCGGAGAAGAAATGTCCCGAGGGAGCCAGAGAGACAGAAAAAGGATTGGGGACACAACAATTAAATCCAGAGGGGATCCAAACCCAGTAAACATATCATCAGAAGACCAGGGAACGAATAGAGGCATGGCTAGAGGGAAGAGAGGACAGTGTGTCTGGACCAGGTCACAGATACGGACTCAGGAGGTCCTCTGAAGGAACGAGAGGGACGTGACGTCCGCTACAACACTAAAAGTGTGCTAAGGCAACCTCAAAGGCATCGATAGGCATCGTGACACCGTTACGGGGGCCGTGATTGGGCGAAAGACGCCAAAGGCAGCTCAGGGACACGAGGAGGAAGCGCAGAGGAGATGCGAACAGAGTACAGGCGTCCTCGGGAGGCTGGGGACCAAATGGAGGCACCCTAGAGAGCAGAGATGATGATAAGAGCGCTCTGAGGCACAAACAAACCCACAGACGGGTTTCTGAGGGAATGAGAGAGGATCAAAGTCCGCTACAGAGCTAAAACAAGGCTGTGGTACACCAAGACGGTCTCGGGATGCACGGTGACTGGGAGCAGAGTGCGGCGACCGAATCAAGCGCTCGAGCTCTCTGTGCAAGATTCCCTTTATTTCACTAAAAGATCAAACTTATATATGTTTCAACAAAGATCTAGGAAGAACTAACGGCATACAGCCAATACTACCAACACAGGAGGGCATATCTGGCCCAGCTGGGATGTTTGCCAGTCCTCAGAACAGTTAAAGATAAAAACATTCCATACACATACTCGTGACTGTCTTCAGCCACATCTTCCCAGACCTACACAAGGCCATCCTCCAACCTGACCTTGTAAAACTAGTTCTTCAAAGGCTTGGCAAACATGCAGCACAACAAATTCTAACGGTCACTCTTGAAAACAAATGCCGGGTGTTCTGAGCTGCCCCCACACAGGGGGGTTGGGAAGGGCTCAAAGGGGTAAGAGAGATTGAAAGGGAAGTGCTACCAAAATGCTGTGCAGCATAAGGAAGGTCTCGGGAGGCATCCTAGATGACATAGAGAAGAAAAAGAACGCTCTTTCTTGGAAAGGGAGATCTTAGGACAGGGGCGGTTGCGACAAAACTAGTCCAAAGGGGGACTTCCTCGGCTAAAAGTGTGCCACAGGGAACATCTAAGACCTTGGGAGACATCGTGACAGTAGCAGAGGGCTTCCGAGAGGAACAGGCAAAAGAAGGCTCGAGGACACAATGAGATGTCCAGAGGGGATTTGAACAGACTACGGAGGTCCTCAGGAGACCAGGGACTCAACAGAGGTATCCTAGCTAGCATAGAGGACAACAGGAACGTTCTGGAGTTGACAGATGGCATCGGGAAAGGTTCTCGGGGAGGGAGAAGGGCACAAAGCATGCTACAGAGCCAAAAGAGGGCCGTGGGGCACGAGGACGGCCTCAGGAGTCACGACGATGGCAGGAGAAGGGTGCCGAAAGCAAAAGAGAGACAGAAGGCGGCTCTGGGACACGACGCAATACTCAAGAAGGTGTCCCAGCCATGTATAGATGTCCTCAGGGGATGAGCGACTGAACGGAGACATCCTAGATGGCGGTGTATAAGGTAAGATTAGAGCTCTGGGGCATTGGGGAAGCCCGAGGAAGGGTCCTGTCTGAGTAAGAGAGATACAAGGAGGCCTGCAGAGCTCAAAGGGTGCCACGGGGCACGGACAGTCTCAGGAAGCATCATGACGGGAATGAGAGGGCTCCGGGGGGCAGGAGGAATGTGGCCATAGAGACAAACAAAGGATTGCTGACACAATGAGGTACTCCGGAAGGGATCTGAACAGAGTACAGATGTCCTGAGGGGACCGGGGACCAAACGAAGGCATCCGACGTGGCAGAGGGGAAGGTAAGAGTGCTCTGCAGCACAATGAAAGCCTGAGAAAGAGCTTTTTCTGAAGAAGAAGGGTACAAAGCCTGCTGCAGAACTCTAGGAGGGCGATGGAACACAAAGACGCTCGTGGGAAGCGTCGTGATAGAAAGAGAGGGGTGCTGAGGTGGCCAGAGAGACAGAGGACGGCTCGAGGGCACAAAGGTACTCGGGAGGGGATTTGAACCCACTGGAGGCAAGCGAGACGGAGGAGAGGAAAGACTGCTCCGAGGAACAAGGGTGACCCGAGATGTTCTGACAAGCCGAGAGGGGTACAAATTATGCTCCAGAGATAACAGTGTGCCGAGGAGACCCTCTAAAGCCAGGGGATGAACTAAGAGAAGAGAGAAAAAAATGAAACACACAAAGAAAAGTTACAAAGCAACAGGGTATGTGACAAACAAGGAAGAATTAAAAAATAGGGATAGACAGCTTGATAAAAGCAGACACAGAAAGAAAACTTTAAAAGAAAAGGGGTACAAGGCAGAGGAGAAAAAAAATTAAAAATAGGGACAGAAAACTAGATAAAAGTAGACATTGGAAAAAAATGGAAAAATGAAGGCATTAAAGGAGGAAAACAAAAAATTAAAATAGGGACAACAAACTAAAGAAACAGAGACCTAGAAAGAAAATCGAAAAATGGAGAGATCATCCAACAGACAAGAAAGAATTAAATAGAGACAGGAACTAGATAGAAAGCGATGTAGAAAACACAACTTTAAAAAGCAACACGATAAAGGAAATAAAGGGAAAAATTAGGAAACAGGAACAGCCAATGTAAAGACATAGAAAAGACTTTTAAAAAGCGACAGGGTACGGCAAAAACTAGAATGAAATAAAAACTAAAGACAATGAACTGGATAAGAGTAGATAAAGGAAAAAAATTAAAAGTGACCTGACACAGGACAGACAGGAAATAATAAAAAAAATAGACACCTTGATAAAAGCAGACAGAGAAAGAAAATTTTTAAGGTGACAGCGTAGAAGACGGGGCCAAAAAGGAAATAATAGCAGCAAAACCACATAAAAGTGAACACAGAAACAAAAATTCAAAAGTGAAAACGGGAAAAAAAAAAATAGTGACAAAACCTAAATAGACAGAGACACAGAGAGAAAATTTTAAAAGCAACCAGGTACAGGACAGGCTAGAACGCATTAAAAAATAAAGATGGCGAACTGGGTAAAAATAGACAAAGAAAATTTAAAAGCAATGGGGTACGGGACAGACAGGCAACAATTAACAAACAGGAAGAGAGAACTCGATGAAAGGAGACATAGAGCAAAAAATTTATAAGCAACAGGATACAATAAATGGGAAAAAATTAACAAATAGGGAGAGAAAAGGAGATAAAGGTACACCCAGAAACAAAATATCACAACGAAAGGAATTATGACAGTAAAAATTAGAGCAATGGGGACAGTTAACTAGATACAAGTAGACGTAGAAAGAAAATTTAAAAAGCAATGCAGTTTGTGACAGATAGGAAAGAGTTAAAAAATAGAAACAGGGACTGCATAGAAGTAGACATAGAAAGAACATTTTAAAAGCAACACGATTAAGGAAGAAAGGGAAAAATTTAAAAAATAGGGACAGTGAACTAAACCGGAGACATGCAAAGTGAATTTAAAAACCGACAGGGTACACGACAGACGAGAAAGACTTAGACAATAGAGATGGGAGCTTGAGAAAAGTAGACATGGAAAGAAAATTTTAAAAGCGACAGTGCTAAAGAAAGACAAGGAACAATTAAAAAATAAAGACAGTGAAAGGGATAAAAATAGACGTAAAAAGGGCATTTTAAAAAAAGGATTAAGGAAATGAAGAGAAAAATTAGAAAATAAGGGCAATGAACTAAAACACAGACAAAGAAAGAAAATTTTAAAAGCAAAGGTGTATAGGACAGACAAGAAAAAAAATTAAAAATACAGACAGCGAACTGGATAAAAGGAAACAGAAAATATTAAAAGCAACAGGGATGAGGGAATGAAAGGAAAAAATTAAAACTAAATAAAGAGAAACATAGAAAGTAAATTTTTAAAGTGATGGGGATTAAGAGAGGAAGATATTAAGAAACAGAGACAGAAAACTAAATAACAGTAAACATACAAAAATTTTAAAAGCAATGGGACTAAGAAAGGAAAAAATTAAAAAATAGGGACAGCAAACTAAGTAAACGGAGACATAGCAAGTACATTTTAAAAGCGACACGGTACGTGACAGACAGGAAAAAAACAGAATATACGGATAGGGAGCTTGATAAATGTAGACATAGAAAGAGGTGGATAGAGGGAGACACAGAAATAAAACTTTAAAAGCAACAGGGTACAGGGCACATAAGAAAACATTCAAATATGAAGACAGGGAGAGGGATGGGGGATACATAGAAACAAACTAGAAAGCAGCAGGGTACAGGAAACACAGGAAACAATTTAAAACTAGGGACAGGGAGGAAGAGAGAGGGAGAAACAGGAAAAAAATCAAAGCACGACAGGGTACGATTCACACGGATGCAAATTAAAAAATAAGGCCGGGGAGCTGGGGAGAGACATATGTATAAAGAAAATTTTAAAACCGACAGGGTAAAGGAAAAACCGAGAAGAAATAAAGAAGAGGAAAAGGGAGCCAGATAGAGGGAGGCATAGAAAGGAAGTTTGACAAGAAATGCAGTAAAGAGCAGAGGGACTTTCCTGGTTTCGGGCAGAATAAAGTTAATTTTCTTCCTAGTAGCTGGTATAGTGCTGTGGTTTGGATTGAGGACAACAATAATGTTGATAACACACTGATGTTTTAGTTGTCGCTAAGCAGTGTTTATACTAAGTCGAGGATGTTTCAGCTTCTCATACTGCCCTGCCAGTGGAGGCTGGGAGTCCACACAGCTGGGACAGCTGACCCAAACGAGCCAAAAGGGTATTCCATAGCATATGATGTCCTGCCCAGTATATCAACTGGGGAAGCTGGCCAGGGGATGCCGCAGCTCGGGGATTGGCTGGGCACCGGTCGGTGGGTGGTGAGCAAATGTTTATTCGTTAATGCATGTAAGTCCTGGGAGTGAGTCTGCTCCGGGGCTCGGTGCCCGTACGCTCGCCCTTCCCCTGGGACAACTCGGCAGTCGTTACTGCGGCAGCAGATACAGAGAATGAAAATGCAGCGATGGGGAGCAAGAGAGAGGAACAGAAAGAGAAAAATAAAATGAGGGAGAAAGGCTGAGGAGCAGAGAAGGAAAAGTACAGGGAAAAGGACAGTGAGATGGAGAAATCAATAAAAAAGGGATGAGGAGCCCCGCAGGGACGTGGCAGAAGAAACACAGGGTCGGGGAGCATCACGCAGCCCCGCTCGCCTTCTCCCGCGGCGCAGTCGCGGCCCGGCAGAGCTCGGCAACTGCTCCGCTCCTCCCTCGGCCTCTCTGCAGCCAGCCAGGGCAGGGCAGTGCTGGCCCCTCTGCAGGCAGCCACCCTGTTAGAGGGAGGGGCTGTCACCATCATCCTCACTGCCTGCACCTGAGGCTCCTCCAGCCCTGGCCCACAGCTGGAGCCCAGCAGGACCACCAGGGGGCCATCACCCGACCCCCACAATGCATCACCTCCTCCCCTGGACTCCCTCGCAGCCCCTCGCTCTGTGCAAAGGGAGCACAAAGGAGACGGCGAGTGTTTGTGCAGTCATGCGTGTAATAAGTTCTGGGAGCAAGTCTGCTCAGGGCCGCCAAAGCTCCCCCTGCCCCTGGGACTCCTTGGCAGTCAGTTGGTTGGCTCCTGGGCTGATGAGCTGGTGGGCAGAGGTGGAGGCTGCCAAAAATGACCAGGGTGCTGCACGCTAGAAGAGAGGAGAAAAGTGGCAGCCTGCTGGAGAGTGGGGGTGTAATCAGAAAGCATGAGGCAGAGAACGGGACAGCGAGCCTGACAGGGATGGAGAAAGACGCAGCAGGGAGAGGAGGAAGAGATAACGGGACAGTGACTGACGAGGAAGGATGGGGAGCAGGATGGAGATGCAGAAAAAAACTGGTGTAGGCAGCATGACAGAGAGGGAGTTAAAAAGAACAAGGGTGCGCAGCTGGACTGAGAGAGATGAGGAAAGAAAAATTGACAAGAAACAGGGCACAGACAGAGGAATGAAACAACAGGGACTCAGGACAGCAAATGATGGAGGGAAGGGGCAGGAGGGTGGGAAACAACACAAAACAAACAACATAGCTACACACACTACAGGGAAGAATTAAGAAGGGGTAACAGGGAGGAATTAAGGAAGAGGGACAGAGAGCTTGCCAGAGAGAGGTGAAGAAAGGCAAAAGATCGTACGTGTGACAGGGCAGACAGGGAGGAATTGAGAAACCAGGGACAGGGAGCTGGACAGAAAGAGAGGAAGAAATAAAACGGGAAAAAGCAACAGGCCACAGGGCAGAGAGAGAGGAATTGATAAATAAAGGACAGGGGACCAGACAGAGCATGATAGAGAACAGAAAAATCCAGCAGTGGGCTACAGGGAGGAGGAAGGAATTAAAGAACAGGGAGTGGGAGCCGGACAGAGACATAGAGAAAGCAGAGGGGGAAGCAATGGGCTAAAAGACATGTAGGGAGGAAGTAAAAACTAGTGTCAGGGAGCCAGGTAAGAGAGATGGGAAAAGACAAATACTGTGGGGCTACGAGACAGAGACTGTGGAGTTAAAATGCAGAGGGGGAGCCAAAGGGGGGGGGGCAACAGAGAAGGGGGGACCAACAGGAGGCGGGGGGGCAACAGAGAGAGGGGGAGCCCAGCCGAGACAGGGGGAGCCAGGGGGAATTCCAGACATGCTATGGGGGCCAGAGGGAGGAATTAAGAACTGGGGACAGGGAGCCAGACAGAGAGAGATGGAAATCGCGGGGAATAGCTCTGGGCGCAGGAAGGAGGAGGAATTAACAAATAGGGACAGGGAGCTGGACAGAGAGGGTTGGAGAAAGGCAAAAATATCGGCATGGTACAGGGCAGAAAGGAAGAATTTAAAAATGGGGGCAGTGAGACTGACGTAGAGAGATGGAGAAAAGAAAAAAGCGACGAGCTATGCAGAAGAGAGGGAAGAATTAACAAACAGGGCCGGGAAGCAAGAAAGAGCAAGGTGGAGAGCACGGTGGAGAAAGGCGAGGGGGAACCCGAGGGGCAACAGGACAAGAGAGGGAGGAATTAAAAGTGAGGGACTGCGAAAGGAGAGTCAACGAAAGAAACAGAATCGCAACGTGCTGCAGAACCGAGAAGGAAGAAACTGAACAACAGGGACGGGGAGCCAGAGAAAGAAAGAATAGCGATGGGCTACAGGACAGAGAGGGAGGAATGAAAAAATAGAGATCGGGGGTTGGGCAAAGAGAGATGGAGAAAGAGAAAGTAGCCAGGGGCAACAGGGCAGAGAGAGGGGAGGGAGGAAGGAAAAAACAGGGATCCAGAGCCAAACACAGAGAGAGACGGCACAAGAAAGTTATAGCGACGGGCTACAGGGAGGAGAGAGGAATGAAAAGATAGGGACAGGGGGCCAGATGCAGGGCGACACACACGGGATCTATAGCAACAGCCAGAGAGTGGAGAGGGAGGAATTAAAATGGCGACAGGGAAGCAGAGGTGGTGGTGGTGAGACAAATAAGGGGCAGGGGGAAGAAAGACAGGCTGCGGGGAAGAGAAGGAGGAATTTAAAAAATTGGTATCCAAAGCTGGACAGAGAGAGAGAGAAAGAAAAAAATTGGAAAATAGTAAGAGGGAGCCAGCTAGAGATACGGAGAAAGGACAAAAATGCGATGAACACCAAGACAGAGAGGGAGGGATTTCAAAACGGAAGGGACCGGGAGCCATGCAGAGAGAGACAGAGAAAGGGAAGATAGCGGCAGGCTGCAGGGCAGCGAGGGAAGAATTAAAAAGTAGGTACAGGGAGCTGGACAGAGAGCAACGGAGAAAGAAAGAAAAAAACCCCAAACCACCCTGCAACAGGCTACAGGGCAGAGAGGGAGCGATTAAAGACTCAAGCCAGGGAGCAGGATAGAGAATGCAAAAATAGCAACGGGCCGCAGGGCAGAGAGGGAGGAATTACAAAACAGGGGCGGGGAGCTGGACAAGAGAGAAATGAGGAAAGATCAATAACAACATTGTGCTACAAGCCGAGAGGGAGAAACTGAAAAATAGGGACCGAGAGCCAGAAAAAGGAGAGGCAGAGAAAGAACAAATCACAGTAGGCCACAGGGCAGAGAAGGAGAACTTTAAAGAGCGATGTGTACAGGGCAAAGAAGGAGGGAATTTTTTTTTTTTAAGTAAAAACAGGGAGCTGGACAGAGAGACACAGAGAAAGAAAAAACAGCAATGGGCTACAAGACAGACAGGGAGGAATTAAAAAATCCTGGTAGTGAGCCAGAGAGAGAGAGCGCGCGCAAAAGAAATGAAATTGCAATGTGGCACAGGGCAAAGAAAGAGAAAATTGAAAAACAGGGCCTGGGAACTGGAAAGAGAGAGCCGGGGGGGGGGGAAGCTGCTCTAGGGCAGAGAGGGAGGAATGAAAAAACAGGGGCAGGGAGCCAGAGAGAAAGAGAGACGAAGAAAGACAACTTGAAAAGCGGTGCTCTGCAGGGCAGAGGGGGAGGAATTTTAAAAAAGAAATCAGGATCTTGAGCTGGACTGAGAGAGACAGAGAAAATTAAAATGTTGATGGGTACCAGGGCAGAGGTGGAGGAAACAAAAAACAGGGGCAGGGAGGCAGATGGAGAGACTGAAAGGGGCAAAAGTCCTGACAGGCTTCTAGAGAGAGAGAGAGGGGTGAAATAAAAATGAGAAAGAGGAGAGTTGGACAGAGAGAGACAGAGAAAGAAAAAAGGCTACAGCAAGCTATCAGGCGTGTATCAGGCAGAGGAGAAGAGTTTAGAAATGGGGACAGTAAGATGGACAGAAAGGAAAGAAGCGACGGGCGATGTGGCAGATAGGGCGGAATGAAGAAAGAGGAATGGGGAGCCAGACAAACCGAGATGGGGATAGAAAAATATAGTGATGGTCTAGGGGGCAGAAAGAGAAGACTTAGAAAACCAGGAACAGGAAGCAAGAGAGAGTGACATGGAGAAAGGAAAAAATACTGATGGGCAACAAGACAAAGAGGAGGGAATTCAAAATGAGGGGCTGGGAGCAGGATAAAGACAGATGGAGAAAGAACAAGATGCGTGATGTGCTACAGAGCCAAGAAGGGAGACCTTGAACGACAGGGAGCCAGACAGAGTGAGCCAGAAACAGCAAAAATACCGATGAGCTGCAGGACAGAGAGGGAAGAATGCAAAAATAGTGGCTAGGAGCAAGACAGAGAAGGAAAGAGTTAGCTATGGGCTACAGGTCAGAGACAGAGAAGATCTAAAACATGGGGACAGGGAACTGCTCAGAGAAAAACGGAAAAAGGAGGTACAGGGGAGGAAAAAATGGGGTAAGGGAGGGCCCGGGACGCCCAAGAGGAGTGACAGGGCCCTGAGGGCCCAGGGCTCACCGCAGCTTTCGCTCTTGACGCTGCCGGGAGAATTTGCCAGTTCAGCTGCTTCTTTCTCCTCCTCTCCTCCCTTCCTCTTCTGTTAACTCCGGTCACTTGGCTATCCTCCACCTAAGAGAATACGCGGGTGTCTCACAGCTGTTACGAGACAAAGCTTCCTAGACGCGTAGTCTCGCTCCCTCGTGCGGTACGCGCAGGAGTAGGACGGAGGGAGAGAGAGAAAGAAGGCAGGAAACAAGCCAGAAAGATTGAGGAAAAACGAGACGGCAATCATGACAAAGGGATGGAGAGATAAAAACCAGTTCCGGGATGAGAATAAAAGCCAGGGAGCGGGACAGAGGGGTATAATGCAACAGCGAGCTGGGCAGGGGCATATAGTGAGAAACGATGGAACAGGCAGTATGGGCATGTGCAGACAAAAAGTTAGGGGGAGGATGGAAGACAGAGAGAATAAGAGAAAAGGGACAGGGCATAGATGGAGAAAGGAGTATTAGAGACAGGGAGAGGCGGAGATTGATAGGACCGAGGCAGAGAGATGGAGAAAGAAAAAAATTGGTGATGGGCAGCAGGCCAGAGGGACAAGGAAAGACAGGAGGAAGGACAGCTGGATATAGAAAATAGGTAAGAGACAGAGAGCCAGAAAGTGGGATACTGCAAAAGAGAGCGGGATGGGGATTGGGACGCTGGCATAGGGAGGCAACGAGAGCAACAGAGAAAATGGGGACGGAGAGTGGTACGGAAAGCGAAGCAACAAATAATAGGGCCGGGGAGCAGGATAGAGGGTGAGAGACAGTGAGGGGGGGACAGGTAAGACAACAGATCATTAGAGAAAGAAAATGAAAGGAACAGCACAGAGGGTCACAGAGAAAAAGAGAGAGAGAGCAAAAAGGAAAAAATAAGATGAGGGAGAAGGACTGAGCAGCAGAGAGAAAAAGGACGGAGACAGAGAAAACAAAGACTGGAGGCAGAACAAAGGGAAAGATTGACAAGGACAGGGAGCGGGATAAAGGGATGGAAAATGAAGAAATAGCGATGGGCAGCAGGATAGAGGAAGAGAGAGGAAAAGAGCAAGAAGAGCAAAATAAGGACTATGACAGAAAGATGTAGAGAGAAAGACCAGGGCACGTCATAAGGGTAGAAAGAAAAAAAGAGGGATGGGGAGCAAGACAGCGTGATAGGGAGGGAGAGGGATGCAAGGATATGGCACGACACAGGCACGGGGAAGAAGAAAGAATGACACGAGAGAAAGTGGGGGATAGGGAGCAGGAGAGATGGAGAACGAAAAAATGGCAACTTGCAGAAGAACAGAAATATAAAAAATTAAAAAATGCTTATAGGGAGCAGGACAAAAGGACAAAGCAAGACGAAAAATCAATGGGGAGAAGGATGAGTAACACACAGCAAGATACTGGGGGGGTGAGAGCGAGGGAACACACAGCAGGACACAGGGATGAAGAAAGAAAAAATAGGGAGAGGAAGAAAAGCTGAGTAATCAACAGAGAAGGGGGGAAAAAGGGAACTGGACAGACTTGGGCAGCAGGACAGAGACATGGAGAAAGAAAAAACAGAGACAAGGACAGAGGGATAGAGAGGCAAAGAGAGGGAGGGGACGGAGACAGCGGGGTGTAAACAGAGAGGAACGGCACGTGGTACGCAAGATAGCAGAGCGAGAGGTACAAGGAAGCAGAAAGAATGACAGAGAAGAAACAAGGGGGATGGGGACCAGGTCAGAGAGCTGGAGAAAGACAAAATACTAATGGGGAGCAGGATAGGAGAATGGAGCCAAAAGAGATGAATGGGAAAAAGGGCAGTGGGATGCAGACAGCAAAAATAACAATAGGCAACAGGACAGAGAAATTGACAGAGAAATGAGGGACAGGGAACAGGATAGAGGAATGGAAAGAAAAAATACTAATGAGCAACAGGACAAAAGATATAGAGAAAAAGGAGGAAAAAAGGAAGGGGGAAGAGAGAAAGTAATAGGGATAGAAAGTGTGAGACACGGAGAGACAAAAAAGCAGGACAAGGAATGGGACTGGCGGCAGTGGAGGGAACCAGATGCAGATTAAGACAGAGGTGGAGGGGGAAAAAAAACGGACAGAGATGGAGGAAGAAAAAGTAGGGGCAGAGTAGGGAAAAGAGAAAAGAAAAAAGGGACACCTGGCTGGACAGGCAGCTATAACTAGAAACAAGGAGACAGGCAGCGGGACAGAGGGATAAAGGCAGAAAAAACTGTGAGAGGAAGCAGGAGGGACAGTGAGACAAAAAAAGGGGCAGGGAGCGGCACTGAGAAGTGGAGAAGGAAGCATTAGGGGCAGAGGGAGGAAAAGGCAGGTTGGAGGAAGGACAGAGAGCAAAAGAGAACGACAGAACTTGGACAAAGAGTGGGAGAAAGAAAAACCAGTGACGAGCAGCAGGCCAGAGGCAGAGGTGGCACAGGGAAGGAAGGACAAGAGGAAGGAGATAGGGATACCGAAAACAAGCGAGGGACAGACAAGCGAGGGACAGGGTGCAAGAAAATGGATACAGAGAAAAAGAGAGGGATGGGGAGAAAGGACACTGGGATAGAGAAAGAACGACAGGAAGAATGATAGGGAGATGGAGCCAGAGGAAAAACAGGGACCAAACCAGGACAGAGAAATGGAAACAGAAAATGAGGAAAATTAGGGTTGGGGAGCGGGACAGAGGGGTGGAGAGACAACAAAGGACTCGAGGATAACAACAGAGAAAGAGGGAGGGAGAGAGGGAAGGAGGGACGGGCAGCAGCACGGTGGGATGGAGAAAGAGAGGCAGGGGGAGTGGGGCAGAGAAATGGAGAAAGAAAATACAGTGATGGGGAGCGAGACAGAGAAGTAGAAAGAGAAAAATAAGACAAGGGAGAAGACCGAGGAGCAAAGAGAGAGGAAAGGTCAAAAGAAAAGGTCAGAGAGGTAGAGAAATCAAGAAAGAGAGAGATGGAACAAGAAGATGTAGGGTCGGTAAACAGGACAGAGATGGGGGTAGAAAGAGAGAACAAACAAAGGAGGAATGACAACTATGACAGAGCACAGGGCATACAGACAGAGACAGAAAAAGGACAGGGAATGGGAAACAAAGAAAGGTTCAGATCTGTACAAAGAGATCAAGAAGGGGGGGGGGGGAAGCAATGGGCTAGAGCAGAGAGAGGTTAAGAGGAGAAAAAAAGGGCCAGGGAGCGGGACAGAGGAGGAGAGAAAGGAGAAAAGGGAGAACCAGGTGGACAGGGAGATATAGCAAGAAACAACTGGGCAGGCAGCAGGATAGAGAAATAAAGATGGAAAAAGATGGGGACAGGAAGCGGGAAAGAGGAACAGTGAGAGGAAACAAGGGGCAGGCAGCAGGACAGCGGTGGAGAAAGCAGCATTGGGGCAGAAGGCTAGAAAGAGAAAAAAGAAAGAAAGCAGAATGCGGGATGGGGTGAGGGGGAAAGAAGGACAAGGAGCAGGACACAGTATCAGACAGGAACAGTGAGCGAGACAAGGTGATACAGAGAGGAAAAAAAGGGCCAGGGAAACAGGACAAAGTGAAAGACAGGCAAAATTAAAAGACATGGAGCAGGACAGAGACAGAGTGAGAAAACATAGTGGCAAGGAACAGGACAGAGCATCAAAGAATAAGAAAAACTGCAGAGGGAATAAGACAGAGAAATGGAGAGGGGAGACAAGGAGAAGGACACAGAAAAGGGCCAGGGTGGGTAGGATCCAGGGAACTACAGGCCTGTCAGCCTGACCTCAGTACCGGGGAAGATTATGGAGCGGTTCGTCTTGAGTGCGCTCACGTGGCACGTGCGGGACAACCAGGGGATCGGGCCCAGCCGGCGTGGGTTCATGAAAAGCGGGTCCTGCTTGACCAACCTGATCTCCTTCTATGACCAGGCGACACGCCTAGTGGATGAGGGAAAGGTTGTGGATGTTACCTACCTTGACTTCGGCAAGGCCTTTGACGCTGTCTCTCATGGCATGCTCCTTGAGAGGCTGGCAGCTCGTGGCTTAGACAGGTGTACTCTTCGCTGGGTAAAAAAAACTAGCTGGATGACTGAGCCTAGACAGTTGTGGTGAACAGGGTTAAATCTGGTTGACTAACGGTCACAAGTGGTGTTCCCCAGGGCTCAGTTTTGGGGCCAGTTCTCTTTAGTATATCATCAATGATCTAGATAAGGGGCTTGAGTGTACCCTCAGTAAGTTTGCAGATGACACCAAGTTGGGAGGGAGGGCTGCTCTGCTTGAGGGTAGGAAGGCTCTACAGAGGGATCTGGACAGGCTGGATCGATGGGCCAAGGCTAATCGCATGACGTTCAGCGAGGCCAAGTACCCGTTCCCATGCTTCAGTCGCAACGACCCCGTGCAGCGCTACGGGCTTGGGGAAGAGCGGCTGGAAAGCTGCCCGGCGGAAAAAGACCTGGGGGTGCTGGTTAATAGCTGGCAGAATATGAGCCAGAAACAGTGTGGCCAGCAGGAGCAGAAAAGCGATTGTTCCCCTGTGTTCGGCACTGGTGAGGCCGCACCTCGAGTACTGCGTTCGGTTTTGGGGCCCTCGCTATGGGAAAGACATTGAGGTGCTGGAACGTGTCCAGAGAAGGGCAACTGAGTTGGTGAGGGGCCTGGAGCATAAGTCTTATGAGGAGCGGCTGAGGGAACTGGGATGGTTTAGTCTGGAGAAAAAGAGGCTGAAGGGAAACCTTATCGCTCTCTACAACTACCTAAAGGGGGGTTGAAGTGAGGCGGTGCTGGTCTATTCTATCAAGTAACTAGAGATAGGACGAGAGAAAATGGGCTGAAGTTGCGCTGGGGAGGTTTAGATTGGATATCAGAAAAAATTTCTTTACTGAGATGGTTGTCAGGCATTAGAACAGGCTGCCTAGGGTAGTGATGGAGTCACTATCCCTGGAGGTGTTCAAAAAACAGGTAGACGTGGCATTTTGGGACATGATTTAGTGGGCGTGGTCATGTTGGGTTGATGGTTGGACTTAATGATCTTAGAGGTCTTTTCCAAATTTCGTGATTTGATTCGATTTGATTCTATTCTAGGGAGCAGAACAGAGATGTAGCAAGAAAGGAAAAAAGGAAGGGAAAGAGAACAAAGGGAGAGAGAGACAAGGACTGGAAGAAGGACAAAGGGATGGAAGAGGAAAAAAATAGTGATAGGCTGCAGGACAGAGATGGAGAAGTTAAAAAAAAGACACAGGGAACATGACAGAACGAGAGTGAGAAAAAAGGGACAGAGAGCAGGACAGCACTGGAGGAAAAAACAACTGTGTGTGATAGGCAGTGAGAGAGAGATATAGAGGAAGAGAGAAAAGAGAGAAGGGACAGCTAGCAAGGATGTAAGAGGGAATAGAACAGAGAAATACAGAAAAGATAGCAAGAGGAAGCAGGGCAGAGGGACAGCAGTAGAAGAAAAAAGGGACAGGGATCTGGACAGATGGAGAGAAAAAAGCAGGAGGAACAGATACAACATGATATGATGGGACAGGAAGTAAGACAGTGTGACAGATGAGAATAATGACAAGAGATAGAGAGAGACTGTGAGAAACACAGGAGGTTGGAGAAAGAGAGGTATTAGGACCCCTGCAGAGAAATAGAAGACATAAATAGAAAGAGTAGGGAGCACCACAAAGGGTCAGAGAAAGAGAAGAGCAGGAAGAAGAACGGGGACAGGGAGATACAGAATGAAAAACCCCCCAGATATTATACACATATTATCCAGTAACCGAGCCCATTTCAAAGTTACACACTGCCCGAGCCCATTTCGGCGCTGCACCGCGCCCGAGCCCACTTCGGCAACGCACACTACCCGAGCCCATTTCAAACTTACACTGTAGCCGAGCCCATTTCGGCGACGCATCGCACCGCGCCCGAGCCCATTTCGGTGCCACACCGCACCGCGCCCGAGCCCACTTCGGCAACGCACACTACCCGAGCCCCTTTCAAAGTTACACTGTAGCCGAGCCCATTTCGGCGCCACACACTACCCGAGCCTATTTCAAAGTTACACTGTAGCCGAGCCCATTTCGGCGACGCACCGCGCCCCAGCCCGTTTCGGTGCCACACACTACCCGAGCCCATTTCAAAGTTACACTGTAGCCGAGCCCATTTCGGCGCCGCACCGCGCCCGAGCCCATTTTGGCGACGCACCGCGCCCGAGCCCATTTCGGCGCCGCACACTACCCGAGCCCATTTCAAAGTTACACTGTAGCCGAGCCCATTTCGGCGCCGCACCGCGCCCGAGCCCATTTTGGCGACGCACCGCGCCCGAGCCCATTTCGGCGACGCACACTACCCGAGCCCATTTCAAAGTTACACTGTAGCCGAGCCCATTTCGGCGACGCACAGCGCCCGAGCCCATTTCAAAGTTACACTGTAGCCGAGCCCATTTCAGCAGCACACCAGGCACTAGCAAATTTCAAAGTTACACAGTACCCGAGCCCATGTCACAGTTACATAGCTACAGCACCCCCTTCAAAGTTGTGCAATTACTAGAGCCAGTAACGCGCACCCTTTCTATTAACCCATCCGCAGCTACATTTACCTCGAGGTATCTACAACTCTCCCTTGGATGCCTAATTCTAATGAACACTTTCACTTACTTAAACAGCTAAGTTGACCTATGGGCACTAAACACACATGCTTCGCTCTGCACTTGCCTTTGTGATTGCCGTTAGTACTGTGACTCTCACAAGGAGACCTAATTACCTGCCTTTTTTTCATTTTATTTTTGTTTCATTTGGTCCATTACTGACTCCACGTACATTCAGCTGTGTCAGTATTTACAGTCCAATTCTACAATGTACTTTTACTACAATGTATAGAAAAGAGTTATGGCCGCATTGGTCAAATATTTGCCACTATTAGTTTCATTCCTCTTTTAATCATTATTTTTACAAATACATTTAAACTCCAAAACTTTAGCATTACCTTAAGAAGAATTGCCACTATATGGTGCCTGCAATTCTCTACGGAGTGGTCTTTTCCACATTCCTCGCTCCCGTTACGTCTGTCGCTTCACGTCCAGAGGTTTTCCTCCCCGAGGTGACGTTACCTCCACGATCCCTGTTCCCAAGCTGAAAACGAGTGAGCTCTGCTCATCTTGACAGACTGTCCACTTCCACACCTAGGCACAAAAATAAAAATTGAAAAATATCATTACATCACAAACTACAAAGACCACCCAAAGATTTGAGAAACCCACCACGGAAAAATACAGTTACACTCACCCACTTCACAACCCTGGCCTACTCAATGCTGGCTATCTACTCCAACTCCACCACCCCCCACCCCACCCCCCCCCCGCAAAATCCTCAACTCTCTTCCAAAGACCATCCGCTGAACAAAATAATTCCCTGTGCTAAGTGGCAATTACCACATTCCAGGGCAGCGCTCCATGGGAACACTATTCCCGGGAGCCTTGAAAAAAATCGCCCTGCCTGTGAAAACCCTGGCCCGAGCCGGACCCCGGTCCGAACATTGGGGATCAGCATCGCCTCATGGAGCGGCTAGGACCAGGGGAAAAAAAAAGTGGGAGGGGGGGCCGGAACGGGATGGGACGACAGCAAAAACCAACCTATATCGCAGCTGGGTTTTTTTAATTCTAATTTTTTTTTTCTCTAATTCCCTGAAAAACATCTCAACTCTACATCCAACCTGAAAGGAAAAAACATAAAAAGGCTAAACCACATAACCCTACAAGGTTACACATGTTCGCAACACACCACTCATTCAGATCGCATATATGCCAGCCCTCAACTCTCAAATCATCCATGCAACTGCCCACCACCATCAAAGGGCCATCAGCCCGTGCCTGCGGCACCGGGGGACTCAAAAATCGCCCTACCTGCAAAAACCCTGGCCCGAGCCCACTCCCCTTCCAAACTACCCTTCCGTTACACCAATGTTTCAACACACACCATCATCTCCACCATCCGTGCATTTTCAACCCGATACTTAGCTTTCACAGTGCCACGTGTCACAGTCCAACCTCCATAGCAGCCATGTCACCTAAACACAAGGTTCCTTCAAGCACCTTGTGCCCTGTCATCACCTGCAAAAACAACACACAAAGCTTTTTATTAAGACACTTCATCCTTGAGAGAGAAGTCCTCCACCGCTCCCCTCCCCTGCTTCCCACCTATTCCAAAAATAACACATTCTCACAGTCAGTGTCCTCCATGGCACTTGAAAAAACAGAGCATCACAAACACAGAGCTGTCCCAAAGTTACCGATCGCTCCGAGGCCCGTCACGCTGCTACTCGGACCTCGAGGCCTTGACCGTTTCTAGAGGCTTGCCACAAAGCATCCGCATAAACAATATGAACCATTGCCCAGTTACTGCCTTACTCTATGCTAGTTCACAGTCCAATTGCGATCCACTCAACTCCTTGCTTGCAAAGAACCCAAAGTCATTAAGCTTTCTATGCTGTCTCTACAATAACATACGATCCACACACAAACACAGAGCCATGCAATTCGCATGCAAATATAATGCCATACAAGGCAGTACTCTTATCTCAGTCAAGACAAAAAAACTCAGAGCACTGCCATACCAGACAAAACAGGACAGGGCCAATGCAAGAGACTCTCAGATGACAGTCAATACGAGTACAGACCAAAACAATACAAAACCAATACAGACCCATAGAATGCAAGGCAGTCTCAGATGGCACTCAATACAAGTACGGAGCACTGCAATACAAAACACAATGCAGGGCCATGCAAAGCGAGACAGTCTCAGATGGGAAACAATGCAAGTACAGAACACTACAACACAAACCAATATCGAGCAATACAATGCAAGATAGTCTCAGATGACAGTCAATACAAGCACAGAGCACTACAATATCAGAAAAAAACACAATAAAGGTCATACAATGCGAGACAAGTCTCACGTGACAGTCAAGACAAATACAGAGCAAAACAACGCAAGACAAAGGCAAATACAGATCAATACAAAGCAAAAAAACCCGCAAAGCACAGCAAAGCAAAGCAATCTCATAAAGCCACCGGCCGCATCTTCCCTCCGACTCCACTCCCGGACCCACCTCCTTACGGTGCTCCGCTGCCTTCCCCCGTTGCTCTGTGGCACACATCTTGTCCCTCCGCGTGTGAAAAAAAAACCCATATTGAACAAGTCACCTGGATGCAGAGCAAGAGCTTCACCACTCCAGAGGTCTTGATTCCATCTACGAAGACCATCTGGAGTCCAACTACAGCCTGCCATTTAAAAAAAAAAAAAAAAAAAAAAAAAAGAAACCCAACCAAAAGAAGACCAGCGCCAAACTTTAAGCTCATCACGTGCAAGACTTAACACCTTAGAGATTCAAATCCGCTTCACTGCCCCTCAACAGCCCCTGCCACACGGTTCCAATCGTCTCCGTAAAACACTATCGGCACGGCTGCCCACACAGCCCGCCGACGGCTACTCGAGCCGAGATGACTGTACAACCCTCACCTGGACGGTCTAGGCACATCAACATTTCACCCGTAGACACTTATTTCTATTCCACCTACATGACTCTACATCCCCAGGCAGAGCAACTCCAAGCCAAACACACATGCCTACTCACACGCAGGGGGCAGGGAAGAATGGCCAGCGCTCGCCAAACAGGGGTTCAGGGAGGAAATGCCCACACCCACCGACTTGGGGGGGGTATGGGTGAATATAAACCACTGCAGACAGGCAGGAGGAGCAGAAGAGAGGAGACACCGACCGACAGACACGCCGGAGCGGGGATCAGACACCGACCGACGGACACGCTGGAGCGGGGGTCAGACACCGACCGACAGACACGCCGGAGCACGGTGGACATATGGACCAAGGGACAGGCGAGGCAGGGGGAGACACCGACTGACGGACAAGCAAGGGGGGGGGGGAGTTAACAACTGACGGACACAAAAAGACAGAGGAGAGACACTGACTGATGGAAACACAAGGAATGGGGAGACACAGACCGACAGACAGGCGGGACGGGGCGAGACACTGACCGATGGACAAGCAAGGCAGGGCAAAACGCTCACCGATGGACACGCGAGGAGGGGTGAGACACCGACTGACGGACACACGGAGCGGGGATCGAGAGAAAACCACTGACAGAAACACCGGGGGAGAGGAAAGACACTCACCCACAGACGCATGGGGGAGGAAAGACACCAACCCACGGACAAGTGATACCGAAAAGCCGGTCAACGAAACTCTCCAAGACTCGTTTTGGACTGCTAGAAAGCAGGCATTCTTTATTGCAGCGCTGGATACACGGGGGATAATTCCACCTAGCGTGCATACCACAGCTTTAGCACAAACAGGTTATATAGAATAACTAATTGCATATTAACCAGATTAGTATACATATTCATAGAAATGATTATAACTGATTATCGTAGCACTGCCTACATCCGATCATGCGTAACGAAGGATCCATTTGAATCGAAGGGCTGCTTTTACAACCACCGACCCATTTGAAGTTCTCGTTGGCTGTCCTTGAAGTCTTTATTCTTGTCCTTGTTCTTTCATCTTGAAGCTTAACGCAGTTTCAATCGCATGCGGTCTGTTTCAACATTGTTCTCATCTAGCGCACAGGAACATCTACTCCTAAGCGCAAAGAACGGCGAAACTTAGGAGTAACTACTTCTACTAGTTAATTGCTCGGCTATACTTTTGTCTATTGTTTCAATCATAGTGTTAGTAGAAGATTTCCAATCATTATTTACCAAATCTCACTTTTACAGTCACCTAGCAGCAAACCAGTCTCCATGGCTGGTACAAAATATTAAAACCATCAAAATATTTAGACATACCATACAGAATGTACGGAAATATGCTACCAATTCCCCCCCTTCCTGCTTGAGAATACTAATTCTTTTAGTAGTCTCGCTTGAACAGAGATCGTGCCGCAGCTCGTTTAAGACAGCTAAAAGCGAGACAGATTATAACAATGATGATAACTACTTCTCTTGCTTCGTTGGGGCGACAAGGGAAAGCTTCAGGCTACCCGGTAAAGGTATCGACTAGAACTGGGATATATCAGTATCCCTCTTTTTGAAGGAATTCTGTAAAATCAATTTGCCAATATTTTCCTGGAGAATTTCCTTGCTTAGTCATTCCAAAAAGGATTTTATTATTGGTTTGGGGATTATTACATATACAAACCTACTTGTAATTATTCGGATACTTTTTATCATATCTCTATTCAAAATACACGTTTGTAAATGTTTAACAAGGTTTTCTGTTCCCCAATGTACTTTGCTATGTTCAGCCGGGGCAATTTCTCTCATTGTTGCGGGTGGGACGCTTATTTAACCTGTTGGTGTTAACGGCCCATCCTGTTTCATTTTTGTTAGCCTGCAATTTAATAATTAGTTCTTCACCTTTTTCATTATAACTTGGAGCACCTTTAGGTAAATTTACACTTGCTCTGGAACTAGTGCTAGGATGCCTTTTTCTGCAGCTTCTTTAGCAGCTCTAGCAGTCAACTGGTTACCTGTTTCAGGGACGGTCCTACCCCACTGACGTGCTTTACGGTGCATTATCATGACTGCTGTTGGCTTTGGAATGGCTTCGAACAATTTCGGCATTTGTTCTGCATGCTGAATGGTGATTCCTTGTGCGGATAGCAGTCCTCTTTCTTTCCACGCTGCTCCACACGCACGTACTACTCCAAAAGCATACTTTGAGTCTGTCCCAATGTTGATTTGCTTTTCTTGACTTAGTTCCAGTGCTCGAGTAAGAGCTATCAATTCAGCCTTTTGGGCAGATGCATTTGAAGGCAAAGCTCGCGATTCAATTACCTTCTCGGTAGCGGTTACCGTGTATCCTCATAAACGTTTTCCTTCACGGATGAAACCGCTTCTGTCGGTATATACTTCCCAATCCGTTTCTTCCGCTGGCGCATCTCGGAGATCCGGTCGGCCGGAGTAGACTTCTTCAATTGTCTGCAGGCAGTCATGTTCCGGTTCTCCTTCAACCTGATCGGTTGTTAAAAACACAGCAGGGTTAACGATAGGAGCACTTTTTAAGGAAACATCATCTTGCTCCAGCAACACCGCTTGGTATTTCGGCATTCTACTAGGGGATAACCAATGCCCTCCTTTCTGTTCGAGCACAGCGATCACTATGTGGGGAACATACACTGCAATTCTCTGTCCTAGGGTGAACTTACGAGCTTCTTGGATCAATAGCGCAGTTGCAGCGACGGCTCTCAGACGACCGGGCCATCCCAGACTCACGTTGTCTAATTGCTTCGAGAAGTAGGCCACAGCTCGCCGACTTGGTCCCAGATATTGGGCCGGCACACCCAGAGCTATACCTTTTCTTTCATGAGTAAAAAGTTCAAATGTCTTTGTGAGATCTGGCGGGCCTTGGGCTGGCCGCCTCCATTAAAGCCCGTTTTAGTTGTTTGAAAGCAGCTTTCCTGGCACCAATCTAATCTATAAATCCGTTGTGTGAGGTTTTGAGCTGCTCCTATAAAGGTCGGACCAGCAAGCTGTAATTTGCAATCCACAGGCGACACCACCCGACCGTTCCCAGAAATGCTCGCAATTCTTTCAGAGTCTTGGCCTCAGGGACGTGACATATTGTCTTCTTTCTCTCGGTTCCTAATTGTCTCTGTCCTTTCAGGATTTCCAAACCCAAATAAGTTACTTCTCTCTGGGTTATTTGGGCTTTTTCTTTTGACACTCGATAGCCACCGATTCCCAAAAACTTCAAAAGGCTAAGAGTTAACTTGGTGCATGGTTCTTCTGTCTCGGCTGCAATTATTAGATCACCCGCATATTGCAACAAGATTCCTTGATTATTTTCTTTCTTCCAAATCTCTAATTCTCATGCCAATTGACTTCCAAAAATGGTAGGGCTGTTCTTAAAGCCTTGAGGCAAGACTGTCCACGTATATTGGGGTGCTTCCTGACACCTCCTGCCCTCCATTTGCACCCCTGAACCCCCTTCAGTGGCTGCTCCTCAGGAGCCGCTCTTCTGAGCCACATGCCAAATTCTGGGGACACCTCCTAACTCACAACTTCCCAGAGACTCTGAGCTCTGCTACGTGCCCACAAAGTCAAGTCCCGAGGCTTATAACCTACGAGGGGCCTGCCACAAGCTGCAAAGTTTCTAGGGACAACATGGCATTCTGTGGGCAATGAGGAAAGGCAATGAGGCATCCCAGACCCTAAAAGACACTATGCCTTATGGCCCTGCTGCCTTCTTGAGAACTACTAAAGCTCCATAGACACATGCATACAAGATGCTCACCCTAACCCCTACTAAATAATGTCACCATCGGTCCTATTAAGAGAGATAGTATCAGCAACTTACACAGAATACAGCAAAGCTGGTGAAAAAAACAAGGTTCCATTTTCAATAAAGTCAGGAATTCCAGGAAAACACAATGCATCGAGAACTAAAAAAAAAACCAAAACAATGCATACTATTAAACCATCTCACCGCCCCTGAACACTCAAAACAAAATTACTGACCTGAAAAAAAAAGAAATAAAAGCTACATACAAGTGTTACTTTCTACCACACATGCTGCTGAACCTTGAGTGGTCCTGAAGCTCTTACCTCAGGCAGACACCTCTTCCCAAAGAGCTGAGCCAGCTCAAAAGCTGTAAAGGACTCAAGAGCTGAGCACCAACACCAGAAAAACCCAGGAGCACAATGAACTCCCTCAGCAGAGGCTGTGGCTCATATACCCTGTGGCCCTGCCCACCACCCTTCCCACATTCACCTGGGAAAGGGGAAGGGCAAACCACCAGAACTTACAATGTCAGCTGGAGGAGCAGCAGCAGTGTTCTCACCTGCCTTAAATTTAGAGCAAGCAAAGCCCTGAACAGAGAAAGCGATCCTTACTAGCAAAAACGATACCTGCTTTTGTACTACAGCTACAACTATGGCATCGGCAACGTGACCAGGTAGGGAATTAAACTTAATTTTTCTGGGGCGTAGATAGAAAAAGATAGATGTCCTTCTAAACAATGTAAGAAACTAGCTCATTAAATGCAATAACAAAGCTGTTATCAAAATTGAAGTGCTTGAGTTTCCTATAAAAAAAGCCAAAATGCTGTAGGGTTACGCTTCATTTCTAGCAAGGCTGTGCATACCAATTTCTAGCAAGGCTGCACGCACCGCCTAACTTCTACCAGAACTACCTTCTGGATAGGACTGAATCACAAACCAGAATTACATTCCTTAAGAATCCCTTCTCAAAAATATCTCTGGTTGCAAAGTAAGTTATTTACGGTAAATCGCTGACATTTCAGGGTCGCTATGATTGTCTCTCTGACTGACTCCCTTAAGAGAACTAGATGATTCCCAAAGGACAGAAACCATTAAAAACACATGGAAATACAAGATACGTACCAGGAACTGTATGAAGCAGCCTAATTAATACCTTACTAGCTAAAGCAAAACTAAATTGCAAAACACAATAAACACCACCACGGGAGATGTGTCGATAAAAATAGATGAAGGCTATTGCCTCCTCTGAAAAACTCAAGAGAAGATCTAAGCTGACGATAGACATCTTTGGGGTACCAGACACCAAACAGAAACATACTGTAAGGTGGGAAAAAAAAAAAGACTGCTTTGGACCACAAAGATGGCTTTGGAAAAGGCTCCAGTAGAGCAAGAGGCATCGTCGCAGGGATTAGAGAGATCCAGAAGGGGCCAGAGAGACCAAAGAAGCCTTGGGGGTGCAAGGAGCTCAAAAGGGAATTGAACAAAGAACAGGTGTCCTCAGGGGATCGGGGACCAAATGGAGGTGCACCAAACGGATGACAGGACAGAAAGACCCACCGGGGTACCGGATATGGACTCAGCAAGGGTTTTTTTACAACACGTTTTTTTACAACACTGTTTTACAACAGTTTTTTACAACAGTTTTTCACAACAGTTTTTCACGTTTTTTTACAACAGGTTTTCACAACAGTTTTTCACGTTTTTTTACAACAGTTTTTCACAACATGTTTTTTCACAACACAGTTTTACAACAGCAACTTCAAAGTTTTACAATAGTTTTACAATACAGTTTTACAGTAGCAACCCTAAAGTTTCACACTTTTTTTACAACACGTTTTTTTACGTTTTTTTGCAACACGTTATTTGGCAACACCATTTTTTTACAGTACAGTTTTTTTACAGTACAGTTTTTTACAACACATTTTTCTACAACACGTTTTTTACAACACAGTTTTACAACAGCAACTTCCAGGTTTACAATAGGTTTACAATACAGTTTTACAACTCAGTTTTACAGTAGCTACCCTAAAGCTTCACAACACGCGTTTTTACACCACGTGTTTTTAAAACACATTTATTTTACAACACAGTTATTTCCAACACTGTTTTTACAAAACAGTTATTTCCAACAATGTTTTTTCAACACGTTTTTTACAACACTGGTTTTTACAACACAGTTTTACAACAGCAACTTCAAAGTTTTACAATAGTTTTACAATTCACTTTTACAGTAGCAACCCTAAACCTTCAGAACACGTTTTTTACAACACGGTTTTTTACAACACGGTTTTACAACAGCAACTTCAAAGTTTTACAATAGTTTTACAAAACGGTTTTACAATACAGTTTTACAGTAGCAACTCTGAAGTTTTTCAATACAGTTTCACAATACAGTTTTACAGTAGCAACTCTAAAGTTTTTCAATACAGTTTCACAATACAGTTTTAGAGTAGCAACCCTAAAGTTTCACAACATGTTTTTTCACAACACGTTTTTTTTACAACATGTTTTTTTACCATACTTTTTTACAACACAGTTATTTACAACACTATTTTTGCAACAAGATTTTTTAGCAACAGGGGTTTTTCGCAACACGGTTTTTTCACAACACGTTTTTTGCAACACGTTTTTCACAACACGTTTTTTCACACCACAGTGTTACACAACACAGTTTTACAACAGCAACTTCAAAGTTTTACAATAGTTTTACAATACAGTTTTAAAACACGGTTTTACAATACAGTTTTACAGTAGCAACTCTAAAATTTTACAATAACATTTTCCAATACAGTTTTAGAGTAGCAACCCTAAAGTTTCACAACACGTTTTTCCACAACACGTTTTTTACAATACGATTTTTTACAACACATTATTTACAACAGTTTTTTGTGACAGTTTTTTCGCAACACACTTTTTCGCAACACAGTTTTACAACAGCAACTTCAAGGTTTTACAATAGTTTTAAAACACGGTTTTACAATACAGTTTTACAGTAGCCACCCTAACATTTTACAATACCGCGTTTCAATACAGATTTACAGTAGCAACTAAAGTTTACAATACCGTTTTAAGGTAGCAACCCTAAAGCTTCACAACGGCTCTTTTTTACAACACAGTTTTACAAAACACAGTTTTAAAACAGCAACTTTAACGTTTTACAAAACAGTTTTACAACTCAGATTTACAATACTGTTTTACAGTAGCTACCCTAAAGCTTCACAGCACGTGTTTTTTCACCACGCCGTTTTCTCCAACGCCGTTTTCTCACCACGCCGTTTTCTCCAACGCTGGTTTTTCACCACGCCGTTTTCTCACCACGCCGTTTTCTCCAACGCTGGTTTTTCACCACGCCGTTTTCTCACCACGCCGTTTTCTCCAACGCTGGTTTTTCACCACGCCGTTTTCTCCAACGCTGGTTTTTCACCACGCCGTTTTCTCACCACGCCGTTTTCTCCAACGCTGGTTTCTCACCACGCCGTTTTCTCAGAACGCCGTTTTCTCCAACGCTGGTTTCTCACCACGCCGTTTTCTCCAACGCCGGTTTCTCACCACGCCGGTTTCTCCAACGCCGGTTTTTCACCACGCCGGTTTCTCCAACGCCGGTTTCTCCAACGCCGGTTTCTCACCACGCCGGTTTTTCACCACACCGGTTTCTCACCACGCCGGTTTTTCACCACGCCGGTTTCTCACCACGCCGGTTTCTCACCACGCCGGTTTCTCCAACGCCGGTTTCTCACCACGCCGGTTTCTCACCACGCCGGTTTCTCACCACGCCGGTTTCTCACCACGCCGGTTTCTCACCACGCCGGTTTCTCACCACGCCGGTTTCTCCAACGCCGGTTTCTCACCACGCCGGTTTCTCACCACGCCGGTTTCTCCAACGCCGGTTTCTCACCACGCCGGTTTCTCACCATGCCGGTTTTTCACCACGCCGGTTTCTCACCACGCCGGTTTCTCCAACGCCGGTTTCTCACCACGCCGGTTTCTCACCACGCCGGTTTCTCACCACGCCGGTTTCTCCAACGCCGGTTTCTCACCACGCCGGTTTCTCACCACGCCGGTTTCTCCAACGCCGGTTTCTCACCACGCCGGTTTCTCATCACGCCGGTTTCTCCAACGCCGGTTTCTCACCACGCCGGTTTCTCACCACGCCGGTTTCTCCAACGCCGGTTTCTCACCACGCCGGTTTCTCACCACGCCGGTTTCTCCAACGCCGGTTTCTCACCACGCCGGTTTCTCACCACGCCGGTTTCTCCAACGCCGGTTTCTCACCACGCCGGTTTCTCCAACGCCGGTTTCTCACCACGCCGGTTTCTCACCACGCCGGTTTCTCACCACGCCGGTTTCTCCAACGCCGGTTTCTCACCACGCCGGTTTCTCACCACGCCGGTTTCTCACCACGCCGGTTTCTCACCACGCCGGTTTCTCCCACGCCGGTTTCTCCCCACGCCGGTTTCTCCCCACGCCGGTTTCTCCCCACGCCGGTTTCTCCCCACGCCGGTTTCTCCAACGCCGGTTTCTCACCACGCCGGTTTCTCCAACGCCGGTTTCTCACCACGCCGGTTTCTCACCACGCCGGTTTCTCCAACGCCGGTTTCTCACCACGCCGGTTTCTCCAACGCCGGTTTCTCACCACGCCGGTTTCTCACCACGCCGGTTTCTCACCACGCCGGTTTCTCACCACGCCGGTTTCTCACCACGCCGGTTTCTCACCACGCCGGTTTCTCACCACGCCGGTTTCTCACCACGCCGGTTTCTCCAACGCCGGTTTCTCCCCACGCCGGTTTCTCCCCACGCCGGTTTCTCCCCACGCCGGTTTCTCCCCACGCCGGTTTCTCCCCACGCCGGTTTCTCCCCACGCCGGTTTCTCCCCACGCCGGTTTCTCCCCACGCCGGTTTCTCCCCACGCCGGTTTCTCCCCACGCCGGTTTCTCCCCACGCCGGTTTCTCCCCACGCCGGTTTCTCCCACGCCGGTTTCTCCCCACGCCGGTTTCTCCCCACGCCGGTTTCTCCCCACGCCGGTTTCTCCCCACGCCGGTTTCTCCCACGCCGGTTTCTCCCACGCCGGTTTCTCCCCACGCCGGTTTCTCCCCACGCCGGTTTCTCCCCACGCCGGTTTCTCCCCACGCCGGTTTCTCCCCACGCCGGTTTCTCCCCACGCCGGTTTCTCCAACGCCGGTTTCTCCCCACGCCGGTTTCTCCCCACGCCGGTTTCTCCAACGCCGGTTTCTCACCACGCCGGTTTCTCCAACGCCGGTTTCTCCAACGCCGGTTTCTCACCACGCCGGTTTCTCACCACGCCGGTTTCTCACCACGCCGGTTTCTCCAACGCCGGTTTCTCACCACGCCGGTTTCTCCAACGCCGGTTTCTCACCACGCCGGTTTCTCCAACGCCGGTTTCTCACCACGCCGGTTTCTCACCACGCCGGTTTCTCCAACGCCGGTTTCTCACCACGCCGGTTTCTCACCACGCCGGTTTCTCCAACGCCGGTTTCTCACCACGCCGGTTTCTCACCACGCCGGTTTCTCCAACGCCGGTTTCTCACCACGCCGGTTTCTCACCACGCCGGTTTCTCCAACGCCGGTTTCTCACCGCGCCGGTTTCTCACCGCGCCGGTTTCTCCAACGCCGGTTTCTCACCGCGCCGGTTTCTCACCACGCCGGTTTCTCACCGCGCCGGTTTCTCCAACGCCGGTTTCTCACCGCGCCGGTTTCTCCAACGCCGGTTTCTCACCGCGCCGGTTTCTCCAACGCCGGTTTCTCACCGCGACGGTTTCTCCAACGCCGGTTTCTCACCGCGCCGGTTTCTCCAACGCCGGTTTCTCACCGCGCCGGTTTCTCCAACGCCGGTTTCTCCCCGCGCCGGTTTCTCCCCGCGCCGGTTTCTCACACGCCGGTTTCTCCCCGCGCCGGTTTCTCCCCGCGCCGGTTTCTCCCCGCGCCGGTTTCTCCCCGCGCCGGTTTCTCCCCGCGCCGGTTTCTCCCCGCGCCGGTTTCTCCCCGCGCCGGTTTCTCCAACGCCGGTTTCTCCCCGCGCCGGTTTCTGCAACGCCGGTTTCTCCCCGCGCCGGTTTCTCCAACGCCGGTTTCTCACCACGCCGGTTTCTCCAACGCCGGTTTCTCACCACGCCGGTTTCTCCAACGCCGGTTTCTCACCACGCCGGTTTCTCCAACGCCGGTTTCTCACCACGCCGGTTTCTCCAACGCCGGTTTCTCACCACGCCGGTTTCTCCAACGCCGGTTTCTCACCACGCCGGTTTCTCACCACGCCGGTTTCTCACCACGCCGGTTTCTCCAACGCCGGTTTTTCACCACGCCGGTTTCTCCAACGCCGGTTTCTCCAACGCCGGTTTTTCACCACGCCGGTTTCTCCAACGCCGGTTTCTCACCACGCCGGTTTCTCACCACGCCGGTTTCTCCAACGCCGGTTTTTCACCACGCCGGTTTCTCACCACGCCGGTTTCTCCAACGCCGGTTTCTCACCACGCCGGTTTCTCCAACGCCGGTTTTTCACCACGCCGGTTTCTCCAACTCCGGTTTCTCACCACGCCGGTTTCTCCAACGCCGGTTTCTCCAACGCCGGTTTTTCACCACGCCGGTTTTTCACCACGCCGGTTTCTCACCACGCCGGTTTCTCCAACGCCGGTTTTTCACCACGCCGGTTTCTCACCACGCCGGTTTCTCCAACGCCGGTTTTTCACCACGCCGGTTTCTCACCACGCCGGTTTCTCACCACGCCGGTTTCTCCAACGCCGGTTTTTCACCACGCCGGTTTTTCACCACGCCGGTTTCTCACCACGCCGGTTTCTCACCACGCCGGTTTCTCACCACGCCGGTTTCTCACCACGCCGGTTTCTCCAACGCCGGTTTCTCACCACGCCGGTTTCTCCAACGCCGGTTTCTCACCACGCCGGTTTCTCCAACGCCGGTTTCTCACCACGCCGGTTTCTCCAACGCCGGTTTCTCACCACGCCGGTTTCTCCAACGCCGGTTTCTCCAACGCCGGTTTCTCCCCACGCCGGTTTCTCCCCACGCCGGTTTCTCCAACGCCGGTTTCTCCAACGCCGGTTTCTCCAACGCCGGTTTCTCCAACGCCGGTTTCTCCCCACGCCGGTTTCTCCCCACGCCGGTTTCTCCAACGCCGGTTTCTCCCCACGCCGGTTTCTCCCCACGCCGGTTTCTCCCCACGCCGGTTTCTCCAACGCCGGTTTCTCCCCACGCCGGTTTCTCCAACGCCGGTTTCTCCCCACGCCGGTTTCTCCAACGCCGGTTTCTCCAACGCCGGTTTCTCCCCACGCCGGTTTCTCCAACGCCGGTTTCTCCAACGCCGGTTTCTCACCACGCCGGTTTCTCACCACGCCGGTTTCTCCAACGCCGGTTTCTCACCACGCCGGTTTCTCACCACGCCGGTTTCTCACCACGCCGGTTTCTCACCACGCCGGTTTCTCACCACGCCGGTTTCTCCAACGCCGGTTTCTCCAACGCCGGTTTTTCACCACGCCGGTTTCTCCCCACGCCGGTTTTTCACCACGCCGGTTTCTCACCACGCCGGTTTCTCCAACGCCGGTTTTTCACCACGCCGGTTTCTCACCACGCCGGTTTTTCACCACGCCGGTTTCTCCAACGCCGGTTTTTCACCACGCCGGTTTCTCACCACGCCGGTTTCTCCAACGCCGGTTTTTCACCACGCCGGTTTCTCACCACGCCGGTTTCTCCAACGCCGGTTTTTCACCACGCCGGTTTCTCCAACGCCGGTTTCTCCAACGCCGGTTTCTCACCACGCCGGTTTCTCCAACGCCGGTTTCTCACCACGCCGGTTTCTCCAACGCCGGTTTCTCACCACGCCGGTTTCTCCAACGCCGGTTTCTCACCACGCCGGTTTCTCCAACGCCGGTTTCTCCAACGCCGGTTTCTCACCACGCCGGTTTCTCACCACGCCGGTTTCTCACCACGCCGGTTTTTCACCACGCCGGTTTCTCACCACGCCGGTTTTTCCAACGCCGGTTTCTCACCACGCCGGTTTCTCACCACGCCGGTTTCTCACCACGCCGGTTTCTCCAACGCCGGTTTCTCACCACGCCGGTTTCTCCAACGCCGGTTTCTCACCACGCCGGTTTCTCCAACGCCGGTTTCTCACCACGCCGGTTTCTCCAACGCCGGTTTCTCACCACGCCGGTTTCTCCAACGCCGGTTTCTCCAACGCCGGTTTTTCACCACGCCGGTTTTTCACCACGCCGGTTTCTCACCACGCCGGTTTCTCACCACGCCGGTTTCTCCAACGCCGGTTTCTCACCACGCCGGTTTCTCACCACGCCGGTTTCTCACCACGCCGGTTTCTCACCACGCCGGTTTTTCACCACGCCGGTTTCTCACCACGCCGGTTTCTCACCACGCCGGTTTCTCACCACGCCGGTTTCTCACCACGCCGGTTTCTCCAACGCCGGTTTCTCACCACGCCGGTTTCTCACCACGCCGGTTTCTCACCACGCCGGTTTCTCACCACGCCGGTTTCTCACCACGCCGGTTTCTCACCACGCCGGTTTCTCCAACGCCGGTTTCTCACCACGCCGGTTTTTCACCACGCCGGTTTCTCCAACGCCGGTTTTTCACCACGCCGGTTTCTCACCACGCCGGTTTCTCCAACGCCGGTTTTTCACCACGCCGGTTTCTCACCACGCCGGTTTCTCCAACGCCGGTTTCTCACCACGCCGGTTTCTCCAACGCCGGTTTTTCACCACGCCGGTTTCTCCAACGCCGGTTTCTCACCACGCCGGTTTCTCCAACGCCGGTTTCTCACCACGCCGGTTTCTCACCACGCCGGTTTCTCACCACGCCGGTTTCTCACCACGCCGGTTTCTCACCACGCCGGTTTCTCCAACGCCGGTTTCTCCAACGCCGGTTTCTCACCACGCCGGTTTCTCCAACGCCGGTTTCTCACCACGCCGGTTTCTCCAACGCCGGTTTCTCACCACGCCGGTTTCTCCAACGCCGGTTTCTCACCACGCCGGTTTCTCCAACGCCGGTTTCTCACCACGCCGGTTTCTCCAACGCCGGTTTCTCACCACGCCGGTTTCTCCAACGCCGGTTTCTCCCCACGCCGGTTTCTCCAACGCCGGTTTCTCCCCACGCCGGTTTCTCCAACGCCGGTTTCTCCAACGCCGGTTTCTCACCACGCCGGTTTCTCCCCACGCCGGTTTCTCCAACGCCGGTTTCTCCCCACGCCGGTTTCTCCCCACGCCGGTTTCTCCCCACGCCGGTTTCTCCCCACGCCGGTTTCTCCAACGCCGGCTTCTCACCACGCCGGTTTCTCACCACGCCGGTTTCTCCAACGCCGGTTTTTCACCACGCCGGTTTCTCACCACGCCGGTTTCTCCAACGCCGGTTTTTCACCACGCCGGTTTCTCACCACGCCGGTTTCTCCAACGCCGGTTTTTCACCACGCCGGTTTCTCACCACGCCGGTTTCTCCAACGCCGGTTTTTCACCACGCCGGTTTCTCACCACGCCGGTTTCTCCAACGCCGGTTTTTCACCACGCCGGTTTCTCACCACGCCGGTTTCTCCAACGCCGGTTTTTCACCACGCCGGTTTCTCACCACGCCGGTTTCTCCAACGCCGGTTTTTCACCACGCCGGTTTCTCCAACGCCGGTTTCTCCAACGCCGGTTTCTCACCACGCCGGTTTCTCCAACGCCGGTTTCTCACCACGCCGGTTTCTCACCACGCCGGTTTCTCACCACGCCGGTTTCTCCAACGCCGGTTTTTCACCACGCCGGTTTCTCACCACGCCGGTTTCTCCAACGCCGGTTTCTCACCACGCCGGTTTCTCACCACGCCGGTTTCTCCAACGCCGGTTTCTCACCACGCCGGTTTCTCCAACGCCGGTTTTTCACCACGCCGGTTTCTCCAACGCCGGTTTTTCACCACGCCGGTTTCTCCAACGCCGGTTTTTCACCACGCCGGTTTCTCACCACGCCGGTTTCTCCAACGCCGGTTTTTCACCACGCCGGTTTCTCACCACGCCGGTTTCTCCAACGCCGGTTTCTCACCACGCCGGTTTCTCACCACGCCGGTTTCTCCAACGCCGGTTTCTCACCACGCCGGTTTCTCACCACGCCGGTTTCTCCAACGCCGGTTTCTCACCACGCCGGTTTCTCCAACGCCGGTTTTTCACCACGCCGGTTTCTCCAACGCCGGTTTCTCACCACGCCGGTTTCTCCAACGCCGGTTTCTCCAACGCCGGTTTTTCACCACGCCGGTTTCTCACCACGCCGGTTTCTCACCACGCCGGTTTCTCACCACGCCGGTTTCTCACCACGCCGGTTTCTCACCACGCCGGTTTTTCCAACGCCGGTTTCTCACCACGCCGGTTTCTCACCACGTCGGTTTCTCCAACGCCGGTTTCTCACCACGCCGGTTTCTCCAACGCCGGTTTCTCACCACGCCGGTTTCTCCAACGCCGGTTTCTCACCACGCCGGTTTCTCCAACGCCGGTTTCTCACCACGCCGGTTTCTCCAACGCCGGTTTCTCACCACGCCGGTTTCTCCAACGCCGGTTTCTCCAACGCCGGTTTTTCACCACGCCGGTTTTTCACCACGCCGGTTTCTCACCACGCCGGTTTCTCACCACGCCGGTTTCTCCAACGCCGGTTTCTCACCACGCCGGTTTTTCACCACGCCGGTTTCTCACCACGCCGGTTTCTCACCACGCCGGTTTCTCACCACGCCGGTTTCTCCAACGCCGGTTTTTCACCACGCCGGTTTCTCACCACGCCGGTTTCTCCAACGCCGGTTTTTCACCACGCCGGTTTCTCACCACGCCGGTTTCTCCAACGCCGGTTTCTCACCACGCCGGTTTCTCCAACGCCGGTTTCTCACCACGCCGGTTTCTCCAACGCCGGTTTTTCACCACGCCGGTTTCTCCAACGCCGGTTTCTCACCACGCCGGTTTCTCCAACGCCGGTTTCTCACCACGCCGGTTTCTCCAACGCCGGTTTCTCACCACGCCGGTTTCTCACCACGCCGGTTTCTCACCACGCCGGTTTCTCACCACGCCGGTTTCTCCAACGCCGGTTTCTCACCACGCCGGTTTCTCCAACGCCGGTTTCTCACCACGCCGGTTTCTCCAACGCCGGTTTCTCACCACGCCGGTTTCTCCAACGCCGGTTTCTCACCACGCCGGTTTCTCACCACGCCGGTTTCTCCAACGCCGGTTTCTCCAACGCCGGTTTCTCACCACGCCGGTTTCTCCAACGCCGGTTTCTCACCACGCCGGTTTCTCACCACGCCGGTTTCTCACCACGCCGGTTTCTCACCACGCCGGTTTCTCACCACGCCGGTTTCTCCAACGCCGGTTTCTCACCACGCCGGTTTCTCCAACGCCGGTTTCTCACCACGCCGGTTTCTCCAACGCCGGTTTCTCACCACGCCGGTTTCTCCAACGCCGGTTTCTCCCCACGCCGGTTTCTCCAACGCCGGTTTCTCCAACGCCGGTTTCTCCCCACGCCGGTTTCTCCCCACGCCGGTTTCTCCCCACGCCGGTTTCTCCCCACGCCGGTTTCTCCCCACGCCGGTTTCTCCCCACGCCGGTTTCTCCCCACGCCGGTTTCTCCCCACGCCGGTTTCTCCCCACGCCGGTTTCTCCCCACGCCGGTTTCTCCAACGCCGGTTTCTCCCCACGCCGGTTTCTCCCCACGCCGGTTTCTCCCCACGCCGGCTTCTCACCACGCCGGCTTCTCACCACGCCGGTTTCTCACCACGCCGGTTTCTCACCACGCCGGTTTTTCACCACGCCGGTTTCTCACCACGCCGGTTTCTCACCACGCCGGTTTCTCCAACGCCGGTTTTTCACCACGCCGGTTTCTCACCACGCCGGTTTCTCCAACGCCGGTTTTTCACCACGCCGGTTTCTCACCACGCCGGTTTCTCCAACGCCGGTTTTTCACCACGCCGGTTTCTCACCACGCCGGTTTCTCCAACGCCGGTTTTTCACCACGCCGGTTTCTCACCACGCCGGTTTCTCCAACGCCGGTTTTTCACCACGCCGGTTTCTCACCACGCCGGTTTCTCCAACGCCGGTTTTTCACCACGCCGGTTTCTCACCACGCCGGTTTCTCCAACGCCGGTTTCTCACCACGCCGGTTTCTCCAACGCCGGTTTCTCACCACGCCGGTTTCTCCAACGCCGGTTTCTCACCACGCCGGTTTCTCCAACGCCGGTTTCTCACCACGCCGGTTTCTCCAACGCCGGTTTCTCACCACGCCGGTTTCTCCAACGCCGGTTTCTCACCACGCCGGTTTCTCCAACGCCGGTTTCTCACCACGCCGGTTTCTCCAACGCCGGTTTCTCACCACGCCGGTTTCTCACCACGCCGGTTTCTCCAACGCCGGTTTCTCACCACGCCGGTTTCTCCAACGCCGGTTTCTCACCACGCCGGTTTCTCCAACGCCGGTTTCTCACCACGCCGGTTTCTCCAACGCCGGTTTCTCACCACGCCGGTTTCTCACCACGCCGGTTTCTCACCACGCCGGTTTCTCACCACGCCGGTTTCTCCAACGCCGGTTTCTCACCACGCCGGTTTCTCCAACGCCGGTTTTTCACCACGCCGGTTTCTCACCACGCCGGTTTCTCACCACGCCGGTTTCTCACCACGCCGGTTTCTCACCACGCCGGTTTCTCACCACGCCGGTTTCTCACCACGCCGGTTTCTCACCACGCCGGTTTCTCACCACGCCGGTTTCTCACCACGCCGGTTTCTCACCACGCCGGTTTCTCACCACGCCGGTTTCTCACCACGCCGGTTTCTCACCACGCCGGTTTCTCACCACGCCGGTTTCTCCAACGCCGGTTTCTCACCACGCCGGTTTCTCCAACGCCGGTTTCTCACCACGCCGGTTTCTCCAACGCCGGTTTCTCACCACGCCGGTTTCTCCAACGCCGGTTTCTCACCACGCCGGTTTCTCCAACGCCGGTTTCTCACCACGCCGGTTTCTCCAACGCCGGTTTCTCACCACGCCGGTTTCTCCAACGCCGGTTTCTCACCACGCCGGTTTCTCACCACGCCGGTTTCTCACCACGCCGGTTTCTCACCACGCCGGTTTCTCACCACGCCGGTTTCTCCAACGCCGGTTTTTCACCACGCCGGTTTCTCACCACGCCGGTTTCTCCAACGCCGGTTTCTCACCACGCCGGTTTCTCACCACGCCGGTTTCTCACCACGCCGGTTTCTCACCACGCCGGTTTCTCACCACGCCGGTTTCTCCAACGCCGGTTTCTCACCACGCCGGTTTCTCCAACGCCGGTTTCTCACCACGCCGGTTTCTCCAACGCCGGTTTCTCACCACGCCGGTTTCTCCAACGCCGGTTTCTCACCACGCCGGTTTCTCCAACGCCGGTTTCTCACCACGCCGGTTTCTCCAACGCCGGTTTCTCACCACGCCGGTTTCTCACCACGCCGGTTTCTCACCACGCCGGTTTCTCCCCACGCCGGTTTCTCCCCACGCCGGTTTCCCCAACGCCGGTTTCTCCCCACGCCGGTTTCTCCAACGCCGGTTTCTCCAACGCCGGTTTCTCACCATGCCGGTTTCTCCAACGCCGGTTTCTCACCACGCCGGTTTCTCACCACGCCGGTTTCTCCCCACGCCGGTTTCTCCCCACGCCGGTTTCTCCCCACGCCGGTTTCTCCCCACGCCGGTTTCTCCCCACGCCGGTTTCTCCAACGCCGGTTTCTCCCCACGCCGGTTTCTCCCCACGCCGGTTTCTCCAACGCCGGTTTCTCCAACGCCGGTTTCTCCCCACGCCGGTTTCTCCAACGCCGGTTTCTCCCCACGCCGGTTTCTCCCCACGCCGGCTTCTCACCACGCCGGCTTCTCCCCACGCCGGCTTCTCACCACGCCGGCTTCTCACCACGCCGGTTTCTCACCACGCCGGTTTCTCACCACGCCGGTTTCTCCAACGCCGGTTTCTCACCACGCCGGTTTCTCCAACGCCGGTTTCTCACCACGCCGGTTTCTCCAACGCCGGTTTCTCACCACGCCGGTTTCTCCAACGCCGGTTTCTCACCACGCCGGTTTCTCCAACGCCGGTTTCTCACCACGCCGGTTTCTCCAACGCCGGTTTCTCACCACGCCGGTTTCTCCAACGCCGGTTTCTCACCACGCCGGTTTCTCCAACGCCGGTTTCTCACCACGCCGGTTTCTCACCACGCCGGTTTCTCACCACGCCGGTTTCTCCAACGCCGGTTTCTCCCCACGCCGGTTTCTCCCCACGCCGGTTTCTCCCCACGCCGGTTTCTCCCCACGCCGGTTTCTCCCCACGCCGGTTTCTCACCACGCCGGTTTCTCCAACGCCGGTTTCTCACCACGCCGGTTTCTCCAACGCCGGTTTTTCACCACGCCGGTTTCTCACCACGCCGGTTTCTCCAACGCCGGTTTCTCACCACGCCGGTTTCTCCAACGCTGGTTTCTCCAACGCCGGTTTTTCACCACGCCGTTTTCTCCAACGCTGGTTTTTCACCACGCCGTTTTCTCCAACGCTGGTTTCTCCAACGCTGGTTTTTCACCACGCCGTTTTCTCCAACGCCGGTTTCTCACACGCCGGTTTCTCCAACGCTGGTTTCTCCAACGCTGGTTTTTCACCACGCCGTTTTCTCCAACGCTGGTTTTTCACCACGCCGTTTTCTCCAACGCCGTTTTCTCCAACGCTGGTTTTTCACCACGCCGTTTTCTCCAACGCTGGTTTTTCACCACGCCGTTTTCTCCAACGCTGGTTTTTCACCACGCCGTTTTCTCCAACGCTGGTTTTTCACCACGCCGTTTTCTCCAACGCTGGTTTTTCACCACGCCGTTTTCTCCAACGCTGGTTTTTCACCACGCCGTTTTCTCCAACGCTGGTTTTTCACCACGCCGTTTTCTCCAACGCTGGTTTTTCAACACGTTTTTTCCAACACTCTTTTTCCAACACTCTTTTTCCACAACACGTTTCTTTACAACCTATTATTTACAACACAGTTTTTTACAAGATAATTATTTACAACTCAGTGTTACACAACACAGTTTTACAACAGCAACTTCAATGTCTTACAATAGTTTTACAACATGGTTTTACAGTAGCAACCCTCAAGCTTCACAACACGTCTTTTTACAACACAGTTTTACACAACAAACTTTTACACAACACAGTTTTACACAACACAGTTTTGAAACAGCAACTTTAAAGTTTTACAATACTTTTACAATACAGTTTTACAACTCGGTTTTACAATAGAGTTTTACAGTAGCAACCCTAAAGCTTCACAACACGTGTATTTACACCACATATTTTTCCAACACAGTTTTTTACCACACAGTTTTTCCAACACTTTTTTTACACCACAGTTTTACAACAGCAACTTCAAAGTTTTACAATAGGTTTACAATATAGTTTTAGAGTAGCAGCCCTAAAGTTTCACGTTTTTTACAACACGTTTTTTACAACACAGTTTTACACAACACAGTTTTCAAACAGCAAATTTAAAGTTTTACAATAATTTACAATACATTTTTACAGTAGCAACCCTAAAGCTTCACAACACGTGTTTTACCCCACAGTTTTTTCAACACGTTTTTTACCACACAGCTTTACAACAGCAACTTCAAAGCTTTACAACAGTCTTACAATACAGTTTTAGAGTAGCAACCCTAAACCCTCACGACACGTTTTTTTACAACACGGTTTTACACAACACGGTTTTACACAACACGGTTTTACACAACACGGTTTTACACCAGCAACTCCAAAGTTTTACACAACACGGTTTTACACCAGCAACTCCAAAGTTTTACACAACACGGTTTTACAACAGCAACTCCAAAGTTTTACACAACACGGTTTTACAACAGCAACTCCAAAGTTTTACAATAGTTTCACAATACAGTTTTACAACTCGGTTTTACAGTAGCAACCCTAAAGTTTTACAATACCGTTTTACAATACAGTTTTAAGGTAGCAACCCTAAAGCTTCACAACACCTTTTTTTTACAACACAGTTTTACACAACACAGTTTTCAAACAGCAACTTTAAAGTTTTACAGTACTTTTACAATACAGTTTTACAGTAGCAACCCTAAAGCTTCACAACACGTTTTTTGACAACACGTTTTTTGCAACAGGTTTTTTGACAACACGTTTTTTGCAACAGGTTTTTTGACAACACGTTTTTTGCAACAGGTTTTTTGACAACACGTTTTTTGACAACAGGTTTTTTGACAACACGTTTTTTGACAACACGTTTTTTGACAACACGTTTTTTGCAACACGTTTTTTGCAACACGTTTTTTGCAACACGTTTTTTGCAACACGTTTTTTGCAACACGTTTTTTGCAACAGGTTTTTTGCAACACGTTTTTTGCAACAGGTTTTTTGACAACAGGTTTTTTGACAACACGTTTTTTGACAACAGGTTTTTTGACAACAGGTTTTTTGCAACAGGTTTTTTGACAACACGTTTTTTGCAACAGGTTTTTTGACAACACGTTTTTTGCAACAGGTTTTTTGCAACAGGTTTTTTGCAACAGGTTTTTTGCAACAGGTTTTTTGCAACAGGTTTTTTGCAACACGTTTTTTGCAACAGGTTTTTTGCAACACGTTTTTTGACAACACGTTTTTTGCAACAGGTTTTTTGACAACACGTTTTTTGCAACAGGTTTTTTGACAACACGTTTTTTGACAACACGTTTTTTGCAACAGGTTTTTTGACAACACGTTTTTTGCAACAGGTTTTTTGACAACACGTTTTTTGACAACACGTTTTTTGCAACAGGTTTTTTGACAACACGTTTTTTGACAACACGTTTTTTGACAACACGTTTTTTGCAACAGGTTTTTTGACAACACGTTTTTTGACAACACGTTTTTTGCAACAGGTTTTTTGACAACACGTTTTTTGCAACAGGTTTTTTGACAACACGTTTTTTGCAACAGGTTTTTTGACAACACGTTTTTTGCAACAGGTTTTTTGACAACACGTTTTTTGCAACAGGTTTTTTGACAACACGTTTTTTGCAACAGGTTTTTTGCAACAGGTTTTTTGACAACACGTTTTTTGCAACAGGTTTTTTGACAACACGTTTTTTGCAACAGGTTTTTTGACAACACGTTTTTTGCAACAGGTTTTTTGCAACAGGTTTTTTGACAACACGTTTTTTGCAACAGGTTTTTTGACAACACGTTTTTTGCAACAGGTTTTTTGACAACACGTTTTTTGCAACAGGTTTTTTGACAACACGTTTTTTGCAACAGGTTTTTTGACAACACGTTTTTTGCAACAGGTTTTTTTACAACACAGTTTTACAACAGCAACTTCAAAGTTTTACAATAGGTTTACAATACAGTTTTAGAGTAGCAGCCCTAAGGTTTCACGTTTTTTTACAACACGTTTTTTTACAACACAAATTTTTTACCATACGTTTTTCACAACACCTCTTTTTCCAACACGTTTCTTTACAACATAATTATTTACAACTCAGTTTTACACAACACGGTTTTACAGTAGCAACCCTAAAGCTACACAACACTCTTTTACACGTCTTTTACACAACACGTCTTTTACACAACACTCTTTTACACAACACGTCTTTTACACAACACTCTTTTACACAACACGTCTTTTACACAACACGTCTTTTACACAACACTCTTTTACACAACACTCTTTTACACAACACGTCTTTTACACAACACGTCTTTTACACAACACGTCTTTTACACAACACTCTTTTACACAACACTCTTTTACACAACACTCTTTTACACAACACGTCTTTTACACAACACGTCTTTTACACAACACTCTTTTAAACAACACGTCTTTTACACAACACTCTTTTACACAACACGTCTTTTACACAACACGTCTTTTACACAACACGTCTTTTACACAACACTCTTTTACACAACAGTCTTTTACACAACACGTCTTTTACACGTCTTTTACACAACACGTCTTTTACACGTCTTTTACACAACACGTCTTTTACACGTCTTTTACACAACACGTCTTTTACACGTCTTTTACACAACACGTCTTTTACACAACACGTCTTTTACACAACACGTCTTTTACACAACACTCTTTTACACAACACGTCTTTTACACGTCTTTTACACAACACGTCTTTTACACGTCTTTTACACAACACGTCTTTTACACGTCTTTTACACAACACGTCTTTTACACAACACGTCTTTTACACGTCTTTTACACAACACGTCTTTTACACAACACGTCTTTTACACAACACGTCTTTTACACGTCTTTTACACAACACGTCTTTTACACGTCTTTTACACAACACGTCTTTTACACAACACGTCTTTTACACAACACGTCTTTTACACAACACGTCTTTTACACTACACGTCTTTTACACGTCTTTTACACAACACGTCTTTTACACGTCTTTTACACAACACGTCTTTTACACTACACGTCTTTTACACGTCTTTTACACAACACGTCTTTTACACAACACGTCTTTTACACTACACGTCTTTTACACGTCTTTTACACAACACGTCTTTTACACAACACGTCTTTTACACAACACGTCTTTTACACTACACGTCTTTTACACGTCTTTTACACAACACGTCTTTTACACAACACGTCTTTTACACTACACGTCTTTTACACGTCTTTTACACAACACGTCTTTTACACAACACGTCTTTTACACAACACGTCTTTTACACTACACGTCTTTTACACGTCTTTTACACAACACGTCTTTTACACAACACGTCTTTTACACAACACGTCTTTTACACAACACGTCTTTTACACGTCTTTTACACTACACGTCTTTAACACGTCTTTTACACAACACGTCTTTTACACAACACGTCTTTTACACAACACGTCTTTTACACAACACGTCTTTTACACGTCTTTTACACTACACGTCTTTAACACGTCTTTTACACAACACGTCTTTTACACAACACGTCTTTTACACAACACGTCTTTTACACAACACGTCTTTTACACTACACGTCTTTTACACAACACGTCTTTTACACAACACGTCTTTTACACAACACGTCTTTTACACGTCTTTTACACAACACGTCTTTTACACGTCTTTTACACAACACGTCTTTTACACAACACGTCTTTTACACAACACGTCTTTTACACAACACGTCTTTTACACAACACGTCTTTTACACGTCTTTTACACAACACGTCTTTTACACGTCTTTTACACAACACGTCTTTTACACAACACGTCTTTTACACAACACGTCTTTTACACAACACGTCTTTTACACAACACGTCTTTAACACGTCTTTTACACAACACGTCTTTAACACGTCTTTTACACAACACGTCTTTTACACGTCTTTTACACTACACGTCTTTTACACGTCTTTTACACTACACGTCTTTAACACGTCTTTTACACAACACGTCTTTTACACAACACGTCTTTTACACAACACGTCTTTTACACAACACGTCTTTTACACGTCTTTTACACAACACGTCTTTTACACGTCTTTTACACTACACGTCTTTAACACGTCTTTTACACAACACGTCTTTTACACAACACGTCTTTTACACAACACGTCTTTTACACAACACGTCTTTTACACAACACGTCTTTTACACGTCTTTTACACAACACGTCTTTAACACGTCTTTTACACAACACGTCTTTAACACGTCTTTTACACAACACGTCTTTAACACGTCTTTTACACAACACGTCTTTTACACGTCTTTTACACAACACGTCTTTTACACGTCTTTTACACTACACGTCTTTTACACAACACGTCTTTTACACAACACGTCTTTTACACTACACGTCTTTTACACTACACGTCTTTTACACTACACGTCTTTTACACTACACGTCTTTTACACGTCTTTTACACAACACGTCTTTTACACGTCTTTTACACAACACGTCTTTTACACGTCTTTTACACAACACGTCTTTTACACAACACGTCTTTTACACTACACGTCTTTTACACAACACGTCTTTTACACGTCTTTTACACAACACGTCTTTTACACAACACGTCTTTTACACTACACGTCTTTTACACAACACGTCTTTTACACTACACGTCTTTTACACTACACGTCTTTTACACAACACGTCTTTTACACTACACGTCTTTTACACGTCTTTTACACAACACGTCTTTTACACGTCTTTTACACAACACGTCTTTTACACAACACGTCTTTTACACTACACGTCTTTTACACGTCTTTTACACAACACGTCTTTTACACGTCTTTTACACAACACGTCTTTTACACAACACGTCTTTTACACAACACGTCTTTTACACTACACGTCTTTTACACGTCTTTTACACTACACGTCTTTTACACGTCTTTTACACAACACGTCTTTTACACTACACGTCTTTTACACGTCTTTTACACAACACGTCTTTTACACAACACGTCTTTTACACAACACGTCTTTTACACTACACGTCTTTTACACGTCTTTTACACTACACGTCTTTTACACGTCTTTTACACAACACGTCTTTTACACTACACGTCTTTTACACGTCTTTTACACAACACGTCTTTTACACTACACGTCTTTTACACAACACGTCTTTTACACAACACGTCTTTTACACTACACGTCTTTTACACGTCTTTTACACTACACGTCTTTTACACGTCTTTTACACAACACGTCTTTTACACGTCTTTTACACAACACGTCTTTTACACTACACGTCTTTTACACAACACGTCTTTTACACAACACGTCTTTTACACTACACGTCTTTTACACGTCTTTTACACTACACGTCTTTTACACGTCTTTTACACAACACGTCTTTTACACAACACGTCTTTTACACTACACGTCTTTTACACAACACGTCTTTTACACAACACTCTTTTACACAACACGTCTTTTACACTACACGTCTTTTACACGTCTTTTACACTACACGTCTTTTACACGTCTTTTACACAACACGTCTTTTACACGTCTTTTACACAACACGTCTTTTACACAACACGTCTTTTACACAACACTCTTTTACACAACACGTCTTTTACACAACACGTCTTTTACACTACACGTCTTTTACACGTCTTTTACACTACACGTCTTTTACACGTCTTTTACACTACACGTCTTTTACACGTCTTTTACACTACACGTCTTTTACACGTCTTTTACACAACACGTCTTTTACACAACACGTCTTTTACACAACACGTCTTTTACACAACACGTCTTTTACACAACACGTCTTTTACACAACACGTCTTTTACACAACACTCTTTTACACAACACTCTTTTACACAACACGTCTTTTACACTACACGTCTTTTACACGTCTTTTACACTACACGTCTTTTACACGTCTTTTACACTACACGTCTTTTACACGTCTTTTACACAACACGTCTTTTACACGTCTTTTACACAACACGTCTTTTACACGTCTTTTACACAACACGTCTTTTACACAACACGTCTTTTACACAACACGTCTTTTACACAACACGTCTTTTACACAACACGTCTTTTACACGTCTTTTACACAACACGTCTTTTACACAACACGTCTTTTACACAACACGTCTTTTACACAACACGTCTTTTACACGTCTTTTACACAACACGTCTTTTACACGTCTTTTACACAACACGTCTTTTACACAACACGTCTTTTACACGTCTTTTACACAACACGTCTTTTACACGTCTTTTACACAACACGTCTTTTACACGTCTTTTACACAACACGTCTTTTACACAACACGTCTTTTACACAACACGTCTTTTACACAACACGTCTTTTACACAACACGTCTTTTACACAACACGTCTTTTACACAACACGTCTTTTACACGTCTTTTACACAACACGTCTTTTACACAACACGTCTTTTACACAACACGTCTTTTACACAACACGTCTTTTACACGTCTTTTACACGTCTTTTACACAACACGTCTTTTACACGTCTTTTACACAACACGTCTTTTACACGTCTTTTACACAACACGTCTTTTACACGTCTTTTACACAACACGTCTTTTACACAACACGTCTTTTACACAACACGTCTTTTACACAACACGTCTTTTACACGTCTTTTACACAACACGTCTTTTACACGTCTTTTACACAACACGTCTTTTACACGTCTTTTACACAACACGTCTTTTACACGTCTTTTACACTACACGTCTTTTACACTACACGTCTTTTACACAACACGTCTTTTACACAACACGTCTTTTACACGTCTTTTACACTACACGTCTTTTACACTACACGTCTTTTACACTACACGTCTTTTACACAACACGTCTTTTACACTACACGTCTTTTACACGTCTTTTACACTACACGTCTTTTACACGTCTTTTACACTACACGTCTTTTACACGTCTTTTACACAACACGTCTTTTACACGTCTTTTACACTACACGTCTTTTACACGTCTTTTACACTACACGTCTTTTACACGTCTTTTACACTACACGTCTTTTACACGTCTTTTACACTACACGTCTTTTACACGTCTTTTACACTACACGTCTTTTACACTACACGTCTTTTACACTACACGTCTTTTACACAACACGTCTTTTACACTACACGTCTTTTACACAACACGTCTTTTACACGTCTTTTACACTACACGTCTTTTACACAACACGTCTTTTACACTACACGTCTTTTACACAACACGTCTTTTACACGTCTTTTACACAACACGTCTTTTACACTACACGTCTTTTACATGTCTTTTACACTACACGTCTTTTACACAACACGTCTTTTACACTACACGTCTTTTACACAACACGTCTTTTACACGTCTTTTACACAACACGTCTTTTACACTACACGTCTTTTACATGTCTTTTACACTACACGTCTTTTACACAACACGTCTTTTACACTACACGTCTTTTACATGTCTTTTACACTACACGTCTTTTACACAACACGTCTTTTACACTACACGTCTTTTACACAACACGTCTTTTACACAACACGTCTTTTACACTACACGTCTTTTACACAACACGTCTTTTACACGTCTTTTACACAACACGTCTTTTACACGTCTTTTACACTACACGTCTTTTACACGTCTTTTACACTACACGTCTTTTACACAACACGTCTTTTACACTACACGTCTTTTACACAACACGTCTTTTACACAACACGTCTTACACTACACGTCTTTTACACAACACGTCTTTTACACTACACGTCTTTTACACGTCTTTTACACTACACGTCTTTTACACGTCTTTTACACTACACGTCTTTTACACTACACGTCTTTTACACAACACGTCTTTTACACTACACGTCTTTTACACAACACGTCTTTTACACTACACGTCTTTTACACAACACGTCTTTTACACTACACGTCTTTTACACGTCTTTTACACAACACGTCTTTTACACGTCTTTTACACAACACGTCTTTTACACGTCTTTTACACGTCTTTTACACGTCTTTTACACAACACGTCTTTTACACAACACGTCTTTTACACTACACGTCTTTTACACGTCTTTTACACAACACGTCTTTTACACAACACGTCTTTTACACAACACGTCTTTTACACTACACGTCTTTTACACGTCTTTTACACAACACGTCTTTTACACGTCTTTTACACAACACGTCTTTTACACAACACGTCTTTTACACAACACGTCTTTTACACTACACGTCTTTTACACGTCTTTTACACAACACGTCTTTTACACAACACGTCTTTTACACTACACGTCTTTTACACGTCTTTTACACAACACGTCTTTTACACAACACGTCTTTTACACTACACGTCTTTTACACGTCTTTTACACAACACGTCTTTTACACAACACGTCTTTTACACTACACGTCTTTTACACAACACGTCTTTTACACTACACGTCTTTTACACGTCTTTTACACAACACGTCTTTTACACAACACGTCTTTTACACTACACGTCTTTTACACGTCTTTTACACAACACGTCTTTTACACAACACGTCTTTTACACTACACGTCTTTTACACGTCTTTTACACAACACGTCTTTTACACAACACGTCTTTTACACTACACGTCTTTTACACGTCTTTTACACTACACGTCTTTTACACGTCTTTTACACTACACGTCTTTTACACGTCTTTTACACAACACGTCTTTTACACGTCTTTTACACAACACGTCTTTTACACAACACGTCTTTTACACAACACGTCTTTTACACAACACGTCTTTTACACTACACGTCTTTTACACGTCTTTTACACAACACGTCTTTTACACAACACGTCTTTTACACAACACGTCTTTTACACTACACGTCTTTTACACGTCTTTTACACAACACGTCTTTTACACAACACGTCTTTTACACAACACGTCTTTTACACAACACGTCTTTTACACGTCTTTTACACAACACGTCTTTTACACTACACGTCTTTTACACGTCTTTTACACAACACGTCTTTTACACAACACGTCTTTTACACAACACGTCTTTTACACTACACGTCTTTTACACGTCTTTTACACAACACGTCTTTTACACAACACGTCTTTTACACTACACGTCTTTTACACGTCTTTTACACTACACGTCTTTTACACAACACGTCTTTTACACTACACGTCTTTTACACGTCTTTTACACTACACGTCTTTTACACGTCTTTTACACTACACGTCTTTTACACGTCTTTTACACTACACGTCTTTTACACGTCTTTTACACAACACGTCTTTTACACGTCTTTTACACAACACGTCTTTTACACAACACGTCTTTTACACGTCTTTTACACTACACGTCTTTTACACGTCTTTTACACTACACGTCTTTTACACGTCTTTTACACAACACGTCTTTTACACGTCTTTTACACAACACGTCTTTTACACAACACGTCTTTTACACAACACGTCTTTTACACTACACGTCTTTTACACGTCTTTTACACAACACGTCTTTTACACAACACGTCTTTTACACAACACGTCTTTTACACGTCTTTTACACAACACGTCTTTTACACGTCTTTTACACAACACGTCTTTTACACAACACGTCTTTTACACAACACGTCTTTTACACAACACGTCTTTTACACTACACGTCTTTTACACGTCTTTTACACAACACGTCTTTTACACAACACGTCTTTTACACTACACGTCTTTTACACGTCTTTTACACAACACGTCTTTTACACAACACGTCTTTTACACTACACGTCTTTTACACGTCTTTTACACAACACGTCTTTTACACAACACGTCTTTTACACAACACGTCTTTTACACAACACGTCTTTTACACAACACGTCTTTTACACAACACGTCTTTTACACAACACGTCTTTTACACTACACGTCTTTTACACAACACGTCTTTTACACGTCTTTTACACTACACGTCTTTTACACAACACGTCTTTTACACAACACGTCTTTTACACAACACGTCTTTTACACAACACGTCTTTTACACGTCTTTTACACAACACGTCTTTTACACAACACGTCTTTTACACAACACGTCTTTTACACTACACGTCTTTTACACAACACGTCTTTTACACTACACGTCTTTTACACTACACGTCTTTTACACAACACGTCTTTTACACTACACGTCTTTTACACTACACGTCTTTTACACAACACGTCTTTTACACAACACGTCTTTTACACGTCTTTTACACTACACGTCTTTTACACTACACGTCTTTTACACTACACGTCTTTTACACAACACGTCTTTTACACTACACGTCTTTTACACGTCTTTTACACTACACGTCTTTTACACTACACGTCTTTTACACAACACGTCTTTTACACTACACGTCTTTTACACAACACGTCTTTTACACAACACGTCTTTTACACGTCTTTTACACTACACGTCTTTTACACGTCTTTTACACTACACGTCTTTTACACGTCTTTTACACTACACGTCTTTTACACGTCTTTTACACAACACGTCTTTTACACAACACGTCTTTTACACTACACGTCTTTTACACAACACGTCTTTTACACAACACGTCTTTTACACTACACGTCTTTTACACGTCTTTTACACTACACGTCTTTTACACAACACGTCTTTTACACTACACGTCTTTTACACGTCTTTTACACGTCTTTTACACAACACGTCTTTTACACAACACTCTTTTACACAACACTCTTTTACACAACAGTCTTTTACACAACACGTCTTTTACACTACACGTCTTTTACACGTCTTTTACACTACACGTCTTTTACACGTCTTTTACACTACACGTCTTTTACACGTCTTTTACACAACACGTCTTTTACACAACACGTCTTTTACACAACACTCTTTTACACAACACTCTTTTACACAACACGTCTTTTACACAACACGTCTTTTACACAACACGTCTTTTACACTACACGTCTTTTACACGTCTTTTACACTACACGTCTTTTACACGTCTTTTACACTACACGTCTTTTACACGTCTTTTACACAACACGTCTTTTACACAACACGTCTTTTACACAACACTCTTTTACACAACACTCTTTTACACAACAGTCTTTTACACAACACGTCTTTTACACTACACGTCTTTTACACGTCTTTTACACTACACGTCTTTTACACGTCTTTTACACTACACGTCTTTTACACGTCTTTTACACAACACGTCTTTTACACAACACGTCTTTTACACAACACTCTTTTACACAACACTCTTTTACACAACACGTCTTTTACACAACACTCTTTTACACAACACTCTTTTACACAACACGTCTTTTACACAACACGTCTTTTACACAACACGTCTTTTACACTACACGTCTTTTACACGTCTTTTACACTACACGTCTTTTACACGTCTTTTACACTACACGTCTTTTACACGTCTTTTACACAACACGTCTTTTACACAACACGTCTTTTACACAACACTCTTTTACACAACACTCTTTTACACAACAGTCTTTTACACAACACGTCTTTTACACTACACGTCTTTTACACGTCTTTTACACTACACGTCTTTTACACGTCTTTTACACTACACGTCTTTTACACGTCTTTTACACAACACGTCTTTTACACAACACGTCTTTTACACAACACTCTTTTACACAACACTCTTTTACACAACACGTCTTTTACACAACACTCTTTTACACAACACTCTTTTACACAACACGTCTTTTACACAACACGTCTTTTACACAACACGTCTTTTACACTACACGTCTTTTACACGTCTTTTACACTACACGTCTTTTACACGTCTTTTACACAACACGTCTTTTACACAACACTCTTTTACACAACACGTCTTTTACACAACACGTCTTTTACACAACACTCTTTTACACAACACTCTTTTACACAACACGTCTTTTACACTACACGTCTTTTACACGTCTTTTACACGTCTTTTACACAACACGTCTTTTACACAACACGTCTTTTACACAACACGTCTTTTACACAACACGTCTTTTACACTACACGTCTTTTACACTACACGTCTTTTACACGTCTTTTACACAACACGTCTTTTACACAACACTCTTTTACACAACACGTCTTTTACACGTCTTTTACACAACACGTCTTTTACACAACACGTCTTTTACACAACACGTCTTTTACACAACACGTCTTTTACACGTCTTTTACACTACACGTCTTTTACACAACACGTCTTTTACACTACACGTCTTTTACACAACACGTCTTTTACACTACACGTCTTTTACACGTCTTTTACACTACACGTCTTTTACACGTCTTTTACACTACACGTCTTTTACACGTCTTTTACACTACACGTCTTTTACACGTCTTTTACACTACACGTCTTTTACACGTCTTTTACACTACACGTCTTTTACACGTCTTTTACACTACACGTCTTTTACACGTCTTTTACACTACACGTCTTTTACACGTCTTTTACACAACACGTCTTTTACACGTCTTTTACACTACACGTCTTTTACACGTCTTTTACACAACACGTCTTTTACACGTCTTTTACACGTCTTTTACACTACACGTCTTTTACACGTCTTTTACACAACACGTCTTTTACACAACACGTCTTTTACACAACACGTCTTTTACACTACACGTCTTTTACACAACACGTCTTTTACACTACACGTCTTTTACACTACACGTCTTTTACACAACACGTCTTTTACACAACACGTCTTTTACACGTCTTTTACACAACACGTCTTTTACACGTCTTTTACACTACACGTCTTTTACACTACACGTCTTTTACACTACACGTCTTTTACACTACACGTCTTTTACACTACACGTCTTTTACACTACACGTCTTTTACACTACACGTCTTTTACACTACACGTCTTTTACACTACACGTCTTTTACACAACACGTCTTTTACACAACACGTCTTTTACACAACACGTCTTTTACACAACACGTCTTTTACACTACACGTCTTTTACACTACACGTCTTTTACACTACACGTCTTTTACACTACACGTCTTTTACACTACACGTCTTTTACACTACACGTCTTTTACACTACACGTCTTTTACACAACACGTCTTTTACACTACACGTCTTTTACACTACACGTCTTTTACACTACACGTCTTTTACACTACACGTCTTTTACACTACACGTCTTTTACACTACACGTCTTTTACACTACACGTCTTTTACACTACACGTCTTTTACACAACACGTCTTTTACACAACACGTCTTTTACACAACACGTCTTTTACACTACACGTCTTTTACACTACACGTCTTTTACACAACACGTCTTTTACACTACACGTCTTTTACACTACACGTCTTTTACACAACACGTCTTTTACACTACACGTCTTTTACACTACACGTCTTTTACACTACACGTCTTTTACACTACACGTCTTTTACACTACACGTCTTTTACACTACACGTCTTTTACACAACACACTTTTCAAACAGCAACTTTAAAATTTTACAATACTTTTACAATACAGTTTTACAGTAGCAACCCTAAAGCTTCACAGCACATGTTTTTTACACCACAGGTTTTTCAGCACGTGTTTTTTACACCACAGGTTTTTCAGCACGTGTTTTTTACACCACAGGTTTTTCAGCACGTGTTTTTACACCACGGGTTTTTCAGCACGTGTTTTTTACACCACGGGTTTTTCAGCACGTGTTTTTTACACCACGGGTTTTTCAGCACGTGTTTTTTACACCACAGGTTTTTCAGCACGTGTTTTTTACACCACAGGTTTTTCAGCACGTGTTTTTACACCACAGGTTTACAACAGCAACTTCAAAGCTTTACAATAGTCTTACAGTACAGTTTTAGAGTAGCAACCCTAAACCTTCACAACACGTTTTTTTACAACACGTTTTTTACAACACGGTTTTACAACAGCAACTTCAATGTTTTACAATAGTTTTACAATACAGCTTCACAACACGGTTTTACAATACCGTTTTAAGGTAGCAACCCTAAAGCTTCACAACGCGGTTTTACACCACGCGGTTTTACACCAGCAACTACAAAGTTTTACAATGCAGTTTTACACCACGGTTTTACAACTCAGCTTTACAATACCGTTTTAAGGTAGCAACCCTAAAGCTTCACCACGCCGTTTCTTCACCACGCCGTTTCTTCACCACACAATTATTTACGACTCAGTTTTACAACAGCAACTCCAATGTTTTACAATACTTTTACAATACAGTTTTACAACTCGGTTTTACAATACAGTTTTACAGTAGCAACCCTAAAGTTTTACAATACCGTGTTTCAATACAGTTTTAGAGTAGCTACCATAAAGCTTCACAACACTTGTTTTTACACTACGTGTTTTTGTCAACACGTTTTCCACAACGCAGTTTTTTGTCAACACAGTTTTACAAGAGCAACTTCAAAGTTTTACAATACCATTTCTCAATACAGTTTTAGAGTAGCAACCCTAAAGTTTCACGTTTTTTTACAACACGTTTTTTTGCAACGCAGTTTTTTTACAACATGGTTTTTACAACACAGTTTTGCAACAGCAACTTCAAGGTTTTACAATAGGTTTGCAACACGGTTTTACAATACTGTTTTACAGTAGCTACCCTAAAGCTTCACAACGCAGTTGGTTGTTGTTTCCAACGCATTTTTCTACAACGCGTTTTTCTACAACACAGTTTTAGAGTAGCAACTAAAGTTTTACAATACCGTGTTTCAATACAGTTTTACGGTAGCTACCATAAAGCTTCACAACACTTGTTTTTACACCACGTTTTTAAAACAAAGTTATTTACAGCACCATTTTGTCAACGCGTGGTTTTTGCAACGCGCGCTTCTTTTTACAACGCAGTTATTTCCAACGCGTGGTTTTTGCAACGCGCGCTTCTTTTTACAACGCAGTTATTTCCAACACATTGTTTTTACAACGCGCGGTTCTTTTTACAACGCGCGGTTCTTTTTACAACGCAGTTATTTCCAACACATTGTTTTTACAACAGCAACTTCAAAGTTTTACAATAGTTTTACAATTCAGTTTTACAGTAGCACCCCTAAACCTTCACAACACGGTTTTTTACAACACGGTTTTACAACAGCAACTTCAAAGTTTTATAATGGTTTTCGCAACACGGGTTTTAGAGTAGCAACCCTGAAGTTTTACAATAGCTTTACACAACAACAACTCAGCTTTACAGTAGCAACCCTAAAGCTTCACAACACGTTCCTCTACAACACACACGTTCCTCTACAACACACACGTTCCTCTACAACACGAACTACTTTCCCAACCCCCCACTTAATGACACATACCACAGTGTTATGCTTACCCGCTCATTCCAGAGTCAGAACCTACGACCATCATCACTCATGGTACCTGAGATAGCAAGACACACAAAATTAGCATAGCACTCGTGAGAAGTCACCAGCCCCATACTCTTCCTCCCTAATCCACAGCTCACCTCAAACGCTCATCCAATTCCAAAGGTGGCCTGCACAGCGCGTCCAAAACAAAAGGGAAAAGCTTAAACCAAACTGCCCCATCATACTTCGATATACAACACCAACCCAGCCCACAACCACCTCACCTTCTCAGACTGCTCATCGGCCTGTGGCTTCGCCCCTCCAAGGCTGCGTGCGCCACCTGCAAAAAGCAAAGCAGAAGACGCATGCCGAGACACCGCCCGAAACCTCAGCCCGCCCGCACCGATTCCCAACTCCCTCTCCTTTACCTTGGCCGCTCAACCACCCCACCTCTGCCATCGACAGCTTGCCACGTTGAAGCCTCCATACCACCTGCAAAAAACAAATAACAAGGGATGCTGCCAACTTCACCAACAATACACCACCTCCAAAGGAACTGTTGCTTCAACCCAGTAGTCATGGCTCAACTTGCCAAGTCACCTCCGGTGCTGACAGCCCGCTCCGCTCATTCCTTCGCACCTTCAAAATATAAAAAAAGTAAAAACCCTATCACCTAATCATAGAGCCACCGGCCGCATCGTCCCTCTGACTCCACTCACAGACCCACCTCCTTACGGCGCTCCGCTGCCTTTCCCCGTCGCTCTCTGGCACGCATCTTGTCCCTTCGCACCTAAAAAAAAAACCATATTGAACAAGTCACCTGGATGCAGAGCAAGAGCTTAACAACTCCAGAGGTCTTGATTCCATCTACAAAGACCATCTGGAGTCCAACTACAGCCTGCCATCTTAAAATGAAAACAAAACAAAAAAAAAACCCACGCCAACCAAAAAAAAACCAGGGCAAAACTTTAAGCCCATCACGTGCAAGACTTAACACCTTAGAGATTCAAATCCACTTCACTACCCCTCAACAGCCCCTGCCACACGGCTCCAATCGTCTCCGTAAAACACTATCGGCACGGCTGTCCACACAGCCCACCGACGCCTACTTGAGCTGAGATGACTGTACGACCCTCACCTAAACAGTCTAGGCACATCGTTTCACCTATAGACTCTTATCGCTGTTCCACCTACCCCTGACTCTACATCCCCGGGCAGAGCAGCTCCAAGCCAAACACACCCATGCGCAGAACCTCGCCACGTGGAACGCTACCAACGAGGCGATTCAAAGAGAGAAAAAACTCTCAGCAAAAAGAATGACCCCCGGACGGGAGGCGCCATCGGGCAAGATGACCTACGGGGCCGCCACCGTGAGGCCAGGAGGCTCTACGGCAGACCCCGAGGAGAGGAGTCGAACGTAACACCCCGTTACAAGACGGCACTGTCAAAACCCAGATGACGGATGTGCCAGAAGCCTGGCGTCAAGACCTAAGGACATCAGGATGCGGGGAAGAAGTCCCAGTCCGAGAAAACGGATGGCTAGAGAGCGGGGCTGCCGACGCAGAAGAGGACCGACCGGAACCCGCCGAGACCGATCCACGCTTTAGAGCTCCGAACGCAAGAAAAGAAGCACCCGATTAGCACCGGGCCGATGAGTACGGGCATTCGAGACCCTAGGGACGGCGCCCAAAGCGCATGCCACGCTCCTCCGGCGCAAAGCGCGACGAGGACATCGAGACCCGAGGAAGGTCGAAGGCACAGAAGACAGACTACGCAAACTACACACCACTGCGGACACAGGTCGGAACTGCCCTGCCCGGCACACGCAGGTCTCGCGCTGAAAAGCAACCCGCTCCCTTTGCCTGCCTAAAGGGGACTGCTTTGGGACAGCCCTCTCTCCTGCGCTAACTTTAAAACCCCTCCCTCCCTGCAATTCCCAGCTTTGTCCCTTCCTCCCAGCCTCTCCCCAGCCCTGGTCCCTCAACGTAGCTTTCAGAGGGCCGAGGGGCTGAGTCCATCCTCCACAAAAACCACACAGGCTAACTGGGATGTTCCTCAAGGTGACACATTGGTCTTCAACATCTGCAATAGAACAAGCACAGAAAAAAAATAAACCAGAAAAGGGAGTAAGCATCCCGCCAGCCAACGCCAACTACTTCCCCAACTCCCCCCTCCTCACAAGCGCCACCGTGTTCACTTCCCCGCTCATTCCAGAATCAGACCCTGCAGCCATCGTCACTCGTGGTACCTAAGGTACCAAGACACACCAAATTAGCATGGCGCTCGTGAGAAGTCATCGGCCCCACGCTCCTCCTCGCTAATCCACAGCTCTCCTCAAACGCTCATCCAATTCAAAGATAGCCCACACAGCGCCTCCAAAACAGAAGGTAAATGCTTAACCGAGCAGCCGCATAATACTTTGCTGTTCAACACTGACCCGACCGACAACCGCCTCACCTTCTCGGACCGCTCACTGGCATGCAGCTTTGCAGGAGACCTTATAGCAGACTTCATGGTATGTAAAGGGTGCCTATAAGAAACCTGGAGAGACTCTTTTTACAAGGGTGTACAGCAATAGGACAAGGTGGTAACAACTTTAGTCCTAAAGAGGGTACATTTAGTTTAGGTGTTAGGAAGAAGTTTCTCACTATGGGTGGCGAGGCACTGGAACGGGTTGCCCGGAGAACCTGCGGATGCACCCTCCCTGGAAGCATTCGAGACCAGGTCAGATGGGGCTTTGAGCAACCTGGTCTTGCAGAAGGTGTCACTACCCATTGCTGGGGGGTTGGAACCAGAGGATCTTTATGGTCCCTTCCAACCCAAACCATTCTATGACATCCAAATTCAACTGCAAAACTCATCTGAGAAAGGCTGGTGAACCCTCCTCCCTTTCCCCATCAGTCCCAAAACTTTAGAAACCCCTTTTCTTCTTCTCAACTGTCAGGAAAGCAACCCCACTGCTTCCTGACACCTCCTGCCCTCCATTTGCACCCCTGAACCCCCTTCAGTGGCTACTCCTCAGGAGCCGCTCTTCTGAGCCACATCCCAAATTCTGGGGGCACCTCCTAACCTACAACTTCCCAGAGACTCTGAGCTCTGCCACATGTCCACAAAATAAAGTTAAGTCCTAAGGCTTATAATCCACGAGGGGCTTGCCACAAGCTGCAAAGGTTCTAGGGACAACATGGCATTCTGTGGGCAATGAGGAAAGGTGACGAGGCATCCCAGGGCCTGAAAGGCACTGTGCCTCCTGGCCCTTCTGCTTTCTTCAGAAATACTAAAACTCCATATACAGATGCATATAAGATGTTCACTCTAACCCCTGCTAAACAACGTCATCATCGGTCCCGTTAAGAGAGATATCAGCAACTTACACAGCATACAGCAGAACTGGTGAAAAAAACAAGGTTCCGTTTTCAATAAAGTTGGGAATTCCAGGAAAACACAATGCATGAAGAATTAAAAAAAAAAAAAAAAGCATACTATTAAACCCTCTTTCTACCCCTGAACACTCAAAACAAAATTACTGACCTGAAAAAAAGAGAGGAAAAAAAAAAGCTGCATACAAGTGTTACTTTCTACTACACATGCTGCTGAACCTTGACTGGTCCTGAAGCTCTTACCTCAGGCAGACACCTCTTCCCAAAGGGCTGAGCCAGCTCAAAAGCTGCAAAGGACTCAAGGAAGAGCTGAGCACCAACACCAGAGAAACCCAGGAGCACAATGAACTCCCTCAGCAGAGGCTGTGGCTCAAATACCCTAACCCTCCGCCCACCACCCTTAGCACAATCCCCTGGGAAAGGGGAAGGGCAAACCACCAGAAGGTATGAAGTCAGCTGGAGGAGCAGCAGGAGTGTTCTCACCTGCCTTAAATTTACAGCAAGCAAAGCCCTGAACAGAGAAAGTAACCCCTGCAGGAAATGACACTACTTGCTCCTGTACTACAGCTACACCTATTGCATCAGCAATGTGACCGGGTAGAGAATTAAACTTAATTTTTCTGGGGTGTAGATAGAAAACAATAGATGTCCTTCTAAACTATGTAAGAAACTAGCTCATTAAATGCAATGACAATGTTGTTATCAAAATTGATGTGCTTTAGTTTCCTATAAAAAAGCCAAAACACTCTGGGGTTATGCTTCATTTCTAGCAAGACTGTGCATACCACCTAACTTCTACCAGAACTACCTTCTGGATAGGGATGAATCAAAAAGCAGAATTAGATCCCTTAAGAATTCCATCTCCAAAATATCTCTGGTTGCAAAGTAAATTATTTACTGTGAATAGCCAATGATTCAGAGTCCCCCTGAGCGTGTCTCCAACTGACTCCCTTAACAGAGGTACAAGAGTCCCAAAGTGCAAAAGACACCAAAAAAACATGGAAATACACGGGGGGGACCAGGCAGCAGCCATGCCCCAAAGGGACAGGCTGGGGGGGTGGGGCAACAACACCCCCTGCAGTCATGCAGCAAAGGGTCGGCAGCAGCCACGCCCCCCGCAGTTTACGTGGGGACAGCAGCCACAAATGACACCGAGAAAACATGGAACTTCAGGGATACCCGGTGGGTGGGGGGAAGGGGGTGACACCCCCACCAATCGGCATGGGAAAAAACTCGCATGGAAGGTGGGTTAGATGGATAGTTTGGGGTGGAAAGATACGTGCGCAAGAACATGCACAGGCTGGGGGGGGCATGCATGAGGTTTACCTTCACCAGGGGCTCCACCCACGTAATCCACAGTAGGTAAACTCGTCTGGGATAATCTGCAACAGCAATTCCACTCTGGGTTCTTGACCCAACGCCAGATAATCCACACTGCCTGCCCCATGGAGGGGGTGCTTCCCACAGGATGGGGCATCTGCTGAGCATCACCACACCCTTACGACAACACATCTGAAAAATTAAAATCACAAATTGTATTTCAGCATATTAAAAAAATAACACCAAATGAGTAGAAGAATTCCAGCAAAGGGAGAGGCTAGCAGGTGCCCTAATTAGGACTCAAGCTAAACAGGTCAGCTCACAATACGACACATCCTTTAGAAGGTAGACTGATGAAAACTGGTTTGCTGCTAGATAACTGTATAAGTGAGATTTGATAAATGATCGTATATTAACATTATGGTTGAAACAGTAGACAACGGGTAGCTGGGGACATAATTACAAAAGTGTAGTCAAGTGATTAACTAGTAATTATTCATAAGTTTTGCAGTTCTTTGCTCTTATGACTAGATGGTCCTGTACACTAGATGAGAACAATGCTGAAACTGACCACATGTGATTGAAACTGCATTAAGCTTCAAGATCAAAGAACAAGGACAAGAATAAAGACTTCAAGGACAGCCAACAGGAACTTCAAATGGGTCGGTGGTCGTAAAAGCAGCCCTTTGCCTCAAATGGATCCTTCATTGCGTATGATAGGATGTAGGCAGTACTAAGATAATCAGTTGCAATCATTTTTATGTATATGTATACTAATCTGATTAATATGCAATTAGTTATTCTATATAACCTGTTTGTGCTAAAGCTGTGGTATGCACACTAGGTGGAAATATCCCCCGTGCATCCAGCGCTGCAATAAAGAATGCCTGCTTTCTAAAACTCCAAAACAAGTCTTAGAGAGTTTCTTTGACCGGCTTTTCAGTATCAGAGAGGTGCAATTGCAACAAAATGAGTCCAAAGGGGGCTTACAGGGCTAAAAGTGTGCTGCAGGGAAAATCTAAGACCTCGGGAGACATTGTGACAGTAGCAGAGGGCTTCTGAGAGGGACAGGCAAAAGAAGGCTCGAGGCCATGATGAAGAAGTCCAGAAGGGATTTGAATAGACTACAGGTGTCCTCAGGGGACTAGGGACTGAACAGAGGTATGCTAGCTAGCATAGAGGACAACGTGAGCATTCTGGAGATGAAAGATGGCATCAGGAAAGGTTCTCAGGGAGGGAGAAGGGTGCAAAGTGCACAACAGAGCCAAAAGAGGGCTGTGGGGCACAAGGATGGCCTCAGGAGGCATGATGATGGGAGAAGAAGGGTGCTGAGAGTGAAAGACAGAAGGCAGCTCTGGGACACAATGCAAAACTCAAGAAGGTGTCCCAGCAATGTACAGATGTCCTCAGGGGATGAGCGACAGAATGGAGACATCCAAGATGGCAGTGAATAAGGTAAGAGTGCTCTGGGGCACAATGAAAGCCTCAGGAAGAATTGTCTCTGAATACGAAAGAAACAAAGCCTGCTACAGAACTCAAGGATAGCGATGGAACAGAAGGATGCTCGCAGGAAGCATTGTGACAGAAATAGAGGGGTGCTGAGGTAGACAGAGACACAGAAGAAGGCTCGAGGGCACAAAGATACTCGGGAGGAGATTTGAACACGGTACAGGTATCATGAGGGAGACTGACCCACTGGAGGCAAGCGAGATGGAAGAGAGGACAAAAAGACTGCTCTGAGGAAGAGGCAACGTTCTGACAAACCAAGGGGGGTGCAAATTACACCCAGAGATAAAAGCATGCCGAGGAGACCCTCTAAAGCCTGAGGATGAACCAAGAAAAGAGCCCCCCAAAAAATAAAAGTAGACATAGAAAGAAAATTTAAAAAAAATAAACGGGTACAAGGCACAGGAGAAAAATTTAAAAATAGGGACAGAAAACTACATAAAAGTAGACATAGAAAAGAAATTCAAGAAGGAAGGCATTAAAGGAGGAAAAAAATTTAAAAATAGGGACAACAAACTAAGTAAATGGAGACATAAAGAAAATTCTAAAATTGACAACCTACCCAACTGTTGTGGTTTAACCCCAGCCAGCAACTAAGCAGCCGCTCGCTCGCTCCCACCACCACCCAGTGGGTTAGGGGAGAGAATCGAGGGGAAAAAAAAAAAAGTAAAACTTGTGGTTTGATATAAAGACAGTTTAATAGGACAGAAATGAAGATAATAATAAAATAATTGGAGATAATAATATACAAAACAAGCGATGTGCAATGCAATTGCTCACCGCTCACCTACCGATGCCCAGTTAGTTCCCAAGCAGCGATCTGGGGCCCCTGCTCCCCACCCCCAGCCAACTCCCCCCAGTTTATATACTGTGCATGACATCATAAGGTACGGAATATCCCTTTGGCCAGTTTAGGTCAGCTGTCCTGGCTGTGTCCCCTCCCAACTTCTTGTGCCCCTCCAGCCTTCTTGCTGGCTGGGCATGAGAAGCTGAAAAATACTTGACTTGTTTTAAATACTACTTAGCAACAACTGAAAACACCAGTGTGGTATTGTCGTGGTTTCAGCCCAGCCGGTAACAAAGGACCACGCAGCCGCTCACTCACTCCTCCCACCCCCTCCGGTGGGATAGGGAGGAGACGGAGGAGAGAAAAGAAAAAAAAACTGGAACCTCGAGGGTTGAGATAAGGGCAGTTTACTGGGACAAACAACAACGGTACTAATGAAAGAATATACAAAAAGTGTGATGCACAGTGCAGCTGCTCACCACCCGGAACACGACGCTCCACCACTTCCCCCACCGAAAGTCCAGAGCGCTCCCCCCGGCCCGCTCCCCATTTATATACCAAGCATGATGTCACATGGTATGGAATAGCTCCTTGGCTAGTTCAGGTCAGCTGCCCCGGCTATGCCCCCCCACCTCCCAGGTTCCTGTAAAAATTAACTCTATCCCAGCTGAACCCAGGACAGTTATCAACATTCTTCTCAAAATAAATCCAAACCATAACACTATACCAGCTACTAGAAAGAAAATTAACTCTGTCCCAGCCAAAATCAGGACACCAACAGACAAGAAAGAATTAAAAAGTAGGGACAGGAGGTAGATAAAAGCAGATGTAGAGAAAAAAAAAATTAAAGCGCAACAAGATTAAGAAAATAAAGGAAAAAAAAATGGGAACATCAAACTAAAACAAAATTTTAAAAGTGACAGCATTTTTAAATTACACAGCACAGACTAGAATAAAATATAAAGACAGTGAACTGGATAAAAGTAGATAAAAAAATAAAAGCAACAGGACACAGGAAATAAAAAAATAGGGTTAGACATCTTGATAAAAGTGGACATAGAAAATTTTAAAAGTCATAACATAGAGAACAGATAGGAAAAAAGGAAACAATAGAGACAGAAAAATACATAAAAGTGAACAAAGAAACAAAATTCAAAAGTGAAGGCATTAAGAGAGGAAAAAATTTTAAAATAGCAAAAACCCCTAAATAGACGGTGTGAGAGGCTGAAAGAGTTAATGTCTCAAACATCATGGTGGGGCAAGTTCTGCTTAACAACAAACTCTGCATAACAAGGAACCCTGCATAGCAAGGAACCACAGGTGAAAAGAAGCGGATCAGCACCCATCAGCAACAGGAGGGGAAGGGCATGCCAGAGGGTGCACAGCTCCCTGTTCTGATAATGCTGTTCTGATATGCTGAGCAGGACAGCTCACCATGCATGACAAAAGATCACATCTGCAGGGAAGGGGAAGTTACCCCCCAAACGACCCCCAAGTCCCAAAGGCTCACACACCACTCACTCATGACACCTAATTAACCTAACAAGTTTGAGTGCCTGCCCGAAGGAGGGGCAAGGACGATAAAAGCACACAAACTGAAGCCCCAGGTGTGCAAGTCCAGCAGGACTGGACCCCTCAGTTGACTGAACCAATGCTGCACCCAGGACTGGTGAAATCTTCCTCTTCTCTCTGTCTTGTTTCTCTCTTTCTTTTTCCTTTTCTATAATCCCTACATTTTATCCCTGTAAACATAAACCGTCGACCAAGTCTGGGACTAGGAGTGAATCCAGCTGCCCCCAGGCTCCTCTGTGAGAAGGAGTCTAGAAAGCAAAGGGGTCTGCTCTGAACCTCGTGACTCGACCGGAGGGCTCTCCTTCTTGTCTTCCCTGAACCGATCCCAAAATAAGCAAGGCCTGTAGTATATGTTTGGTGATGTAGGGTTAGCACAGGTTACACAGTTTACTGATGTAGTTTCATGCCAATTTTTGTGGTGAGCGAATAAAGTTGAGTTTTGTGAGTTAAAGGATCCCTAGTGTCGTTTCACTTTAATCCTGACCTGGGAACCGGCAAACCTGAGTTGTCATCCTGAGAAAGTGAGATGTGACAGACGAAGGCATAGAAAGAAAATTTTAAAAGCAACTGAGTATGGGACATACTAGAATGGATTAAAAAATAAAGACAGCAAACTGGCTAAAAATAGACGAGGAAAGAAAATTTAAAAGAGATGGGGTACAGGACAGACAGGAAAATTTAAAAAAAGGGAGTGACATCTTGATAAAAGTAGACATAGAACAGAAATTTTAAAAGTGACAGATACAGTAAACAGGAAAAAATTAAAAATAGGGACAGAAAACAAGATAAAAGTACACCTAGAAAAAAAGATTTGAAAAGTAAAAGAATTATGAGAGAAAAAATTGAAAAATAGGGACAGTGAACTACATAAAAGTAGACATAGAAAATTTTAAAAGCAATGCAGTTCATGACACAGGAAAGAATTAAAAAATAGAAACAGTTACTGGATAAAAGAAGACATAGAAAGACCATTTTAAAAGCACAGCATTAAGGAATTAAAGGGAAAAAAATAGGGACAGCAAACTAAAACAGACAGGAAATTTTAAAAGCAATGGAGTCTAAGACAAAGGAAAAAATTTTAAAATATTGATAGGCTGAAAAAGAGAGAGATACATAGAAAGTAAATTTTAAAAGTGATGCGGTATAGGACAGACAGGAAAGAATTAAAAACCAGTAATATGCAGCATCATAAAAGTAGACATAGAAGGAAAATTTAAAAAGTGATGGGGTACAGGACAGGAAAGAATTAAAAAATAGAGACAGAACTGGTTAACAGAGATAGAAAATTTTAAAAAGTGATGGGAATAAGGAAAAATGGAAAAGAATGAAAAATAGGGACAGCGAACTAAAGAAATAAAGATGTAGAACCAAAATCTAAAAAGCAACAGGCTACAGGACAGACAAGAAAGTATTAAACAATAGTGACAGCACACTAAATAGAGAAATAGAAAGGAAATGTAAAAGTGATGGAGTGCAAGACAGCGGAAAAATTAAAAAACAAAGTGAACTGGATAAAAGGTGACACAGAAAGAAAATTTTAACAGTGACAGCATTAAAGAAAGGCTAGGAAAAAAAATAAAAAATAAGGATAGGGTGAATAAGAGAGAGACACAGAGAAAGAAAATGTAAGAAGTGACAGGGTACACGACAGCCAGGAAAGAATCAAAAAGCTGTGATACACTGCTTGATAAAAGTAGACATAGAAGGAAAATTTAAAAAATTATGGCATACAGGACAGGAAAGATATTTAAAAATAGGGAGAGAAAAATAGATAAATAGAGAGATGGAAAGAAAATTTTTAAAACAATGAGGTGCAAGACAGAGATGAAAAAACTAAAAATATATAGACAGTTGAACTGTATAAAACTAGCCATAGAAAGAAAATTTAAAAAGCAACTGCTTACAGGACATACAGGAAAGAATTAAAAAATAGGGACAGCAAACAAACAGACGCAGAAAGAAAATGTTAAAAGTGAGATGGTACAGGACAGAGGATAAAATTAAAAAACAAAGACAGTGAATAGGTTAAAGTAGGCATAGAAAGCAAATTGGAAAAAAGTGACAGGTGTCATGGTTTAACCCCAGCTGGCAACTAAGCACCACCCAGCCGCTTGCTCACTGCCCCCCTGCAGTGGGATGGGGGAGAAAAACCAGAAAAAAAGTAAAACTCACAGGTTGAGATAAAGCCAGTTTAATAGGTAAAGCAGAAGCCACGCGCACAAGCAAAGCAAGACAAGGAATTCATTCCTTGAAGCGTCCCGCCAGCAGGCGGGTGTTCAGCCATCTCCAGGAAAGCAGGGCTCCATCATGCGTAACGGTTATGTGGGAAGACAAATGCCATCGCTCTGAATGTCCCCCCTTTCTTCTCCTTCCCCCAGCTTTATATGCTGAGCATGACATCGTATGGTCTGGAACAGCCCTCGGGTCAGTTGGGGTCAGCTGTCCCAGCTGTGTCCCCTCCCAGCTCCTTGTTCAGCCCCAGCCTGCTCACTGGTGGGGCAGGGTGGGAAGCAGAACAGCCCTTGACTCTGAGCAAGCACTGCTCAACAATAACAAAAACATCCCTGTGTTATCAACACTGTTTTCAGCACAACTCCAAAACGTAGCCCCATACTAGCTACTGGGAGGAAAATCAACTCTATCCCAGCCCAAACCAGCACAACAGGGTACATGACAGAGACAAAAGAATTAAAAAATAGGGACAGCTAACTAAACAAACAGACATAGGAAGAAAATTTAAAAGGTGATGGGCTACATGACAGACGGGAATAACTTAAAGACAGTGAATAGGTTAAAGTAGACATAGAAAGAAAAAGTAAAAAGCAACGGGGTACACAATAGTGAGGAAAGAATTAAAAAACAGTGATACACAGCTCGACAGAAGTAGACATAGAAGGAAAATTTAAGAAGTGATTGGGTACAGGACAGAAAAAATTTTAAAAATAGCCACAGTGAACTAAAACTGAGAAATATAAAGGAAATTTAAAAGTATCACAGGGGCACAGGACAGAGAGATAAAAAATAAAGACAGTAAACTGGATAAAAGTAGACATAGAAAGCAAATTTTCAAAGCAACAGGGTACACAACAGACAGGAAATAATTAAAAAATAGCAATAGGCAGCTTCATAAATGTAGATGTAGCATCGTGGTTTAACCCTGGCTGGCAACTAAGTACCATACAGCTGCTCACTTACTCCCTCCTACAGTGGGATAGGGGGAGAATCAGGAGGGTAAATGTGAGAAACTCATGGGTTGATATAAAAAGTTTAATAATTAAAAAGACTTTTTTTTAAAAGTTGTAACAGAAAAAAAAAACCACCAGCAAATGAAAACATTTGCTTACCACCAACTGACCGATGCCCAGCCAGTCTCAAGCAACTGGGTACAGGACAAAGAGGGAAGAATTAAAATATAGGGTCAGGGAGACAGAGAGGGGAAAACATAGAAATTAAATTTTAAAAGTAATGGGGTACAAGGCGGTGCAGAAAAAAAAAAAACAGGGAGAAGCAGCTGGTTAGAGAGAGGCATATTAAACATTTAAAAGGCAACAGGGTACTGGGCAGAGTTGACAGAAGAATAACAAGTTTTGAGGAGCCATACACGTAGGTGGGCAGGCAGAGAGGGAGACGGAGGAAGGGAGGCAGAGGTGGGCCAGGATGTAGAGGAGAGGATGTGCGACTCACCACGGCTCCTGGTGCCGGCAGGAGACCTTCACTGCCCCGACGTTTCTCTCTCTGCCTCTGCCCCTTCCTCCTCCCCAGTGCCGGCTGCCTGACCCTCACCCACTCGGCAGCACGCAGCGGACGCCTCAATGCTCCTCATCCACAAGGCTTCCTTGATACATGGCAGCTCACGCATGTAGCCAACAGAGGCCAGGAACAGCTCAGAGGGATCCTTCCTTGCCACAGGGACTGGCCATTCCTTGCTGCAGGCACCTACCAGCCAGACCCCCTTGCACTCCCTCCTCGGCCAGTTCCCCTGCCCAGGCAGCCCCCTTTACAGCTGGAGCCCCTTCACACAGCAGGGCCAGCCCCATCCTCAACCTCAGTGGCCACACCTGGGGCCATCCCAGCCCCAGCTGGAGCCCATCAGGAACAGGGGCCATTGCCAAAGCCCCACAGCATATTATCCCTGCCCCTGCACCTACCCACATCCAAGGACACAGAGGAGGCAGGAAAAATTTATTCATTAATGCATATAAGAAATCCTGGCAATGAGTTGGCTACAAGGCTCAGTGCCCAAAGGCAGCAGGATGGGGTGATAAAAGGGAAGAGTAAAGCAGGAGGAAGGACAGAGGGACACAGAGGTGCAAGACAGGGAGCCAGAAAATGGGATGCTGGGAACAAGAGAGGGACAAGAAGCAGGAAAACAGTGTAGAGAGAGAAGCGCAGAGAGACTGAGCAAAACAACAGGGATGGAGATGGAGGAATAAATAATAGGAAGTGGGGGAGAGAAGGTGAAGGGACTGGCAGGACAACAAGATAAAGACAGGACAAGGGACAGGGAAACATTCTCAAGTGATATGGGAGAAGAAACAGCAAGAACTAGAAAACAGAAACAGGGAGCCAGGTAGAGAGAAAATTTTCAAAAAGCAACAGCATATGAGAAACATAGGCAAGAACTAACAAATAGGCACAGGGAGACAGAAAGAGGGAGACGTAGAAAGACAATCTAAGAAGTGACAGGGTACAGGACAGAGAGGGAAGAGTTAAGAACTAGAGACAGGGAGATGGATAGAAGGAAACAGAAAATTTTGAAAGCAACAGGGTACAAGAATCAAAAAGTAGGTACATGGAGCTGCATAGAGGGAGACATAAGAACGAAATTTGAAAAGCAACAGGGTACAAGAAACACAGGTGAGAAATTAAAATAAGGTCAGGGAGACAAAAAGAAGGAAAAGTAGCAAGAAAATTTAAAAAGCAACTGGGTTTAAGAAACATGCAAGAATTTAAATAAGGATGGAGAAGTAGAAAGTTTCAAAAGTGACGACATACAAGAAACATAGGCCAGATTTTAAAAATAGGGACAGGGAGCCTGAGAGAAGGAAACTGTGGTGGGTTGACCTTGGCTGGCTGACGAGCGTCCACCAAGCCACTCTACCATTCCCCCTCCTCAACAAGACCGGAGGGTAGAAAATACAACAAAAAAGCTTGTGGGTCAAGATAAGGACAGAGCAATCGCTCACCAATTACTGTCACAGGCAAAACAGACTCGACTTGGGGAAATTAATTTATTGTCAGTCAAAATCAGAGTACAATACGAACAAATCTGAAAAACACCTTCCCCCCACCCCTCTCTTTTTTTCCTGGGCTCATCTTCACTCCTGACTTCTCTACCTCCTCCTACCGAGCAGCACAGGGGGAGAAGGAGGGGGGGGTTGCAGTCAGTTCATCACAAGTTGTCTCTGCTGCTCCTTCCTTCTTTGTGCTCTTCTTCTGTTCCAGTGTGGTGTCACTCCCATGGGGCCGCAGGTCCTGCCAGAAAACCTGCTCCAGTGTGGGCTCCTCTCCACAGCGTCACAGCCTCCTTCGGGTGAATCCGCCTGCTCTGGCGAGGGGTCCTCCGTCGGCTGCAGGGTGCATATCTGCTCCGCCATGGACCTCCGTGGGCTGCAGGGGGACAGCCTGTGTCACCATGGTCTTCACTGCAGGCTGCAGGGGAATCTCTGCTTTAGGACCTGGATCACCACCTCCTTTTTCTTCTTCACTGACCTTGGTGTCTGCAGGACTGACAGCTTCTGCACAGCTTTTTTTTAGCCCTTCTTAAATATCACAGAGGTGCTACCAGCGTTGCTGGTTGGCTCAGCTTTGACCAGTAGCAGCTCCATCTTGGAGCTGGAACTGGCTGTGCCCAACATGGGGGCAAGTCCTGGTGTCTTCTCAAAGAACCCACCCCTGCAGCCCCTATCCACTCCCCTGCCCCAGCTTGCCACACAAACTCACTACAACAGTGATCGGCTACAGGGCAGAGAGGCGGGATTGAAAAGTAAGGAAAGGGAGACAGAGAGAGACAGGGTGGGGAAATAGCAATGGGCTACAGGACAGAGAGGAGGAACTAATAAAAAAGGAGAGGGTACCAGACAGAGAGATGGATAAAAACAAATATTAGTGATGAGCCACAGGGCAAAAGGAAGAATTAAAAAACGGGACAGTGAGGTAGATGAGAGAGACTGAGAAATATCAAAAACACTGATGATCTAAAGGGGAGAGAGAGGGGAAATAAAGAATAGGGACAGGGAACCAGACAGAGAGAGAATAATAAAGACAAAAATGGGCTATGGGACAGTGAGGGAAGAAGTTAAAACATAGGGACAGGGACCTGGAACAAGAGAATCTAAGAAAGTAAAAGTGTATCCAGAATACAGGGCAGAGAAAGGAATTTAAAAATAGAGACACAGCATCAGACAGGTGAGAGCGGTGGGAATTGTGAAGGGCTAAAGGGCAGACAGGGAGGAATTAACAAGATTGGGATAAGAAGACAGACGGATAGATGGAGAAAGACAAAGTAGTGATGGGCTGCAAGGCAGAGACAGAGAATAAAAAAAAAGAGGGATGGGACAGGTCAGAAGTGCAGAGAGAAAAAGAAAACAGAGAGGCAGAACAACAGAGAAAGAGGGGGACTTAGAGAACAAGAAAGGGAGAGGTACAGAAAAAAAAAACACACAAAAAAATTAAAGCAGTGAGAGAAAGAGAAGGTGGGGGCAGGGAGGGACTGGGATGCAGAAGAGGGGTGACACAGCCCCAGGGGTCCAGGACTCACTGTACCTCCTGCTGTTGGAGCTGCTGGGAGAATTTGACAGTTCAGACATGTCTGTCTCTCTCTCCCTCTCCCTTCCTCCTCTGTAGCTGCACTCACTTGACTGTCATCCACCTAAGAGAATAGATTGGTGTCTTCCAGCTCTTACAATATGAGGCTTCCTAGAAACACAGCCTCACATGCACACACACTACATGGCTGTACTGTGGTTTTGGTTATGCATACAGACCCTGCCGTGCACACTGGTGATCGGACCTGCTGCGGACTACACTAGGAAGGATCCATCCTCACGTGGAGAGGCAGGCTATCTCCTATCTGCAGCTGGTGGCTGGATCCTCTTTATTTTATTCTTCAGCAGCTTTACCATTCTGTGGCCTCTCCAGCTTCAGCGTCAGCTTCAGCAGCTCCTGTCCACAGCCAGTAAGCGCTCCACCTGTCCCTCTGTGCTCCCGCGCCGCAAGGAGAGGGAGGCCAGGCAGAGACAGCCCATGCAAGCCTGAGGCTGCTGCAGTCAACGGCATCCCCAGGGGACGAACAGACAACCGCACCCACAGCGTGGCCTCTGGGAGAAGGAAAGAGGCAGCAGTGACCATTATTACCGCAGCTCGACCCTGGCCGGAGCCCCTCCTTCCGCAGACACCGCTCGTTCCCTGCGCCGCTGCTAACGGCACCCCCGTTAAGGGAGACTCCAGACCACCGCAGGGCCAGCTTGCTGCCCTCGCGACAGGGCTCGGGGGCTGCCTGCGGCTACAGCGCAGGCTTCAGGGGAGGGGCTGGAGCTGGGGGCAGCCGCACAGGCCAAGTGGGGCCGGGGGAGCTCTGGCGACTCGGGCAGGCGCCCGCTAGCCACGCCTGGGGGGTGCCCGCCTCCGTCCCCTCTTCCCTTCTACCGGCTCTCAGGGAACTCCCCAGCGCTGCCCTGGCCCGGCTCGCCTCCGGCGGACCGGCAGCCTGCCGCGGCGGCAGCTTCACAGCTTCCCATCCCGCCAGGGGGCAGGAGGCACCCCCTACCCCCGCCCCCGCTGAAAGGGATCGCTCGTCTCACCCGCAGTCCCGGCGCTCGCCCGCTGCCACCCAGACCCGCGCCCTGCGAGCCGCCACGCTGCTCCCGGGGACCGCGCATGCGCCGGAGGGGCTGGAGCCGACGCGCGAACGCCGGGCTGCCCCACGCGCAGAACGGCGCATGCGCCCGGGAGGGCTGGTCGGGGAGCGGGCGCGGCAGGAAGACCGCGGAAAACCACGCGAAACCGGCAACGGTCCTGTGTCTGACCTGGTCTGACTCCGGGGGCCGCGGCGGCAGCGAGGACTACGCCGCTCCCGAGAGCCACGGAGCTGGCCGGCCGCCGAGTCCGCGAAAACTACAACTCCCGGCATGCCCCGGGAGGCAGCCAGCCCCGCTGCCTGACCCCGAGGGGACGCCGCTTCCGTTTCCGCCCACCCCCACGCCGGCGCAGCCGCAATCCCCGCCGGGCACCCAGCGCCGCTCCGGGCAGCTCCGGCGCGCTCCCGCCGCCGGCTCCGGCACGGCGCGGCACCCCCCGCCCGGCTCCGGTCAGTCCCCGTCGCCGCCGCTCCGGCACGGCGCGGCACCCCCCGCCCGGCTCCGGGCAGCGCCCGCCGCCGCCGCTCCGGCACGGCGCGGCCCCGCCCCGCTGCCACTCCGCGCGTCTGGCACGGACCCCGCCGTCCTCCTCGGGGCTTTCCCCGGGACCCGCCGGGCGATTGCGCCCCCCCCCCGGCCCACGTGCTCCCGGCCCCCCGCGAGCCCCCAGGGCCCCGGCCTCGGCACAGGCGGCCCCCGCCTCCCCCGGGCCACCCCCGCCTGGGACGGTCGCGGTCCGAGGGGCGCCCGGCCCCGCTCACCTTCTCCCGAGGGGCAGCCGCAGCCCGGCCACCGCTCTGCTCTGCTCCGCTCCGCTCCTGCCTGGGCTCCCACCGGCCCCGCCGCGGCCCCTCCCCCGGCAGCCCCCCCTTCCCAGGGAGGGGCCGTCGCCATCAGCCTCACTGCCCGCACCTGGGGCTCCTCCAGCCCCGGCCCGCAGCTGTGGTACCGAAATCCCGAATAAAACTCCACAACACCCATGGGAAGTTCAGAAGCAGGCGCTTCGTTTATGGAATGAAAGATGTCAAAGTAAGATGACTCTTGACGAGCTGTTCACTGGGGTAAAAATACAGATTTTAATACCCGTCTTATTTTAGTTCTAAGACTTGGCAATTGCCAGGTATCATCTTTTCGATTTACCCAGGTCCACCGCCGAGGCCACAAGGGAGATTTCTTCCAGAGAGAGGATAGAGTTATTAAGTCTAAAGTCCATTATTTGCTTTTGTCCTTCAGGAAAAGGTGAGTGGAGCATCTATCATCACTATTCACCCAAGCAGTTAACAACCCTAAACTTTTCACCTGTCCTTTAATACAGTCACTTCCAAGCTAATTTTTTTCCATTATTAAGAGGGGACCCAGGATCATTTAAAATATTATTCTACTTTCTACAAATACATGCCCCATCTTAGAGCTTTAGCTACTAGAGAAAGTCTTTGGATTTGGGGGTCAGAGGAGTTGCAAGTCTAAACTTTCATACCCTTCTCTTTAGGATGTGTGATTTTTCTCTGTATGTCTAAACCAGTCTAAATTTCCCTAGATGGTCCTGACTCTGGGTGGATCTAACAAGGATCCTGGAACTCCAGTAAATTCCAAACATCGTTTTATATTTTAAATATCGTCCCAAGTTCCTTTCTGCACTTGTCTCTACGGTTTTGGCAACTGACAGCCCCAAGGGGTCTTTGTACAAGTTTCTCCCGAAGGGCGATAAATTTATTCTTTTGTCCGTGAGGTGGATGGTTTGGTAATGTTATAATTCAAAATGCTATAATTCCTTCTTTCAAATTTAAAAAAATAATTGCCTTTTAAATCCATCCAATTTAATTTGCTAAAATGATTCTCATTGTTCTACGTCTTTTCTCAAGTTTTGGTTAAATTCAGTGTCAGTATTCTCCACGGAACTAGATTTTCATCTGACTTTGGAATCGGAAGGCAGGCTGTTATCGAGGTTAAATTTTGTGTCTTTACAAAACTTCGAATCAATTCCAAAACTAGAATTTTTTTTTTTTAATCAAAATTACAGAAACGGTTAATATCAAGATTAATAGCTCAAACAATAATTGTTTCATTTTGTTTATCTTATGTATAGAACCCCTCAAAAAAAATACTTAAACCCTATAACACACAAAAAGATTACTGCCCTTGACAATATTCCTAATAGCAACCCCAATATTATAAATTTTACACAATTGTTTTCCCAAATAGATAACGTGAAACTTACTTATAGGTTTTCAGTTTCAAAGGGCCAGTTTCTTTAGACTTCCAATTTCCTGTTGGTGCTTTCTTTAGTCTTGAATAATGAAGCCAAGGTTCTTCGCCCAGACCTTTACTGCTCTAAGTGTTGTTAAAATGACTCGATACGGTCCTTTCCACTTCTCAATGATTTTATATATATTCAATCTCCTGGTCGGAAGGGATGCGCTGCTACGTCCAATTCTAAGGGTCCAGCTGCGGAGACATACTGACGAAGTTCTTGAAAAGAATTTCTCAAAGAAATCATAACACCTTTTAAAAACATATCTCCAAAGCCACTCCAGATACTCAGAACATAGGACTCTTGATACGGTCTTTCATATAACATTGCATAATGACTTAAATTTTCTTTCTCTTCTGGCTATACTCTGATTCTTAATAGAGCCATGGGTAAGGCTTTAACCCATGTGAGTGAGGTTTCCTGACAAATTTTACTCAACCGTTGCTTGAGGGTATAGTTCATTCTTTCTCCCCCCCCCCCCCCCCGCCCCCTTGCTTGTGGTCTATATGGGGTGTGATAGTCTCAATCTATAGCTAATACTTTGCTCGACTTGTCTCATCATCTTTGCTATGAAATGAGGGCCATTGTCAGATGACATTCTTACAGGCACCCCATATTTTGGTATTATCTCTTTGAGCAAGACTTTAACTACTTCTCTTGCTTTGTCGGTGTGACAAGGGAAAGCCTCGGGCCACCCAGTAAAGATATCAACTAAAACTAGGGTAGATCCTTCTTTTCAAGGCAATTCTATAAAATCAATTTGCTAGTATTCCCCTAAAAAATTTCCTTATTTAATAATTCCAAAGATAATCTTATTACTGATTTGGGGATCATTTTATATGTAAATTTCACATCCGCTTATAATTGTTTAAACAATCTTTGTCATATTTTACTTTCTGTTCCCCGATATACTTTGTTATGTTCAGCTCGGGCAATTTCTCTTGTTATCGTGGGCGGGACTATTATTTGACCTGTCGGTGTTACAGCCTGTCCTGTTTCATTTTGTTAGCCTGCAATCTAACAATTAATTCTTCCATCTTTTTCATTATAATTTGGAGTTTCTTTAGGCCATTTTATACTTTTCTCTGGAACTAGCGCTAGGATGCCTTTTTCTGCAGCCGCTTTAGCAGCTTTATCAGCCAGTCGGTTACCTGCGTTAGGAACAGTCTTACCTAACTGATGCGCTTTACAGCGCGTTATCGTGACTGCTGTTGGTTTTTGAACGGTTTCTAACAATTTCGGTATTTGTTCTGCATGCTGAATGGTGGTTCCTTGTGCAGATAACAGTCCTCTTTCTCTCCATATCGCTCCATGTGCACGTACTACTCCAAAAGCGTACTTTGAGTCTGTCCAAATGTTGACTCGCTTTCCTTGACTTAGTTCCAGAGCTCGAATAAGAGCTATCAATTCAGCCTTTTGGGCAGATGTCATCGAAGGCAAAGTTCGCAACGCAATTACCTCCTCGGTTGTTATTGTCTATCTGGATAAACGTTTTCCTTCACAGATGAAACCGCTTCCGTCGGTATACAGTTCTGTGATGGGTTAACCCTGGCTGGATGCCAGGTGCCCACCAGAGCTGTTCTATCACTCCCCCTCCTTCTCAACTGGACAGGGGAGAGAAAATATAACAAAGAGCTTGTGGGTCGAGATAAGGATAGGAGAGATCACTCACCAATTACTGTCACGGGCAAAACAGACTCAGCTTGGGGAAAAATTAACTTGATTTATTACAAATCAACCGGAGTAGGGTAATGAGAAATAAAACCAAATCTCAGAACACCTTCCCTCCACCCCTCCCTTCTTCCCGGGCACAACTTCACTCCCGGATTCTCTACCACCCCCCCAGCGGCACAGGGGGACGGGGATGGGGTTTACGGTCAGTTCATCACACGTTATTTTCTGCCGCTTCATCCTCCTCAGGGGGAGGACTCATCACACTCTTCCCCTGCTCCAGCGTGGGGTCCCACCCACGGGAGACAGTCCTCCACGAACTTCTCCAACGTGGGTCCTTCCCACGGGCTGCAGTTCTTCACGAACTGCTCCAGCATGGGTCCTTTCCACAGTGTGCAGTCCTTCAGGCACAGACTGCTCCAGCGTGAGCCCCCCACGGGGTCACAAGTCCTGCCAGAAAACCTGCTCTGTGGGCTCCTCTCTCCACAGATCCGCAGGTCCTGCCAGGAGCCTGCTCCAGCGCGGGGTTCCCACGGGGTCACAGCCTCCTTCGGGAACCCACCTGCTCCGGCGTGGGGTCCTCCACGGGCTGCAGGTGGATATCTGCTCCACTGTGGACCTCCATGGACTGCAGGGGGACAGCCTGCCTCACCATGGTCTTCACCACGGGCTGCAGGGGAATCTCTGCTCCGGCGCCTGGAGCATCTCCTCCCCCTCCTTCTTCACTGACCTTGGTGTCCGCAGGGTTGTTTCTCTTACATGTTCTCACTCCTCTCTCCGGCTGCCGAATACCGCCGTCCCAACTTTTTTTCCTTCTTAAAAATGTTATCACAGAGGCGTTACCACTATCGCTGATTGGCTTGGCCTTGGCCGGCGGCGGGTCTGTCTTAGAGCCGGCTGGTATGGGCTCTGTCGAACACAGGGGAAGCTTCCAGCAGCTTCTTACAGAAGCCACCCCTGTAACCCCACCCGCTACCAAAACCTTGCCACACAAAACCAATACATTCCACCCCTCGCCTCTGTGCATCACATTTTTAAGAACTATCATTAAAATCTACATTCATCACACAAAATCTTCACTCACATCAACAAAAAAGAATTCCCCACACCAAAATCAAAATAATATCATCACAAAACCGACAAAAAGTGGACAATTTACACACAATCCACCCCTCGTCCCTTCACCACAATTACAACAATAAAAATTCCCCGCTCGTCATGCAGCTCTTAACTCTCTAGCTGCGTTCAGTCCATGTTTTGCCCGTTACCTCTCTCAGTTACTATCCTTATCTCAAATTCCTCACTTGCCCGCATTCTCCACCAAAAAGACTGTGATGGGTTAACCCTGGCTGGATGCCAGGTGCCCACCAGAGCTGTTCTATCACTCCCCCTCCTTCTCAACTGGACAGGGGAGAGAAAATATAACAAAGAGCTTGTGGGTCGAGATAAGGATAGGAGAGATCACTCACCAATTACCGTCACGGGCAAAACAGACTCAGTTTGGGGAAAAATTAACTTGATTTATTACAAATCAACCGGAGTAGGGTAATGAGAAATAAAACCAAATCTCAGAACACCTTCCCTCCACCCCTCCCTTCTTCCCGGGCACAACTTCACTCCCGGATTCTCTACCACCCCCCCAGCGGCACAGGGGGACGGGGATGGGGTTTACGGTCAGTTCATCACACGTTATTTTCTGCCGCTTCATCCTCCTCAGGGGGAGGACTCATCACACTCTTCCCCTGCTCCAGCGTGGGGTCCCACCCACGGGAGACAGTCCTCCACGAACTTCTCCAACGTGGGTCCTTCCCACGGGCTGCAGTTCTTCACGAACTGCTCCAGCATGGGTCCTTTCCACAGTGTGCAGTCCTTCAGGCACAGACTGCTCCAGCGTGAGCCCCCCACGGGGTCACAAGTCCTGCCAGAAAACCTGCTCTGTGGGCTCCTCTCTCCACAGATCCGCAGGTCCTGCCAGGAGCCTGCTCCAGCGCGGGGTTCCCACGGGGTCACAGCCTCCTTCGGGAACCCACCTGCTCCGGCGTGGGGTCCTCCACGGGCTGCAGGTGGATATCTGCTCCACTGTGGACCTCCATGGACTGCAGGGGGACAGCCTGCCTCACCATGGTCTTCACCACGGGCTGCAGGGGAATCTCTGCTCCGGCGCCTGGAGCATCTCCTCCCCCTCCTTCTTCACTGACCTTGGTGTCCGCAGGGTTGTTTCTCTTACATGTTCTCACTCCTCTCTCCGGCTGCCGAATACCGCCGTCCCAACTTTTTTTCCTTCTTAAAAATGTTATCACAGAGGCGTTACCACTATCGCTGATTGGCTTGGCCTTGGCCGGCGGCGGGTCTGTCTTAGAGCCGGCTGGTATGGGCTCTGTCGAACACAGGGGAAGCTTCCAGCAGCTTCTTACAGAAGCCACCCCTGTAACCCCACCCGCTACCAAAACCTTGCCACACAAAACCAATACAAGTTCCCAGTCTGCTTCTTCTAGCGGCACATCTCAGAGATCCAGTCAGCTGGGGTAAACTCCTTCAGTTGTCTGCAAGCAGTCACGTTCCAGTTCTCCTTTAACTTGATCAGTTGTTGAAAACACAACAGGGTTAACGGTGGTAGTAGTTTTTAAGTAAACATCATCTTGTTCCAGCAACACCACTCGGTATTTCAGCATTCTGCTAGGGGATAACCAATGCCCCCCTTTCTGTTTTAGCGCAACAGTTGTCGTATGGGAAACGTACAGTAATCCTTTGTCCTCAGGTGAACTTACGAGCTTCCTGGATCAGTAGCACAGTTGCAGCGACGGCTCTCAGACGACCAGAGCATCCCAGACTCACGTGATCTAATCGCTTCGAGAAGCAGGCCACAGCTCGCCCACTTGGCCCTAAATATTGGGCCGGCATGCCCAGAGCTATACCTCTTCTTTCGCGAGTGAAAAGTTCAAATGTCTTTGTGAGATCCGGCAGGCCTAGGGCTGGCACCCCTATTACAGCCTGTTTCAATTCTTTGAAAGTAGCTTTCTCGGCATCAGTCCAATCCATTGTTTGAGGTTTTGAGCTGCTCCTACAAAGGTCGGACCCGCAAGCCGCAACTGATAATCGACAGGTGACACCACGCAACCGTTCCCGGAAATGCTCGTCATTAATTTGTTAGTCTTAGGTTCGGGGAGACGACAAATTGCCTCTTTGCTCTCAGTTCCTAATTGTCTCTGTCCTTTTAGGATTTTAAAACTCAAATAAGTTTCTTCTTTCTGGGTTATTTGGGTTTTTTCTTTTGACACTCGCTATCCACTGATTCCCAAAGAGTTCAAAAAGTTAATAGTTAACTTTGTGCGTTGTTCTTCCATCTCAGCTACAATTAACAGATCATCCATACATTTCAACAAGATTTCTTGATTATTTTCTTTCTTCCAAAGCTCTAATTCTCGTGCCAATGGATTTCCAAAAATGGTAAGACTATTCTTAAAGCCTTGAGGCAAGACTGTCCCTGTATATTGTCTTTTTCTCCCTGTCTCAGGATTTTCCCATTCAAAAGCAAAAAGCTCTTGACTGTTGGGATCCAAGGGAATACAGAAAAAGGCATCTTTTCAGTCTAACACTGTGAACCGTTCTCGTTTCTCTGTTAGGGTTGTTAACAAAGTATAAGGATTTGCTACTACCGGATGAATATCTTGTACTATTTGATTTATTGCTCTGAGGTGTTGAACTAATCTATAATCTTTTTCATTAGCCTTTTAACAGGCAAGGTCGGGGTGTTATATTTGGATTCACATTCTGTTAACAATTTATATCTTAAAAATTTTTGTATTATCAATAGTAACCCTTTCCGGCTTTCCAGTTTTAGGGGGTATGGCTTAATTCGTAGCGGATTCGATCCTGGCTTTAAATCCAGTCTCACAGGTTCTGCTTTTTGGATTTACCGGGAACTTCCCAGTCCAGACGATTGGAATTACAGCATTATACTTTGACTGGTATGATCTTCTGCTTTCGGTAACCATCCTGTAACAACAAAGCCACTGCTTCGATACGTTTAGTTTCTGGAATTAAAATTTTAATCTCTCCATTTTTTAATTTAATTTCTGCCTCTAAGTTCTCCAGTAGATCTCCCCTTAACAGGAGTTTAGGAGAATTTGGCACATACAAAAACTGCTGAGTGACCCATTGCTTTCCTAATTTCATTGTTAAAGATTTAAAGAAGGGTCTAGTTTCTCGTTCACTTGTTGCACCAACACCACCAATTTCTTCAAAACTTAACTCTCCCTCTAAGGTATTTAAAACTGAAAAGGTGACTCTAGCGTCAATTCATATTCAATTTTCTGTTCTCCCAGTTTAGCTGTAACCAGAGCTTCTGCTGGGAGACTCCCCTCCGGTCCCCGTCAGCTGCGTTCACTTAAAAAGAACAAAGCGACATATGGCACTTCATTCCATTTACTCTCTCTCCTACAAAACAACAGTAATTGCAATATAGTATTATAACTCAAAGTTCTGTTTGTTTCCCATTTTTCCTGCAATTCACCCCAGTGTGCCAACAAACATCCCAACGGTGATGGTTTTGGTATCTTTTCATCAGCAGTTCTATTTCCTGCACTCTTATTCTTAAACAATTTTGCTAATGCCATTATACTTATATACATTCAAATCCCAAATACCAAACAAACGCAAATGACAGTTGTCCCAAATAATACACAAAGTCCAACCCAGCAATAGCTTTCGCTTACGACTTAGGGGCAGACGCCTAGGCTTCCACTGCAAACGGGTACCCTCCAAGCCCCAACCCTGCGAAGCTTTCGCCGCGCCTCACGGGCAGGCTTTCCAAACAAATTCCAAAGCAGCAGCGCCTTACCTTTTTTCCAGGGAACGCCGCGAGGAGCTTTGTGAGTCGAGGGCGATGGTTCTCCCCGAGAATACCTCGGCGCCGGCCGGAGTTCGATCGACACTCGATCTCGTCCAGTCTCACTCGCAAGGTCCCGTCTGGGTCGCCAAAACCGTTACCGAAATCCGGAATAGAACTCCTTAACACCAACGTGAAGTTAAGAAGCGGGCACTTCGTCTATCGCAGCGCTGGGGACACGGGGGATCGCTCCTCCAAAGGCGTGTCCCACTTAGTATCAAAATGCGTCAGTTTTTACAGACTTTTTCTGTCAGGTCATTGTTACATAAGCTCTTTCCATAAAAAGGCATACTATGCTCGTTCTTAAATGTAACCTTTCTAAGGATTGGTCCTTTGATTATATAACCTTATCAATATTCTTATTTAAAAACAATCATTGGTCAGTTACACTTAGCTCTACTGACTGGAATCTTCGATACTCAAATCAAGATGGGAAGGGTAAGGGGGTTTCCAAGCAGCAAACTGGCGTCCACGACGGTTTCCTTCGTTTCTTGAAACGGAACATAGAAAAACCTGTAACTTCCTGGTGAGGTTTCTAGGGTTAGCTGTTTCCAACCTTAACAATATTAAGGTTCCGATAGTCACACGTAACGCAGTTCCTAAAGTTTCTATGGCTACGTTTCAAACGTAACAATCCTATACGTTACGCTTCACAATTTTACTTCTTAATCAAACCTAACTCTTCTACGTGATTAAATTTTGATTTCTTTACCAGAATATTTGCAACAGCTGGAGCCCAGCAGGAACAGGGGGGGCACGGCCCGACCCCCCCCAGCGCCTCACCTCCTCCTCCCCTGGGCTCCCTCACGGCCCCTCGCCCCGTGCAAAGGGAGCGCAAACGCAGCCCGGAGGGCAACGGGGCCGGCCACGAGTCCTGCCAGCGAGTCCGCTCCGGGGCTCAGGGCCCCCCCCCCGACGCTCCCCCTGCCCCTGGGACACCTCTGATAGCATATTTCCGTACATTCTGTATGGCACGTCTAAATAGTTTTGGATGGTTTTAATATTTTGTACCAGCCGTGGAAACTGGTTTGCTGCTAGGTGACTGTAAAAGTGAGATTTAGTAAATAATTATTAGAAATCTTACACTAACGCGATGATTGAAACAATAGACAAAAGTATAGCCAAGCAATTAACTAGCAGAGGTAGGTACTCCTAAGTTTTGCAGTTCTTTGCTCTTAGGACTAGATGAGAACAATGCTGAAACTGACCGCATGCGATTGAAACTGCGTTAAGCCTCAAGATCAAAGAACCAAGGACGAGAATAAAGACTTCAAGGACAGCCAGCAAGAACTTCAAATGGGTCGGTGGTCGCAAAAGCAGCCCTTCGTCTCAAATGGATCCTTCATTGCGCGTGATCGGATGTAGGCAGTGCTATGATAATCGGTTGCCATCATTTTTATGTATACGTATACTAATCTGATTCATATGCAATTAGATAGTCTATATGACCTGTTTGTGCTAAAGGTGTGGCACGCACGCTAGGTGGAACTATCCCCCATGCATCCAGCGCTGCAGTGAAGAATGCCTGCTTTCTAAAACTCCAAAACGAGCCTTCGAGAGTTTCTTGCACCAGCTTTTCAGTATCAGAGGTACAAGGGAGGAAAGGAAAAAAAAAAAAAGCAGCGGCGTGGGAAAGAGAGGGGCCAGGGGAGGGGCAGGGAGGGACCAGAACGCAGAAGAGGGGAGAGAGAGACAGGGCCCCGAGGGCCCGGGGCTCACCACAGCTCTCTTTCTTGGCGCTGCCAGCAGACTTTGCCAGTTCAGACGCTTCTTTCGGCTCCTCTCCCGCTCCCCTCCTCTTCCGTAACTCTGGCTGCACGGCCGTCCTCCCCCTAGGAGAACACGCGTCTCACAGGTCTCGCAAGACGAGGCTTCCTGGGCACGGAGCCTCGCTGGCCCGCACGCCACGCGGCCGTACCGCACCGTCGGTGCTGCATACGGACCCTGCGGTGCACCCTGGCGGTCTGACCTGCTGTGGACTACGAAGAGGGATCCTTCCACACGCGGAGAGGCAGGCTCCCTCTTGCCTGCAGCGGGAGGCAGCTGCCGGCCGGGCGGCCTTCCGTTTCTTCTTCTCTACCTTTCTCTGGCCTCTCCAGCTTCAGCCGCAGCAGCTCCTGCCCACAGCCAGTAAGTGCCCTGCCTGTCCCTTTGTGCTCCCACGCCATGCCGCGCCGCGCCACGCCGCGCGGAGAGGGAGGCCAGGCAGAGACAGCCCATGCAAGCTTTCCTTTCCGGCGGCGTTTCCTTACCGGGAGGAAGCGAGGAGCGCGGCGGCACCTCCCGCCGGCGCCGCATTGCCGGTGCCGTCGGACGGCACGTGCGGGACGGGGGCAGCCCCGCGCACTCGCAGCCTCCGAGCTGCAGTACCGAACATTGGTCACGAGGTGGCGGAAGAGAGCGGCGGCGAAAGGCGCCGCCAGCGCGCATGCGCGGATCCCGAGCTCCTGTGCCGCGTTCTGGTTGCCAGGCAACAGCAGGAGGGCTGCAAAACGCGCCACCGCGCATGCGCGGCTCCCGAACGCCAGGACCGCCTCCTGGTTGCTAGGCAACAGCAGGAGTGCCGTAAACCGCGCCACCGCGCATGCGCGGTAGCCGAGGCGTCGTGTCGCGCTACGCTTGCTAGGCAACAGCGGCGAGCGCCGTAAAAGGCGCACCGCGCATGCGCGCCTCCGAGCCGCCGTACAGCGCCCCGGTTGCTAGGCAACAGCACGAGCGCCGTATACCGCGCCATCGCGCATGCGCGGTTGCCGAGGCGTCGTGTCGCGCTACGGTTGCTAGGCAACAGCGGCGAGCGCCGTAAAAGGCGCACCGCGCATGCGCGCCTCCGCGCTGCCGTACAGCACCTCGGCTGCTAGGCAACAGCACGCGGGCCGTAAACTGCGCCACCGCGCATGCGCGGTTGCCGAGGCGTCGTGTCGCGCTACGGTTGCTAGGCAACAGCGGCGAGCGCCGTAAAAGGCGCACCGCGCATGCGCGCCTCCGCGCTGCCGTACAGCGTCTTGGTTGCTAGGCAACAGCACGAGCGCCGTAAACCGCCCCACCGCGCATGCGCGGTTGCCGAGGCGTCGTGTCGCGCTACGGTTGCTAGGCAACAGCGGCGAGCGTCGTACAAGGCGCACCACGCATGCGCGCCTCCGAGCTGCCGTACAGCATCCTCATTGCTAGGCAACAGCACGAACGACGTAAACCGCCCCAGCGCGCATGCGCGATTGCCGAGGCGTCGTGTCGCGCTACGGCTGCTAGGCAACAGCGGCGAGCGCCGTAAAAGGAGCAGCGCGCAAGCGCCCCTCCCCAGCTGCCGTACAGCCTCTCCCTTACCAGGCAACAGCGGGGGCCCAGCCACACGCACCACCGCGCATGCGCGCCTCCCGAACGCCAGTTCCCGCCTTCGCTCGCCGGGCAGCAGCACCCCCGCAACGATCCTCTTCTGAGCATCAGCTGGATGAGACACCACTGACAGCTCAGCCCAGCAGAGACCAGCCACAGGCGGCAGCTACTTACTGGGGGCACAGGGCTTACGTTGACCTGCCCTTTCCCCACTCGCAGCCCGGGCAGTCCTCTTCATTGCCTCCGTTCCAAAAAGCACCCGAGCGGCTGGAGCCTTTACAGCAGTCAAGCGCAAACAACAGACAATGCGGGCGGTCGCTTCTGTCCCTGCCCCCCCACCCCATTCTCTAGAGAGGAGAAGCAGCACAGGGAACCTGCAAACGGCAGGGGGGGTTGCCCTGGACCAAGCCCCAGGGACTGCTGTATCCGTCTGCACGTGGCATCAGGGTTGTGGGAGGGACAGCAGCCAGTCAACAGATGCTGGCGAGAGATTTAAAAAAAAAAATAATAACGCCTGGTTCAGGTGACAGCCTGAAGGCAGGCCACGAGAGACCCAAAGCTGCTTCGTGCCAGAGGGGCAGCTCTGTTCAGCAGGAAACGGCGCGTCCCAGCGGACCAGATGCGAGTGGCCGACCTGCAAGTGAGCGATACCCTGGCGATCCTGGGGCTCTGTTGGGGTGGGCGCACCTTTCCTCACCTCTGTGCTATCACAACTCTGCTCTCCTAATCCTGCACGCACGCAAGGCTTCTTGGGCGGGGCTTGTCTCTTATCGAAGAGACGCTGCACGGTGTTACTTACCGCCCTGCCCTCCGGCGTGCAAAGTAATTAGACGGGAAGCAGGGAAAGCAAAAGAGGCGCGTCGGGATATTAGATGTCCTCAGCAGATGACCGCAGAGCCCTCGAGGTTCCACCTTTGCTCCCTACAGGAGCGTGGCTCCGCACCCCTTGCCGCTCCCGCCAGCAAGCGTCACAATTGCCCTTTGCTGCCTGCAACGCGCAGTACCTGCACGGCCCGAGTACTGCTGCTTACGGAGCAAGAGGCGCTCGCTATAAAGCGGCAATGAAGAACAAGGACGGCCCGTCAAGACGGCAGGAGGAACACAGAGAGCCTCCAGCATTAGCCAGGCAGGGCTTCCAACTCACCTCGTGTCGTGGTTTAACGCCAGCCGGCAACGAAGCCCCACGCGACCGCTCACTCGCTCCCCCGCCCCCAGTGGGACGGGGAGACAATCGGAAGGGCGGAAGTGGGAAAACTCGTGGCTTGAAACAAAAACAGTTGAATCATTAAAAAGAAACAACAACAACAACAACAACAACTTGTAAGGAAAAGAAGAAAAAAAATGACAGAGAATGGGGTGCAGGCAGCATGCCAGGGGTCTGAAGCCTGACGGATGATGGGGGGGGTGGGTGTGTGGAATACGGAGGAGGGAAGGGGGGGGGGGGGGCAGGAGATAGGAGAGCAGGGGATGCGGGGGGAAACAACTCGCGTGGGTGAAGGGGGCGGGCCGGAGCAACAGGGGGGCATATGGGGGAGAAACACACTCGGCGGGAGGGTAGGGGAGGGTACAAAGGTGCACGGGGGGACACGGGTGGGGATGACCTACCCCAGGGAGTCCACCCGGGATGATCCACAGCAGGTAACTCACCTGGGATAACCCGCAACAGAGAATCCACACCGGGAGGACCCCCAGCAATGCCCCTCAAACTGCCTGTGCTTCATCCCCAATCTTCCCCAAACTGGGGAGTTTTCTGCTTTTTCAAAATACTCAGTTTGGGGTGTGTTTCAGTGCTTTTCCACAACATAAAAAGGGGAGATCTTTTGGTTGTGGTTTTGTGCATGAAAACGGGGTGGGTTTTTTTGCTTTCCAGCTGCACAAATCCAGGCGGATTTGGCTTTCCCAGGAGTCCCAAATCCGTTCGGTTTTTTCCCGTTGCAGACCCAGAATCAGGGGGGTTGGGGTTGTCCTGGTTTCGGCTGGAATAAAGTTAATTTTCTTCTGAGTAGCTGGTACAGGGCCATTTTGGATTTAGGATGAGAACAATGTTGACAACACACCGACGCTTTAGTTGTTGCTAAGCAGTGTTTATACTAAGTCAAGGACCTTCCAGCTTCTCATACCGCCCTGCCAGCAGAGGCTGGGGGTGCACAAGAAGAGTCGCTGAGCTAAAGGAGGATTCCAGGTAAACAGGTCAGCTCGAAATACACCACCTCCTTTAAAAGTTAAGAGCGATTTGAACGCTTAAAATCAGCATTTAGGCTAATCGATACCATTTTGAACACCTACTTAGCATACAAGTAAACACTCTTGCCGGTGTTGGAAAACGTCTCCTCCCTTCCTTACAGCACTGCTGCAGGGAGATAACCCTGGGAGGCTGCGGGACGAGGTCGTACGCAATCAGAATCTACGCTTACGGATCCACCGCAACAGCTACAGCCCTTGCGCTGCTGCTGCTGCTTTGCATCTTGCTCGTTTGGTGAATAAAGCTGAAAGTGAAGTGGAAAACTTCAAAAAGCAAAATGAAAAATAAAGAATAAATCTCAATAATTCACTTTACACTAAAAGGGTGTGCCCATGTTTATATACATCCAATAAAAATACATTATTGAAGCAGTAACTCACCAAAACCACCTCAGGACTCACTGTCACTAGTTACAAGGCTGCTGATGCTTCCTGGGAAAACCTGGAAAACACACGGAAGCGACGCCAGTTTGTCCTGTTTTGTCCGCGTCTCTTCTTTGACCTTGATTGCTTTTAGTACAGGTGCTAGTTATCTCAGTAAGGTTGTCGAGTACTCCTATAAGATATTTAAAAAAACTCATTGACTGCAGAAGCATAAAGCTTTTATCGTGAAAACAAAGCCCGTTTCTTCTGAACAGCTGAACTCTTACGAACAGTTTCTCCCCTCTTTTAGTACAAAATTATTTTCACGGTATCATTTACTAGTAAGCGCACGGAAACAGAAGATTACGTGCTTTCAGGAAGAGGAAATAGACAGAGGGAAGTCAACCTGGCGTAGGCGTAACGTGCTCCAGAACAGACCTTAGTTTTAGTATTCGTATTAAAATATTTCACAGAAAAAATGTGGAAGGAGAGTTGGCACATTCTTAATGTTAACTTTAAAGTCCATACTACAAGTACCTTTGGAAAAATGCAGACACACATCGTAGGCGTACCTTGTACTTGCAGACCACTGCGGAATCTTTCCATCTGTCTTGTACTTTCACGGCAGAAGAAAGGGCAACCACGGTGAAATGGTGGCAGCTGACATCCACCTGAGAGAGGGGGAAAAAAAAAACCCAACAAACAAAAAAACAAAACAAAACAAAACTTTAGCATAAAACTGGGTAGGAATCCAAAGCTGCCTTTTTTTGTGAAGGTTTGTGAAGACAGTACGACTGAGCAGAGCAAAAAGTATTTTTGCATCATCTTCGGTACAGCTGTTGACACAGGCCACTAAAGCTTTTGCATTTTTCAGACAACTGTGCCTTTTTTTTTTTTTTTTTTTTTTTTTTTTTGACTCATTGGTAACTTTAGTTTCACTAGAACTCCCTTTCCTAGATACACGCAGGTGACAGACATAGAGACCTACATACATTTTCTCAAGCCTTAGTATAGCCAAGACTTCATCACCCTATATGTCCCAAGCCGAGTATTTTTGCTAAAGAGCACAGCAACACATCTGTCCTTGTGAACTGCCTCGTTGCAAAAACGGAATGATTTTTTCCAGGCCGTTGCTCCAAACGGTCAAGATCTTTTAAAACCGCAGTTGTGCCACCAAACCCGCTCAGGGTCCCTCCTAGCTTTTGACTGCCCTGAGATTTAACAGGCACACGCTCCATTCCATCTTCCAACAGCAAAAATACGTTAACGCTCTCGGACCCAGAGCGCGACCCTACGGATGTCCACACACACACCCCTTGCCGTTTTGATGAGGAGCCACCGAGCATCCCTGCGAGCACAGCTGCACGCGCCAGATCGGTTTCACCTACGCCGCCAGTTACCGGTTTCGGTGAATGTAGTTTCTGACACTTTAAACCGAAAACCGTATCTCGATGCTTCGCCACAGTAGAAACGACCCATCGCTAGAATGCTACAAAAACGCAGTAACACAAGTTGCAAACCCACAGCAGCAACAGCTCCAGAAATATTTAGACCAGGAACAAGGGAGAAAAATAAAACAGCTTCATCTCACGCACAGGGGAGCGGCAGGCAGAGAAAAGGGTCGGCATTCTGAGCCCTTACAGAAAACGGGCATTCTCCTTCCATTCCTCAGCCCGTCCGTTAAGGTCTCAATACCGCAACGCTACTACGGCAACGTCGAGAGTAGGGAACAACAGCCCTGCCGCTGGACTTGCCATTGACCCATGCTATTTACCTAGCAGGATGCGTACGCAGAGGGACGCGTTTTGCCACGCACAACCCTGAACTTCCTGAAAGTTTACGTTTACCAAAAAAAAGCCATTTGGAACATATTGCCAAACAACATTTGGCAATAAAGCTTCGATGCGTTTGACACACGCAAATTTTTGGTCACTTGCTATTTGCTTCCTGTTGCTGCTGCTGTTCTTCCTTCAGAAATTCTACTTGTAGCCAAGTTATTCACTACTGGTTCAAGCATTTGCCTTCCTGGTATTACCAGCACATTCACAGAGGCAAGTAACTTAATTGCTCTTCTACGATTATCCAAATGACAATTACAGCCATGAAAGAGAAGGAGAGGTCAGGCAGCAGAAGAGCTCTGCAGGCTGGCACCAGTCAATAATGCACTCTTTAAAAACAAACAACAACAAAACAAAACCGTGACCCTGTATCCTTTTTTTTTTTTTTTTCTTTCAGAGCTCATCCCTGCCTCAGCATTTTGTCTCATCAGAGCATGAAGCGCAGGTGACCCGTACCCTGACGACTTTTGCGTGTGATGAATGCCTGTTCAGAAATAGTCCAGATCTGCAGGACTGGTGTCATTTTTATGGTTTTAATCATCATAACTCAGATTTTATTTACTCACGCATTTGTGAGGAAACTAATTCACTTTTAGACACTGCCTCTCCTTTTTTTGGGGGGGGGGGGGGGGGGGGGAATGTGCTAGAGACTGAAAAAAATTACGATTCAGAGCTCCCAACCATGACAGAGTGGTGGAGAAAGCAATGAAAGCAAAGACCAACAGCAGCAACATTAACTGAAAGTTGGCTTTAATTCCGATCACGTACTTAAGCGACTCTCCAAGTCTACGCCTCGGTCCGATGAACGACTAGTCCTTTTTTGGAAGGACAAACTTTTTTACTTAAAAGGCCTAGACTGAAGACTCCGCTGAACGGAATGGGGATTGTGCCACGGGACAACACGCCATCACCACTCTTAATGGGGAAGAAAAAAAAAAAAAATACAAATAAAAATCAAGTTTAAGTACCAGTTTCCATCATGTTTCACCCATTACATCTCTACTGGCATCTAGGTGCTCAAAAGTGAACTACAGGGACACCACATATTCCTAAAAATTCAGTTATACATAAAAAAATAAAAGGCTATCTCCAACTTGCCCATAAAATCAGTATGAACAGAGAGAAGAGAAACACTCGACCCTAAAGAAGCTAACAGGCAGCTCTGAATTTACCAGACATGAATTTTCGTTCTTTCACCTGAAACGCAAACATATCAAGGGACCAGTTCAGGAACAGGGCACGATCTGTTACAGCAATTTTTCCATCAGCTCTTCTGCACTAGCAGCAAATTTGCCTTTTCTGTGGGTTTAACGTGGAGCATCTGTAGTGCCCTCGAACTCGCAAGTGTTTCTCTCCGCTCCCCCAGCCCGATACGTGCGATTACCTGAGCGGCAAGCGGAATTAACCACGCAGGATTTTCTTCGTGTGACGCAGAAGGTGACGCTGGGAAAAGAGGAGACAAAGAAATGAACCTGCTTGTCACACCCAGCCAACGGTGAAAAGACAGGGGAGGATTCTGCCGGAAGGGCTCTGCACCCCAGGAGCTCCCACCGGCCGGTTTCTCTCCCCTTTGCCCGGTACCGAGGGGACGACGACACCTCGCCCGCGCCCCCTCGCGGGGGGGGGGCTGCCCCAGGAGAGCCGGGGGACCCCCACCTCGCTTCCGCCCGCGGGAACGGACCGGGCGAGACCCTCCACGCAGAGAGAGGAGCGTGGCGTGGATCGCATCCCCGAGGGAAGAGGCCGGGCTCCCCGCTGGCAGAAGGACAACTCACCTCCCTGCTGCTCGGAGCCGCTCGCTGCGGACAGCCCTGCCTGCGCCCGGCCGCTCTTCGGCCGTGCTGGGAGCGCGGTCCGGCCGACGGATGCTCCAGCGAAAAGACGCTCCAGCTCATCGCGCCTCCTGCTCGTTACAGCCGCAGGTACTTTTGCCTCTGGCTAACGCACGCTCCAGACAGCGGACACCCCGCCTCGTTCCAGCTCCCGCTTGCTACAGTTCTGGCTCACTGAAGCCCCAGCTCCGCACTGAAGCTCCGGCTGATTTCAGCTGCTTCTCCTTACAAGCTCCAGCTATGTGCAACGGCCTGGGCTTTCCATAAGGTTGTATATCAACTGCTGTCAAAACCGGAGCATTAGGATTAAACATCAGAGTTACGCGCCATATAAATATGCGTTAGTTTGGGCGATTAATTACCGAACAACTATTCTGAGCAGCGCAGAAAGAAGAGCTGCACTCAAAGAGGGCACGTGGGGTCTGAAAAGCGCCTTTCCCCCCCCCAGACCATCGCAGATGTTGAGTTCGGCCGGCTACGTGCCGGCCTCCCGAACTTCGGCGTCCGACACAACCAGACCCCCATCTCCGGGGAGGGTCCACGCGCCCTGCCCGCCCCCTGCTTCCCCCCGCAGCTCCCCACACCCTCCCACCCGCCTGCCAAACCAGCCAAGCCGGCTCCCGCTTTTGGCCCCCACGCCGGCTGACTCGGGGCCCATTTGGGAGCCAAAAAACCCGGCTGCCGAGCCTGTTCTCAAGGCCCAAAAACGCAGGGCCGGACCTCTGTTTCTGGGCCCAAAGCCGCGCAGCAGCTCGGTCTGTTTCCGAGCCCCAAAATCAGCCAGGCGAGCCTGTTTAGAAGCCCCAGGAACAGAAAACTTGTTCTCCATTTCTGACCCTGCAGCGCCCGCGGGCGACGCCGAGCGTAGCCACCCCACAGCCCTGCACCCCCGGGGCCCCACGCGCAGTTTTGGGGAGTGCTCGGGACCGGCGGAGGGCCCGGCCCCACGCCTCTGCGGGGCAGCCCCAGCACAGGCAGGGCGTCGCTTCACGATCGCCGTTTCAGGCTTTATTTCCCCGCCATGGCCGGCACGGCCAGGCCCCCACCCCAAACCCCCGAGCCGAAGCACCCCCGCGGGTAGCCGGGCCCAGCCACCCGGAAAACAAGAAAACCAAAGAGGGAACAAGACAGAGAACGTGGGGAAAGGCAAGGAGACGGACACAGAAACAGAGAGAGCGCGAGAGGGATAGGGAGCAGGACAGAGAGATGGAGCAAGAAAGGAAAAAGGGACGGGAGGCAGAACCAAGGGAAAGAGACACAAGGACGGGGAGCAGGACAAAGGGACGGAAGAGGAAAAAAAAAACAGCGACGGGCTGCAGGACAGAGATGAAGGGATTAAATAGACACAGGGAGCACGACAGAAGGACAGGGAGAGACAAAAGGGACAAAGAGCAGGCCAGCAGCGGAGGGGAGAAAACCAACTGCGATGGGCAGTGGGAGAGAGATACGGAAAAAGAAAAAAATACTGAGGAACAGAACAAAGAAAGAAGAGACAGCTAGCTGGACAGGGGGACACAGTTAGAAAGGACGGGAGAGGGAACGGGGCAGAGAGAGACAGACAGAAAAGGTAGCGAAAGAAAGCAAGGCAGAGGGACAGCAAGGCGGGGCGGGGGGGAAGGGACAGGGGTCTGGACAGATGGAGAAATAAGCAGCAGGGACAGAGGAAAAGAGACAGAAAGAGGGACAGGGAACATGGCAGAGAAGGACAAATCAGGACAGCGGCAGGACGGAGATAAAAAACTGGGACGGACCTCAGGACAGAGAGGAATACAAATACGAGCAGGGAGCGGGACAAAGGGATACAGCGAGAAACGACGGGACAGGAAGCAAGACAGAGCGACAGACAAGAACAATGGCAACGAGAGAGAGAGAAAGAGAGAGACCGTGAGAAGCACAGGGAGTTGGGGAATTTAGAAAGAGAAGTATCAGGAGCCCTGCAGAGAGAGGGAGGCTGAATAAAAAAGGGGCAGGAAGCAGCACAAAGGGTCAGAGAGAGTAAGAGATGAACAGGAAGGAGGACGGGGACAGTGAGATCCAGAATGACAAAAATAAACAGCAACAGCGAGCAAGACAAAGGGATAGAGAGAGAAAGAGAAAGTAGAAAGAAGAGAGATAGGAAGGCAGGGACACAGAGCGGCACGTACAGGCGCAGAGAGGAAAAGAACGCCAGGGAACAGGCCAGAGAAATTGGGAGGCGGGGAAAGAGGTGGATGCAGATCAGGACAAGGAGATGGAAAAGGAAAAAACAGCGACTGGCTGCAGGAGAAAGACGGGGGGCGGCGGGGCGGGGAAGAGGGAGAGGGAGCAGGACAAGAACGCAGAGAGAAAAAGGAAGGGGGGCAGTCGAACAAGAGAGAGAAAGGGGGAGAGGAAGAGGGAGCAGGACAAGAGAATAGACAGAAGAGGAGAGGTACAGGGAAGAAAAAAAAAAAACAAAAAACACAAACACCACCCAAAAAAACCCAAACGTCACAGCAGCATGGGAAAGCGAGGGGGCCAGGAGAGCGGGAGGGAGGGACCGGGACACACAAGAGGAGCGACAGGGCCTCGAGGGCCCAGGACTCACCACAGCTCTCGCTCTTGGAGCTGCCAGGAGACCTTGCCAGCTCAGACGCTTCTTTCTCCTTCTCTCCTCCCTTCCTCTTCTGGAACTCCCGTCGCTTGGCTGTCCTCCGCGTAACGGAACACGCGAGCGTCTCACAGCTCTTACGAGATGAGGCCTCCTAGACACGTAGCCTCGCAAGCCTGAGGCTGCTGCAGTCAACGGCATCCCCAGGGGACGAACGGACAACCGCACCCACAGCGTGGCCTCTGGGAGAGGGAAAGAGGCAGCAGTGACCGTTATTACCGCAGCTCGACCCTGGCCGGAGCCCCTCCTTCCGCAGGGGCTTCCGCAGACGCCGCTCGTTCCCCGCGCCGCTGCTAACGGCACCCCCGTTAAGGGAGACTCCAGACCACCGCAGGGCCAGCTTGCTGCCCTCGCGACAGGGCTCGGGGGCTGCCTGCGGCTACAGCGCAGGCTTCAGGGGAGGGGCTGGAGCTGGGGGCAGCCGCGCGGGCCGAGCGGGGCCGGGGGAGCTCTGGCGACTCGGGCGGGCGCCCGCTGGCCGCGCCTGGGGGGTGCCCGCCTCCGTCCCCTCTTCCCTTCTACCGGCTCTCTCTCGGGAACTCCCCGGCGCTGCCCTGGCCCGCCTCGCCTCCGGCGGACCGGCAGCCTGCCGCGGCGGCCGCTTCGCAGCTTCCCGTCCCGCCAGCCCCGGGCGGCCAGCGGGCAGGAGGCACCCCTCGCCCTCGCCCCCGCCCCCGCCCCCGCCGGAGGGGATCGCTCGCCTCACCCGCGGTCCCGGCGCTCGCCCGCTGCCGCCGAGACCCGCGCGCCGCCACGCTGCTCCCGGGGACCGCGCATGCGCCGGAGGGGCCGGAGCCGGCGCGCGAGCGCCGGGCTGCCCCACGCGCAGGACGGCGCATGCGCCCGGGAGGGCTGGTCGGGGAGCGGGCGCAGCGGGAAGCCCGCGGAAAACCACGCGAAACCGGCAACGCTCCTGAGTCTGACCTGGTCGCACTCCGGGGGCCGCGGCGGCGGCGGCGGCAGCAGCGAGGACTACGCCGCGCCCGAGAGCCACGCGGCTGCCCGGCCGCCGAGTCCGCGGAAACTACAGCTCCCGGCATGCCCCGAGGGGACGCCGCTTCCGTCTCCGCCCACCCCCACGCCGGCGCAGCCGCAGTCCCCGCCGAGCCCCCAGCGCCGCTCCGGGCAGCTCCGGCGCGCTCCCGCCGCCGCCGCTCCGGCACGGCACGGCGCGGCACCCCCCGCCCGGCTCCGGGCAGCGCCCGCCGCCGCCGCTCCGGCACGGCACGGCGCGGCCCCGTCCCGCTGCCGCTCCGCGCGTCCGGCACGGACCCCGCCGTCCTCCTCGGGGCTTTCCCCGGGACCCGCCGGGCGATTGCGCAAGCCCCGCCACGGGGCCCGGGCCCCCCCCCCGGCCCACGTGCTCCCGGCCCCCCGCGAGCCCCCAGGGCCCCGGCCCCCCCCCGGCCTCGGCACAGGCGGCCCCCACCTCCCCCGGGCCACCCCCGCCTGGGACGGTCGCGGTCCGAGGGGCGCCCGGCCCCGCTCACCTTCTCCCGAGGGGCAGCCGCAGCCCGGCCACCGCTCTGCTCTGCTCCGCTCCGCTCCTGCCTGGGCTCCCACCGGCCCCGCCGCGGCCCCTCCCCCGGCAGCCCCCCCTTCCCAGGGAGGGGCCGTCGCCATCAGCCTCACTGCCCGCACCTGGGGCTCCTCCAGCCCCGGCCCGCAGCTGGAGCCCAGCAGGAACGGGGGGGCATGGCCCGACCCCCCCCAGCGCCTCACCTCCTCCTCCCCTGGGCTCCCTCACGGCCCCTCGCCCCGTGCAAAGGGAGCGCAAACGCAGCCCGGAGGGCAACGCGGCCGGCCGGCCGGCGTCCGTTCGGTCAGTCGCGCGCCTAACGAGTCCTGCCAGCGAGTCCGCTCCGGGGCTCGGGGCCCCCCCCCGACGCTCCCCCTGCCCCTGGGACACCTCGGCTGTCGGTCCCAGAGCCACGCTCGTCGGTCCGTCGGGGAACGCACGGTCGGCCGGCTGGCTCCTGGAGCGATGGGCTGCTGGGCAGAGGCGAAGGCTGCCAAAAACGAGGAGCAGGACACTAGAAGAGAGGAGAAAAGCGGAAGCTGGCTGGACAGCGGGGGTGTAGCGAAAAAGCACGAGGCGGGGAACGGGACAGCAAGAGAAAGAAAAGACAGGGACAAGAAAAAGGACAGAGGCACAGCAAGGCAGGGGAGGAAGGGTGCAGGACAGATGGAGAAAGAAGGAGCAGGAACAGAGGAAGAGGCAGAAAGAGGGAGTGGAAGCAGGACAGAAAGGAAAATAAGGACAGGGAGCAGGCTGGAGATGAAAAAAAAAAATGGGATGGACATAATAACAGAGAGGGATTAAAAAAGAACAGGGGCAGGGAGCGAGACAGGGATACAGTGAGAAATGATGGCACAGGGAGCAGGACAGAGCAACAGAGAATAAAAAAAGAAGAGGGAGCATGAGAGAAACGGGGGGGAGAAGGACAGATAGAAGGACAAAGCAACAGAGCGAAAGAGGGTCAGGGAGCAGGACACTGGGACAGAATGAGAAAAAGGCGCAGCGAGCAGGACAGAGCGGTAGAGACACAAGAAGGACAGAGAGATAGAGACAAAGAGGGAGACGAGGAGGAGGAAGAGAGAGAATGGATGGGGGGAGACAGATGGGGCAGGGAGGGATGGAAAAAGAGGGATGGGGAGCAGGACAGAGGGTTATAAACAGAAAAGTAAGACAAGGACTGAGGAGCAGACAGAAAGGTACAGGGAAACTCACTGCAGCTACCTCTCAGCGCTGGCCGGAGAATTTTACAATTCAGACAGTGCTCTCTTCTCTTTCTTACTCGCCCATCTGCTTCTGCAGCTCCATTCACTTGACTGCCACCCACCTAAGGAGTATCTTGGTGTCTTACAGTTTTTAAAATATAAGGCTTCATAGATACGTGGTGCAACACACACAAATACATGGGTTTATCATAGTTTTGGTTACACATATAGCCTCGGCTTATATTTTGGTGATCTAGTCTGCTGAAGACTACTAATAGGAATCCTTCCTCACCCAGAGAGATGGGGTTTCTCATCTGCAGATAGAGACAGGTTCCAATTCAATCAACTTCATTTTATTCTTCAGCTGGTTTACCTTTTTCTGGTCTCTCCAACTTCAGCCACGACAGCTACTCTAAAAAGCAAGTGACTGTTAGACTTTTCGCTTTTCACCAACACTTACATGATAACAAGGCAAATCAGAGACAACTGAGGCAACCAAAGCCAGATGCCGTCAACGACATCCACAGGGGAAGAATGGGTAAGTCGTGTCTCATGTTGCTCCTGGGCACCGCACATGCGCCCGAGCTGACAGCATGAGGGAGGGGCCGGAGCCTGCTCCCGGGAAATGTGCGTGCCCAAAGGCCGAGCTGCAGCACCAAACCTTGGTAGCAACCTTGGCAGCAACCTTGGCAGCAGTGCTACACCTCCCAGCACGCCCGGTGGGCCCACATGGCTCTCTGGCAGCCGCGTGCAGAAAGAATACAGCTCCCAACATGCCAGGTGGACCAGCATGGCTGACTGGAAGCATTTCCACCCCCTTGCGAGTCCGGTGTCCACCATCTCTCCTGGTTCGCAAAGTCTGCTCCTGAAAGTGGCGCCTGTAGTTTCTTGATAGCTCATCAATTAGTGTAACAGGCGAGGTTTGTTTCTTGTCAGTGTCTCCATGTTCTGTCAGGTCTGTGTTTCTGTATACTTTGGTTCTGACTTCCTGCTTTTTCCCTTAGTTTCCCAGCTGACAAGGTCCCTGATCAGATAAGCTTGGTGGAATAAATGTTCTCACCCTCTCACATGACTTCATCAATTAGTGTGACTGTGGTGGGTTGACCCTGGCTGGGTGCCAGGTGCCCACCAAAGCTGCTCTATCACTCCCCCTCCTCAGCTGGACAGGGGGGGAGAAAATATAACAAAAGGCTCGTGGGTCAAGATAAGGACAGTTTAATAAAGTGAAAGCAAAGGTCGCGTGTGAAAGCAAAGAAAAACAAATGATGTTATTCTCTACTTCCCATCAGCAGGCGATGTCTAGCCACTTCCTGGGAAGCAGGGCTTCAGTACGTGTAGCGGTTGCTCCAGAAGACAAAAATGCCCCCCTTCCGTCTCCCTTTACTTAGCTTTTATATCTGAGCTGACGTCATATGGTATGGAATATCTGCTTGGTTAGTTTAGGTCAGCTGTCCTGATTATGTCCCCTCCCAAGATCTTGCCCTGCCCCAGCCTGCCGTTGAGGGGGGCGCAAAAATGTTGGAGAGACAGCCTTGATGCTGTGCCAGCACTGCTCAGCAGTAGCCAAAACACTGGCTCGTGTTTGGTGTTATCACCACCTTTCTAGCTACCGATGCGGAGCACAGCGCTACGAGGGCTGCTATGGGGAGAATTAACTCCATCTCAGCCAGACCCAGTACAGTGACTGACTGGGTTTGGTGGTCAGGTTGGTGTTCTTGTATGTTCTTGTCTATGGCTTCTTCCTTATTACCCCCCTTTGTTTTGCACTGAGAAGGGTCCTTGACCAGATACCCTTAAAGGAGCATATACTCCCCTTCCACATACCCTTACCAACAGCAGCTTCATTTCAACAAGGTCAGAATATCCCTAAGAGCCTGACATATCAGCTAGGCCTCCTCCACAGCTGAAGCTGTCGGCGAAGTGGCAGTTTGAAAGTTCATCCTGCTCATGGGGAGTGACGGGGATGTCAATGTGACTGCCCATACCAAGGCATAGGCCTGCAAGAGAGCCCATGGCAGAGCTTTGGCAAATCCTTGCTAGTATGACTGTGCAGCTGGCTGAGGTAAAGGGTTTAGCTGCGGGAAGGGAGCATCAGGCCACAGCTGCTTTCAAGGCAAGCAAAGAAATAGGCGCTGGAGGAGAGAAACCAAAGAGGCTTCTCTGAACTCTGAGAGAACAGCTTGGGTTAAGCCTCGAGCAAGGACAACCCTGCAGAGGAAACATCTTGATGAAGGATGAAGTGATTGTGGGGAGATCTGGGCTGTGGAGTCAGCTGTGTCAACGCCCAGTGGGTTTGGGAGAGCATCTGTGGTGGGTGAGCAACTAAATCAGATCTAAAGAGAGGGCCTAGAGCCATCAGCTGCTGAGGTCCTACACTCCTTAGTGAGACTCTGCACAGGACGGGTAGACATTTGGGATGTTGGTAGGCAGGAAGAGATCTTTGCCAGTGGTGGGAGCCTGAGCAAAGCGGTGGCTGCTGAACAAACCTCCCCCCATCACCACTGTCAGTAGGACAGAAGTGGCCACAGGGGGAGACACCTGCTGCAGGCACCAGGCATCCCTGCATAGCAGGGTGTGCCATCCTGCACAGAGGCACACAGGGGGGCACCTGGATCTTTATTGTGGCTCTTAGGGAAGATGTCATCAATGGGGTGGGAAGTCAGGGAAAGAAAGATGCCCATTGTGAGACAGATCTGTTTTCCCTCAGGCCCTCGAGGTTCAGCTTGGCCAACGCATGGGAGGAGGAGAACCCTGCAGGCTTACGCCCAGATGCTGGGCACTCTCAAGGACTGACTTGAGTCCATGGTGAGGGTGGGCTCCTGGAACAACCACGTCTCCCCTCCCTGTCTGCTTTAGTCCTGGCAGGGATCTCTGCCCAGTGCTGTGCTCTGGGTTTTTGGTCTGCTGCAGTTATAGGGCTGCACTTCTGTCTGTCCCACTCCTCAGCCATGGCTCAAGGGCCAGCACAGCAATGAGAGGATGAGTGGCCTTTGGGGCCACCTGTGACCTTTTTGTCTTACTCTTGTTCCCACAGGGAGAAAATGCTTGTGAGTAGTTTGACTCTCAGGTGGGATTGGTGGGCCCTCTGGCTTACAACTCACTGGTTGTGTTGCTGTTGGCCAGGGTCCTGCCTCAGCCACCTTCTCTGAATACAGGGTAAGGAGAGAGGGCACTTCCCAGCCTTGTTCTGATAGCATATGTCCATACATTTCGTATGGTTTGTTCAAACTTTTATGGTTTTAATATTTTGTACCTTCTATGAAAACTGGTTTGCTGCTAGGTGACTGTGCAAGTGAGATTTGATAAATGATCATATATTAACATAATGGTTGAAACAGTAGACAAAGGGTAACTGGGGAGATAATTACAAAATCTAGTCAAGTGATTAACTAGTAATTATTCATAAGTTTTGCAGTTCTTTGCTCTTATGACTAGATGTTCCTGTAGGCTAGATGAGAACAATGCTGAAACTGACCGCATGCGATTGAAACTGCGTTAAGCTTCAAGATCAAAGAACAAGAACAAGAATAAAGACTTCAAGGACAGCCAGCAAGAACTTCAAATGGGTCGGTGGTCGCAAAAGCAGCCCTTCGACTCAAATGGATCCTTCATTGCGCATGATCAGATGTAGGCAGTACTATGATAATCAGTTGCAATCATTTTTATGTATATGTATACTAATCTGATTAATATGCAATTAGTTATTCTATATAACCTGTTAGTGCTAAAGCTGTGGTATGCACGCTAGGTGGAATTATCCCCCGTGCATCCAGTGCTGCAATGAAGAATGCCTGCTTTCTAAAACTCCAAAACGAGTCTTAGAGAGTTTCTTCGACCAGCTTTTTGGTATCAAGTGGAAACCCTTCTTGGGAACAAAGGCAAGTTTGGCCATCACAGTGCTCTTTTCCTTGCCCCCTGGGTAGGGTGAGATCCAGGGCTACAGCAACTTAAAAAGATCCCATAGCTCATGTCCCTTCTGCCTTGACTGATTAGAGTTGGTGTTTCTTTTCTGCAAATTGCCCTGTTGGGAACAGGAATGGACACACTTCTGCTGTGTGGGACATGGGGGACAGCCTAGGTAGAAAAGATGTCTTATATTGCACTCACATGCTGTTAAACCATCTCACCTTTCCCATCTGGAAGCCAACGGGAACCAAAGTCCTCTTGGGCACAGGACAAAACATTCCCTCAGACACTGCCAGTTTGCTCCTTGGTATTTCTTGCATGTAGACACGCCACGCTGAGCCAAATTAAGCTAGTAACACGTAAAAGGCTGAAGCAGAGAGGCAAAAGTTTGGAAGGAAGCAGCTTGGATAATGCTGGTTTCACTGCAGAAGCTTTACATAATTTGCTGGAAAGAGGCCTACTTTGCCCCTGCACTGCCCCCGCCACCAGCCTTCATTTACCATCTCAATGTGCGTGATTGTGTTGTCAGGATCAAAAGAAATCTCATCATCTCCATCTGCAAAAATTTTTCAGAAAAGATAGTCACAATGCAAAGATAACCCCAGAGAGAGCTGGTTTTACATCCCTCCTCCCACCCCCCCCAGGAGGAGAATATAGAACAAGCATTCTGATAACCCTCCCCTCAGAGTTCATCTCATCCAACCCCCATCAAACAACACAGATAAAGCAGAGAAAGAGCAAGACTTCACAGATGAAATATGAAGCTTCTCTGTTCCCAAGTCAGGTCTCTTTCTACTTTCCAAGAGGAAGAAATTTAAACCACCAAGTCGAAACCTTTTCACCACTGCTGATGGTATAAGCCACCACCTCCCTGTCACACCGCCCCAGACAGCTCCCAGTGCCTCTCTCCGCAGCCTGGATGGCAGACCCACCTTCCTTGGTAATCATAGAGAGCCACTGCACAGGTCCCAGGGCTCTCCACCTCATAAACATCGCCCGGTTCCCCTGCAGAAGACAGGACAAGCAGATGAGAAAGAGGCTGAAAGCAGTCATATAGATCTGGTCAGTGCCACCCTCCACCCAGCTGTCAGCTTTGGGGTGAATCACATCCAAACCCTATCAACAGGGAGAGGTGTACCATGGCTCAAAGCAAGGCATGACTTCTCTCCCCTTCTGCAAAGAGAGAGGTGGGGTCCTGATTCTCCATACTCCTCTCCCAACATAACTCCAGCCTCTCCACTTACCATCTCCAGTACCAGTGAAGCTGTGACAGAAACATCAACAGCAGCCCATGCAGTTTGCTTATGTGCTTGGAGGAAGACTACCCTGCACTCCTCACACCCAGGAGACACCACCAGATCAGGTCTTGTGAGCACCAGCTGTTTGAGCAACAGGCTGAATTAAGAGGGCACCCCCAGGCCGCAGTGCAGCACTGGTAGTTGCTTGCCCAGAAGCAGTGCACCAAGAACATCAGTCCAGGTCCAGCTTCCTCAGAGCCCAGGGCAGCCCTCTGGTCCTCCTGCCTCAGTCCTGCTCCAGCAGAATACTTGCTGCCTGGCCCAGCATCCCATGCAGCTGATCTTACACCTTAGAGCCAGGCAAGGGAGTGGGAGACAACCAAGTCTCTGTCATCATGGGCTGCTACTGTGAACACAGTAGCCTTCAGGATACAAATTCCCTCTGCAGTCGGTCCCATACATCCAGTGAGGTGAGTGGACAGATACGAGCTCCCCAAGACATGGGCTTTTCCAACAGTACTCACCCAGGTGGGGCTGGCTCTGGCTGGGCTCCTCAGGAAGGATCTCCTCATAGTCCTCACCTCCATCTCCTCCATGGTCATAGTTGGTATCCAGCTTTCCCAAGGGTGCTGGCAGCTCCTCATAGTCAGCACCTCCATTGGTACTGTCACAGTAATCAGAGGGCTCTGGCAGCTCCTCATAGTCTCCACCAACATCCAAAATTTCACTGTAGGTGGGCTGATCCTGGCTGGGGATCTTGCACAGCTCTTCGCCCAGATCTGCCGGCCTCGGTGGCAAAGTGGGTGGCGTTTCCTCATCCTCCCTTTTTGCTTCCTGCCATGAAGTGAGAAGTGACAGGAAAGTCACTTGCAAAGCATCCACTGCAGGCAGCATTCCCATGACTGCACAGCACCCAACACAAGGGAGCCCCCTCCACTGCAGGTGCCTTTAGTGCTACCATGACATAAATGGAGCATCATCCTCTGCACAATGGGGAAGCAGCTTAGCCATTAGGTCTGTGCTGAACTGGTACCTGGGATTGCTGTGAAGACCCTCGTGGCTCATGTATTTGAACCTCTCTCACATACTTAGCTACAGCTCACTGTACTGCCACTGAATTGACCCACTCCAAGAGCCCATCTCATGGTGTAAGGTGCTGTCCAGCGCATCACTGGTCCCATCATCGCTGGAAAAAAGTCATCAGATCCCCTCAATCCCTTTGAATGTGATCCAGAGCAATGTCCATTCCCATTCCCCACAGAGCAACTCAGAAAATTTTCTTTCAGCTGAAATCTGTGCCAGCTCACAGAGCAACTCTGTTTTCCTCCAGCTGAAATCTGTTCCAGCTCCCATAAACCTGCCCTAGGGACTGGACACTACCAGGCCTGTAATGACTACAGGGTCTGCAGAAAGTAGCCTCAAGCAGGGAATGTTTCAGGGAGTGCTTTATTGGTGAAACATTATCTGCACACTGAATGCAGAAACAGCACAATGTAGAAGGACGTCTTGTAAACGTGAGGGTTTGGGTGCAATCTCCCGTTTGGAAAACCCTGAATGCAGACTGCTGGGATGGCGATACTGGGGAGCTGTGATTGCACTGTGTTTGCCAGGCACTAGAGGCAAGAAGGAGCCTAGGCCAAACCACAGGGGGCCATGGCTGGGTGCAGGCACGTCCTGATCAGTGTGCCGAAAGGGAAAATCCAGTGATAGCTGTGAAGTTCAATGGCAATCCCTGGCAGTTGCAGGGAAGCAGTTTAGGCAAGACATTACTATAAAGAGATCAGGTAGAAGGACATGGAGCTGCATGGCCCTGAGGAAAAGTCTGCTTCGCAAGCCTTGGAGGACATGGCAAGATGGCCATGGCTCACCTTCCGCCGAGCCGCCTGGCACTCCCGAGCCTGCTGCCTCACCCGGTCCTCCTCTGCCTGCCTTCTGCTCTCCTCCTCTGCTGACTTAGCCATGTTTTCAAATCGTGACCGCAGGCTGCTGGTGCCACTGGAAGCTCCTGTGGAGAAGAGAGTTGATCAAGCCTGCCCAATGGCTCCCTTCTACCACCCCAAGCATCCAGGAGAAACCCAGACCTCTGCCTCTCCCAGAGGAACCTGCAGTTCAGCCACCTTCTCCTGCCCCTCAACACAGGTTAAATCCATATCCCACCACAGCACATGCCTGCCAGTGTGCTGCCACAGAGGGACCATGTGTCCTACAGCTTCCCACCAAGCCCAGGGCTGGTACTCAGTTGTCTCACCTGCCTCCAGTGGTCTTGTTTTTTCATACGAGGAGGTGGGAGCTGCCATCTCATCAAAGCCAGCAGCACTCTGCAAGAGAAAGTGAATGAAGTGTCCGGCTTGTTAGGCAAGGCCAGTGCTGAGATCCCCTGCTGGGTTTGGCTACTGGTGACTGCAGGCTTTGTTCCCAGCTGTGTCTGTCCTCCTCTGTGCAACTGCCACAGCCCCGTGGAGGCTGCTGGCTGCAGCCCTGTTCTCCTGATGCCTCCCTGCGCTGTGGGAGTGCCTGCTGCCCTCCAGCCAAAGGCAAGGGCCGCTGCTGTTAGAGGAGTGGTGCTCCGAGGGCTGAAAAGGCTACGTGGAGCCAAGCGGAGGAGGCTGCACAGTGGCAAGGCAACTTCTGCATGGGACAGCAAGGCTGGGCATTCAAGGCAGAAGCGCTCACTGGTAACACAGCAAATAGCCGAGTGGATGCCCGGCAGTCTATCACTTCCTGAGGTGCGGGGGCCCGATACATCCGTCCCCTGCACTCCCAGTGGTATGAGGCATGGAAGCACTTCCCTGTTGGATGCACAGCTGCAGCTGCCTAACCACTAACAACGTGTGTCCCTTCAGCAGGTTGTTGCCTGCAGTATGTGTATACAGTAGCCTAGACTAGAAAGCATCAAAGTGAAAACATGTGTGAACATGTGAGACACCGCTAGCTTTATGAAGTGTGAAGAGATGGCTGAACTGGTAATAGCATCGATGGGATGTTTGCAGCAGAAAGAAAGTGAGATAGAGTGGGTTCATCTACTTTCATGAGAAAACTATTTCATACCAAGAGGAAACTGCAGGCAGGATCCAGCTTTCAGACTAATACAGCTACTTTTAGGGTTCTACCTGCAGGTGTCACCAATGGGCTGGGTGCCCGAGCTCCTGCTACAGTCAGTGGAGCCCAGAGAGCAGCTCTGCTCTCCTTAGAGAAAACACAGCTGAGCAGGCAAACAGCACTACAGGCTCAGAACCAGGTCTACACAGACCACAGCAGAGACTTGGACATGTTTATACGATAGCATATAAATTTAGGAGTCTTAGTGTGAGAGCTGAATCCTACACTTCGCATTCAAAACTTTATCAAAGGGGAGTTAAGATTGCCTGGTGGTATATTGCGCTCTACTCAGGAGCAATGAATTCAGCACTACTCCAGTGTCTGAAAACCAGGCAATCAAGAACTTAGGTACTTGCCCAAGTATCCTTATTTTTACCATCTTTGATTATGCTTCAATATTCTCAAAATGCACAAATTCATGTTCCACTTTGAGCTGATAAGAACTGCTTATCCCCTCTCTGCACCCTGCTCCTCCAGTGACCCACAGCCCTGACTTTTGTACAGTTGCTCATCTGATTTTGCATGCTTTTTCTGCCACACACATGATGCCTTGCCTTTTGACCATGCACCTCCATTTGCTGTTGTTAAATTCATAGACCATGCTAATCTCTTCCATGGGCAAAATGCCATTCCCACTCTGCTACTGGCCCAGCCTACACGTGCAGCATAGAAAGGAACATGCCTGGTGGTTACAGGTATGTGTTTATGTCCTTCCTTGGCTCAGGGCCCTGCAGAAAGGTCCTTATCTGCTTCCTCCAGCTCCAGAGTATGGCAATGTTGGTACTGTACCAGGCACAACACCGTGCCCCTAGCACTGTGCCCAACAGCAAAAAAAGTGTGGTTCAGAGAAGGCACCATCGCTTCCTCCTCCAAATGCCGCAAAGCCCCACCACCATCCAGGATTCTCATCTTTTACGTTTTCCCCATCCATGCAGACTATCATCCACTGGCAAGACCCCCTTTCCTGATCAAGCTTGCAGGGTAGCCTGCCAAAGCACAATGTTGATTCAAGTGTCTGAGACACTCTGCATTTTGACTGTAGATGAGCCTTTGCCTGGTTTCAGGCCAGACAGAAAACTTGAACCAGCGAACTGGATGACCTCTTCTCATGCAAGGTTGATCCCTGCCAATCCCATCCCTGCTGGGTTTTGTTAAGGTTTGCAGGCAGATGACTAGGCTCTGGCCTGAGATTTGGCTAAGTGAACAGACCATAAGAAACTCCTGGACAGGACAGAAAAACCTGCAGAAGGTTAACAAACAAGGTTACAGACAGTGCCATGAGGAATGGCCCGATTTCACCAGTAGTTAAGGGGGAATGATATGGGGCTAGTCACTCATACACAAAGCCATACCAGCTGGTGAGTAGTATAAAAGGACAAGGAGCCAGCTACCAGAGAGGCCATAGATCTGCATCAGATACTGGAGAGACCAGGGAGGTCTGCAAGTTGGCTACTTGAGGGACTGTGGCAGTACATCCCACCCCCCCCATCGTGCCAGCAAGAAACGAAACTTCTCCAGGAAGGGAGAAGGGGAAGGAAACCCTGGAGGCTGCAGGTCGAAATTTGAACTGGCCAATCGAGATGCGCCAGGTACACCGAGGTGACCCTCCTAGCCGATAGGATTAAATGACCACCGGTCAGATTCGACAGGTATAAACGGGGTCCCGCCGGAGGACACGTTGGCAGTCCTCCTCGGAGCAGCGGGTCTGCAGTCGGGGACTCCCCCTCGGGCCGGGGCACCGCCCGAGGTAACTCCTCGAGGGAGAGAGCCGTCAGCTTTTAGGTGAGTGATACGCGCGTTTTGAGCCATCACTTTAAATCTTAGGGATTCTTAAGTCAGCCGTGTAGTATTAATTCTCTTTACATCATTGAGCCTGTGGTTTTATACAATGTTACCGGACTTCTAACTAACTTTTGCTGAAGATAAATCTGAGTTTTAACACCTGTTGGATTTGGTTAGTCGTGCATCCGTAACACCACCTCTTAATCCATTTTACATTGATGGATTTAGAATACTTGCGGCTTGTATTTTAAATCTGTACATTTATCTTAAGAAATTAATATAAACTGACAGGTTCTAAAATGTATTAGACTAGATTTTGAAATAAAAGTAAGTTTCAAGCTCCAAAGAGTTTTTTTTTTTTCACTTATTCCCTTAACTATCTACAAACACATGTAAGGTTTGATGAACTTTAGGTTTACCTGAATGTTTTGAGAATAGTCTTCAAAATAATCATGCACCCTACAGATTAGTGCCTACTCCTTCAGTGACAACCTGACCATGCAGATGCTGACCATGTGCCTGCTGTTGCCCTAGGGACTGCAGACTCAAATCTGCACATCAGCAGGCATCTGACCAGGCTGAGTTTCGGTGTGCCAAGAGTGTGCTAGCAGGGGCCCGGGGCTCTGAGCGTTGATTTTCATGTGAACTGAAATTAAGGTTGAGTTCAGAAAGTAACTACAAAGCCAGGAGAAGCCTGGCCCCGTGTGTATTTGTAGGGATGTTGGTGTTGCCTGGCCCTGCTCTTTTGTGTGTGACACTGCACCATGCTACTGAGGGACTGACCAGGCCTGTGAGCAGCATGACTCCTCCTCCAAGGAGGGCATTTTCTAGCACTTTGGATGTCAACAACACAGTTAGTCCTGATGTCCCGGAGACAGGTAGTCCTTATCTTCTCACACACTATATGGAAACAGTGTGTTTCTACATAGTCATAGTCACTGAAACAAAACATTTCAAAAACTTAAACAGCATTTGGGGAAGGGGGAATGTAGGTGTGGTGGTGGAAAACAGTGCCCATCCATTCATGTTAAACCTAACTTGGAATCTGTGTGGGTTGGAAAATCCTGCAGTGTCTCTACTGGGCTGGTGTGTACATCACAAGTAGCTGAAGAAGTGCTTGGTGGTCTTTTAAATATCTTTTTGCAGCTTGAACAGACTTTGTGCACAGTGCCCTGAGCTGATGACTGTCTCCTTTCTAACCTCAGAAATAGTCAGATTAAAAAGCTTCATCAGTCTTGGAGTTTTCCTTCTCTTCAGTTTCCCACATCTACTGAAGACTGCCTCTCTTGACTACTGCCTTTCCCTGGGTTTCACCTTGTACAACTCTGAGTCAGAGTGTGTATTGGATTTACATGGCAAGGTTTTGGCAGTGGGGGAGCTGCAGGGGTGGCTTCTGTGAGAAGATGCTGGAAACTTCCCCCATGTCTGATAGAGCCAGTTCCAGCTGGCTCCAAGACAGACTTATCGCTGGTGAAAGCTGAGCCCATCAGAGATAGTGGTAACATGATGGACATGATCAATGAGTGGCACCAAATTGTGTGGCCTCCTTGCGCCTTTCATCCCTGGAGAGCAGTGAAAAATACAGACTTCAGGTTTGCACAGATAGGGGATAGTGGTGAGACAGAGACATTAGAGGATCTCATTATCTGCTCAGTAAACACAAAATGCTTTCCCTTGCGGCTTTCTCTTCTGAACCTATTGCGCACCAGAGCCAAGGTATAGAGGATGATGGAACCCTGAGGTTCCTTCCTGCCCAAGGCTGGTGATGTGGGAATGAGGGGCTGAGCCGAGCTCTGCAGAGTGGGCACTGGATTAACCCCACCAGTCCCAGGTGGCCTGGGTGACTGGCTGTGAGCTGGGGCTGCAAGACACCCTCCCTGCAGCCAGAGCCCTATAGCAGTGGACACATGGTCCCTGTGATTCGGGCCATCAGGTGAGGGCAGGAGCTAGAGGAGCACCTGAATCATGGGTGGGTCCTTGGGAGTGGCACTGAAAGCGATCAGAACTCCCCGGGCATGTGAGTTGTGGCACCAGGGGGGTATGGGATCAGCCTGGTCCTCACTGACAGGCCCAGGCTAGCCACCAAGACCTGGCCTGTTGTTTGCTTTAGCAGTGTGCCAGGTGAACTCTCTACAGGCAACTACAAACACAAGAGATGGTGAGTATGCCAAGGATGTTCAGCTCACTCTTGCATTGCACTTGGCATGAACGTCTGCCCACCGAGCATGATGGAAAGGGAGCTGCCCAGCAGTGGCATGACTGGGAGTGAATGGGAGAAGTTGACCAGAAGACCCAAATCATGATGATGGAGAAGAACTTCAGAATGCCCACGTGTCCACTGTAGAGAAGCCACTAAAGAACTGTGAGGAAGGAGAGATGGGGTTGATGTTCAAACAGAAACTGTGGGGCACAGCTCTTGTGGCAGTGGAAAATCCAGATGAAGTGGTATGTGCAAGGAGCGCTAGGGATCTGTGCCCAGGCAAGAGCTAGGGTTTGGTGTGCTTCCTGCAAATCAGCAGGGGGCCGGTGTGGGGCCACGTGCCTTGACTGTCGGTTCTCTGGGAGACACAGCCTGCTGACACGCTGGGGTCTGCAGGCTGGGTCTGACACTGGTCAATGATCAGTCTTTGGCTTCCAACCACATGTCTGCTGGGGAGTAAATCTGGTCCAAAATAAAATGTCAAAACCATTTAAAGTGTAGATGCAGGGCATGAAAAAATGGCTTTGATCTATTGATCTGCTCCTGCATTGTTGCTAACACAAACATAGCCTTATGTGACCTCATTGTCACCGCAGAATAGAAGCAAGCTTGATGTGAGGTTTACATGCAACAACAAGATTACATAAGCATTTAGTGTAGTTAATAATTTCTGTGCAGTAGACTCTTACTCTGAGGAAGCAAAAAAAAAAAATATATATATGTGTAATATATATTTGCTGTGAATACTGCCTTATTCTATAATTCCCTGCACTTTCATTTGCATGACCACCAAGAAAGCCTAAAAATCTGTTACGTGTTTGTTGCGTTGAAGTGTAAAGAAGTTTGGCAGAAAATAAACCCCCTTGCATTCCAGCTTGTCCTCAGATATCAGAGGGGCTAGGGGCAGCTAGGCTTAGATTCTGAGTGATGCCCAATTCGATGCTATAGGTCCGGTCGCATTCAATGTATTGAACTATCACGATTATGGATGCACAAATAGCACACTGTACTTTCAATTTAGTCACGTTCAATGCACTAGAATGGACAGACTTAATGAGTTTGGTTGCGTTCAACGAACTATCACGGCTAGATTAATGAACAGTACAGTTTATTAAAGCAACAGGAGTACAGGTCCTTTTGCATTGATAAATACACTGTCTGCAAAGCATATGCAAATAGTAATACAGACGACTACAAGCACACTAAGTTATGGAAAAACTCTATAGAGATTTCTAAGTTTCCCAGGGAATCACTTGGTGTAACTGAGGGTTTGGATCTTACCCAACAGGCGTCCCTATGGGGGGGAAGAGAGGTTCAGCCTGTCAACTGATCCCAGCAGTCAGCGGTGTCCTCCTGACTTGTCTGTGATGGTGCCTTCTCTAGCATTCCTCCTCTCTTAAGTCCTTTTATAAAATTTTATTTTTAGGTGGAGCTTGAGTGACTCCAGTCATTCATACCTTTACTATGATTGGTATAAAATCTTCTCACTTTACTTTTCAAGGTATATGCTAATGAAAATTCAGAGTACATACTCAGTAAGGGGTGGTCGCACCTTAAAGGTGGGTAGCCTTTGGGTTGATGGTGTGTTTTGGTATTATAATGATATTATAATGAGCAAAGTTCACCCAGAGAACATGATTTAGCGTGTCACTACTCCAGAACTGGGCACTTACGATATATATCAGAAGTAAGACAATAGAGTTGACAGAATCCCCATTGTTTTACCTCCTTGCTTCAGTGGATTCAGTGCAGGGACCTATCATTCTTGTTCCAGTAGTTCCAGTTCCCCATCCCTGCGGTGGTATCACAGAGCCTGGCCGCAGTGCTTCCACTCTGCTCCACCCTCTGTGTTGTTTCTCAGAGTCAGCATACCAAGCTCCCCTGGTGTTGCTAACCTAAGGTTGCAGGTTATGTTGCTTAGGGAATTATTATGGAACAGATTCCTTGTGTATCCACTGCATTCCTGTGATGGAAAAGGACTTAACTGCAAGGTTCAAGCAAACGACTTGAACTTCACTCACAGACTTAACTGCAAGGTTCAAGCAAACAACTTATTTGAACTTCACTTACAGACTTAACACACCACTATTGCAGGTTTTACAGATACAATGGAGGAATGCACTATCGCAATTTTTTAAGGCAAGAGTAGTACATTATTACAACCACAAGCGATTCACAGACAACCACAAACACATTTACAAACTTAAAGCATAAACAATATTCACTTACCCCTCCAGGTAAGGGCTCTGAATCCCAGGGAAGTTACCTCAACTGGCGTCCCGATCAAGGAGGGGGGGTGTGTGTGTGTGTTTCCTTCGCAAGCCAACTGTATAGTTGGAGAAGTGAATCCCCCCCTTTACAACCTGAATCTTAGAGGTTTTTTTTTTCCCTGACTTGTGGAATGGTGTGTATGACTACGTCTGAGTGGATTATGATATAGACCTAAATGGATTATGTATATCTGAGTGGAGTTTTCCCTTATCTTTCCTTTGTTGTTCTGTGATTGTTTGAATACACAAGGTTGTCATTTGAAACTGAAGCTGAAACCCTCCAGGTTTTGGGTTTGTTTTTTTTTTTTTTTACCTTGCTTCCTCAGCAACTGAATAGTGGTTGGATTGAGACTCGGGGCATACTATTTGCTAAGGGATTCCAAGGCTCAGTTCAGGTTTTGGTTCTCTGAATGGTGCAGCCACCGCCCTGTTTAGCTTAGGGCTTACCAGACAACCCAGGGCTAAGCTGTCTACACAGCTCCCCGTGAGTCGTCTCTGCAGAGAGACGGGGCCTCAAGGCAACCCACGGCTGGGTCGCTTTTGTAACCCCCCATGAGTGGCCTGTGTGCACTAGACATGGTGAAACTCGTTTGTGAACTATGAGCCGGACAATCCACACAATTCCACCCTGGAGGTTTACCTGCTCTTAACAGGTGGGCAAATCAGTAAGTCACCTCTAGCAATCATTCCACAAAAGGTATCAGGCTAGTGTAGCAAAATATGTTTTTGACAGACACATGCACACACACAAACACGTTTAAATACCATAAACTTACTTGGTTTAGGAGAATCACACCAAAGCTATATGTCAGGTTTTGAAATGTGAACTTTGCAAAACAAATGCAGTAGGCTTTCAAACTGATGTTTTCCAAGAAGTTTCAAATAATTGACACAAAAGCTTCATCAAAAGTTTAATGACAAGGTCTGCCACTTTCCCTTATGCTATTGGAATGATTTCTTGCTGTCAGTCACAAGGTGTTACACTAAAAGTGGCAATAAAAGCATTTTTATTACAGCACTGACAAGCAAAAATCTTTTCAAAGGGAACTCTAAATGATGGATTACTAGAGGATTTTGCTCATATCAATAAGTATGCAAATATTACCTCATTGTGAGAGGAAGAGCTATCAAATAATACCTGTCCACAATGCTCCTGTAGTTAGAAGGAAATGACATCACTTCTATGAGGCTGATGATACCATTTCTATTATAGCCTGATTCCCAGTGTCTCTGGAACCTCACAGCTGTGGGGTTCTTAGTGTTGCATTTCTACTGAGGCTGTAAAGTTTATTTATAGAAGACTCACCAGGGATGAATTGTTAGGAATTTATAATTTTGCTGATGCGAGTTACACCTTTTGGCTGGTGAAATGCTGGAGAACAGAAACACATATATTTCAGTATTTTAAAACAATTTTTTACTCAATAATGACAGACAATTCACAGGCAAAGATCACTGTAAATCTGTGTTTATATTGGTCACTGGATTTGTGTCCTCGGTAACTGGGTGCAAACCTCATACTTCAGGTACAAATAGGTATTTGGAAGCCTAAGTAAAATGCAAGTGTTTTTTCTGGATTTAAAAATACGCTCTGCCCTGTCTGAGGGTGGCCTTTGGGACAGTCAGTCTCACTAGATCACAGAGATCTCAGTGAGTCACATGAATCACAGACCTCATGCTCACCTAGGCTAGGCTCAATTGTTTACTTATTCAAGTCACTACGAATTTCATTAGCCTCTTCGGTGGATCAGGGTTAAGCTCTCCATATTTTTCAACTCTGATGTAGTTCACTACTACTGCCTCAGTTTTGCTATTGAGTTTCATGGGGAAAGGGCAAAAGACTGACTCTTGCTAAGTCAAACAACACAGCGTGGCTGTAAAATTGTTTAATAAACCAGCAGCTGAAATAAATTATCTGTCTTATTTGAAAACAGTATGTATCTTTGCAAGTATTATGTACTTCACTGGTGATGTTATCTATAACTGTGGAATTACCTTATTTGCAACCCTATTTCAGCCAAATTGATTACTGAAGACAAATATGTATGTGGGAATAAAGCTATTCCTATCTTATAATACATGTAAAACCAGAAATGTGCTTCCGTGTATACTTTCTTCACAATTGTCAAGGTTTATTCCTTGTGTTGCCACAAAACACAACTTTTACACAGTGTTCATTTTCAAAACAAAACCACCCACCTCATTTCAAACCCAGAGTAGATTTGGGTCATGTTAAATTATGGAGTGAAAAAATGATATGTTTTCTAGTCCTTTTACTAGAGAGGAACTGAATGTGTGATTGAGAAACTGTTGCCATCTGTTAAAAAATAATGCAGCACATGAATGAAATCTTGTAATTCCAGTACCCACATGACAAGCAAATAAACCTCTGTGTGAACTCAGCAGTAATATTTGATTGATTTTTGTAGCTGTTTTATAGCTCACACACCCATGGTCATACAACTCAATGATGAACACTCAAATCCTGAATAAAGAGGTGAAATCTCAAAGCTTGAACTATCTGATCTTCATTGGTTTCCACACTTACACAGTTCTAGAGGACCTTCACGTAAATTTGAGTCAGGGAAATGACTCAACATCAATTTCTGCAACAATTAGAGATTATCTTTTTTACCTCTCAAGTCTGTCTGCATAGCTGGATCCAATACTGAAGACATCTCAGGTTGTTCCAGTGTGTGAGACAGAAACACATTGGACCAGTCAAACAGGAGAAGATGCATCATCTGATGCTTCAAGAGCATCTTGAAGTCTTCTGGGTTTCTTGTTCCTATTGCTATTTCAGATAATCCGATTTATATTCTACTTTGTTATGTTAATTTTATTAAATTTAATCCTGTCTGCAAATTATTTAATTCATTTAAGAGACAAGATACTAGAAACTTCCTGTTTGACTTCAACCTAATCAGTCTGTTATTCTCATTTTCATTTTGACATGCAATCCACTGCAAGTCTGAATTAAACTTCTCTTAGCCTAATTATGTGCAGATCTGCAATTTCCTTTGTTGCTTGCTGTGCACTTACCAGTCTCCCAGTTCTGTCTCATCAGCAAATCTAGCAGGTTTATGGGTAGTCTCTTGGTGTAGGTCATTTATATACATTAAAGGAGAAAAGGTTCCAACAGTGACCTCTGGGATTTGCAATCAACATTTGCTGGCTACTTGCTATATACATTCATTTATCAGTACTTCTTTGTAAAGCCTGTTTAAAGTATTCAACACATGTCCTGAAATACTTCTGACTTTACTAAGTAAAAAATCTGAAACTGATTTCTATGCAAATCCTTCATGAAGTCTTTGTAAACAGTGCTATGTGGTCTCTTGTCCTATGTGTCACTTGAAGACAATGATGAGTGTGACCATTTGAAGAGTGATTGATTCAGTGAGAAAACTGGAATGGGTTCTATGTAAAATAGGATATTCTGTCATGTTTAACACTATTTATTCTGAACTTTTCTATAGTAATACTTTCTGGCCTTGATCACCTGTCCTGAATCTGACTGAAACAATATGAGGTTCTTGCTTATTGAAGCCATTGAGGAATCAGGTTCTAACACTGATGCTTGTACAGTAATAGTCACAAAAACCGTCTCCCCAAAACCAGAATGAAAATTCATCCTTTAGGAACACCTAACATTCTGTAGCAATCCAGTGAATTATGAATTTTCAGAGGTTGCAAGGACCAGCCTGATCACATTATTTTTTTCCTGAGATAAGCTAAAAGTGGCTAAAAAGAGGTAGTTGCTTTTGCAGCTCTTTTTCTGGCAGAAATCTGGAGGAAAGAGCTAAAGCTGTACAGCTAGTGAAGGGGAAATTCTAATTGTGACTTTTCAGCAGTGGTAATTTGTGACCAAGGAATGATCTGGCACAGGGGGTAAGGAGGCCCATCTGCAGAAGGCGTTAAACTGGCTGGAAGCAGGAATGCCAGAGACAGAATGACTCCCTGTAAGGGAGTGAAGTTTCCCTTGGTGGTGAGATAAGAAACAGCTGCAGCATTGTCTTGTAGCCATCCTGGAATATGAGTGCTCAGGGGCCACCTTTGGGCAGCAGAGCTGGGCTGGGGGATGGACCCAAGGCTGGGCTGAGGTGCCCCATGCTGATGCTCACAGGATTGGTGCTGGTGCAAGTGTATGTAAGGAATCGGCTGGTAATGTATCTTTGCAGACTCCTTGTAGAACCGCTTATGGCAGTAGGATACTGTCCAATGCATTGTTCATTAATATATTTTTATATATTTAAGCACAAATGTGTGTTTAATTCACCTCAAGGTGTACTATAAAAATTGCCCAACACTAGTGAGAGTTTGTAGATTAGGTATCCAGAAGTGGTTCTGAACAAAAATGAGTGAGAGCTAACAGTATCCAAGGAGACAGAGAGGATATCTACCGGAAAGAATCTCTGCCTGTAGAATTTCAATGGGGGAATCCAAGCCAACTTCAACATATGATTTTCTTAGAAGGTGAGAATGTAGCTTCCTCCAACCAAAGGAGTAGAGTTACCTGTTTCTGGGCCTAAGGGAGGCTTATACATTGAAGGCACTAAACTCAGCACATTTTAAGCTGAAACTGACAGAACCACTGCCATGGCATCACTAGACTTTCATCTGGATTCCTTGCTGCTGTGCAACTTCACTATTTGCAGAATATGAAGATATACAAACCTACATGGGTCATTACTGCTTTATGACTCCGCTTTGTAGAAATGTAGTGGAAGGCAGGCAATGCAGAATTTTATTCTAACCATGATCCTGCCCCTGCTTGGATCAAAGATGCATAGCTCCCACTGGTTAAAATATATATGGATTGGTCTGGGCTTGCCTGGTCCCAACTTCTTCACACTCCTCCCTCCCCCTTTCCCCTGCACAGTTGTGAATGAATCTGGGAGAAAAAATGGGTTTTACACAACTTGATTTAGAGCTTACTGATCCCTGAGAGACTAGTATTTATTCTTACTGTAACACCACTATGCTCTGGTGTCATTAAAATCAATATTTGTAAGAGAAGAAGCAGACTCGTACACATAGAACATCCTTATGGTCTATAAGCAAGACTATCTCTAACAAAGAAAAATCTCCAAACATTGTCAATAAGGCTGAAAGTAAGAATAGCTCCCTATGTTATCCAAAGAAAATACATTTTCTGGGATAGTGTCATCCAACAAGCTGTAAATGAGGTCTCTAAATCCTGAGGAGAGTGTTTCATCACTTTCCATACCACTTGCCAGATGTTCAAGTTCTTTAATCTTCTCCTTTTTAGAAGGCCATTCCCAGAAAGTTCTCTTCTTACTCTAAAGTGGACAGGGAAGACCAGGTCAGTGCACTACAGGCAGCCATTTTTTTTGGTTTTAGTATAAAACTTAGTGTATGTGGAAGGAGAGCATCTGCGCCTTTAATAGTGTGTGGTTTTTCACTGCAAAAAAACCTGCAGCCCTACCCAGATGGTAAGGAAAGAAGGAAGCCGTGAACAAGAACATACAGGGACACAAACCTGACTGGCAAATGATGAGGGGGCAGTGATGAGAGCCAAACCCAGTCAGCAACAAACTGATGAGGATATGTGGGAGCACACTGCCTACCTTGTGGCTCCCACACTTCTGCTAGTGCCTTCGACCCTAAAAGTACCCAGAGAAAGGGTCACTGATGCAAAGTACCTCTGCAGACACTGGCTTCCTTTGCCTGCAACCATGGCAATATGCATACAATGCCCACTGTAGGTCTTATTGCACTTCAGCTGCCTTCAGAGAGACACAGCTCCCTCAGATTTGCATGTTTGGGTACTTTGGGGTTTATGCATGTCATCAAAAAGTCAATCATGAATGTTTGCCCACATAATTGTTAACAAAATTGGCAGTAACACAAAGTGGCAGGAACAGCCAAAGAGAGAATAGTGAGGATGTTCAGGCAGGATCTGTTCCAGTGAGAGTAACATGGGGATTAGCTGCCTAAATATAAAACTGGGATACAGAAAACAGGCTCTGCTGTCGCCTATTGCTCTTGGCAAACTTTGTTCTTCCTTTGTGGGCCATAAGATATATTACACTAAAGTAAAAAAGAGAGTCCAGCTTATCATTATGGAAGGCCTTAAAAGGGGGGAATTGGATTTGACTTCATCCAGAGTGATGCACAAGGCAGTTTGATATTTCATTTTCCTTCCTGCCTGTATGGCCTTCATGCCAAGAAGGTATACCTGCTTTCCCTACTCCAAAGACCTTTCCTCATAGGTGTGGAGGAACAACTCCATTGCAGTGTCTGGTATGTTTTATATTCAGTGGCACTACATGCAACCTACCAGGAAGAGAGGAAGCAAAGGATGTTTTATGTCTTTGGCTGGCTCTCACAGGTGAAGAATGGTAACGTCTCCAGTTTGGGCTCTTCCTTTTCGTTTCACCCGATCACACGGGATGGTGCTTGGTGTACGGCAGGGCAGGCTGACTGTGTTGCAACAGAGACCGTGGATGTACTGTGTGGGCAAAAGCTGAACTGCTTCTGGGGTGGAAGAAGAGTTTAAAAGAGGAATGATAGACATGAACACTATGAAAAACTAATGGATATCTCCCACGTATCTGCCAACAATTCTGATTTTGTAGCATTTTAAACCAATTGCAGTATTTAGAAGATTAGTTGCTTTCGCCTATAGTTTGGGCCAGTCCAGGCTAAATATAGCGGTCCTGAAAACAAATACTCACTCATTGAAATTAATAAGTACTCAGAGCAGATAAGCAGCTAAGAAAGGGATTTTTAGAGTTCATTTAATAGTTATCCTTCTATTTGCACTCACTGACCATGAGCGATGGTTCCTTTAGCAGCTCTGAGGTCATGAGTGTCAATAACCTTATATTCTGCTGCCAGAGAAGGCAATATGACCTCCATAAATTGAGAAATTCTCCATCAGAGAAGCCCTCCAAGAACATTGGTTCATTGTGTTTTGAATCATCTTTTCTGTAACTGTCCTTGATAAAAATGGGAGTGCGACAGTGGCAAGACTGTTCCAATGGATACCTGCTAATGAAACCTTCAGCTGACACATTAATGAAACTCGTGTTAAACAATAGCAATAGAGGTGTAAAAAAGTCATGCTTTCGAAATAGCGTGTAGCTAGAATCACTATAGTTATTGACTTATTTGCACTGTGAGTTTGCAGTTTCTTGGACCATGTAACAAAAGATAAATAGGGAAATCTAACTTGAAACATTCTGTTATATCATTATTGTAAAGACGGTGAGGCATTTTACTGTTTAAATGAGATTACCTTGAGTAAAATGAATACAAACATTGTGGCTCAAAGTACATAATTGCAAAAGCATGTATCACTCTAAACAGTGCACACTGTATTGAATTAGTATGTAATATTACAAGACCAAACAATTTTTCTAAAATAATCTACCCTCTTTTTGTAATTTTCATTTGCATATATGGATCATTTGCTTGTTTTGTGCAATACATTTGCCTGCATTTTCTGCATTGCTTTAAGCTGATTTTTCTTCCTCTCTTTTTCTGCACCTCCATAAAATATTTCTCCTGAGATGATTACTTTTAAAGAGATCACTTCTGGTTTTAAAAAATATGGGAAAGGAGAGTTTACATACGATTTAATTGCACTGGGTGAGGTAAAAAGGATTGCTTTTTATTTTTCAGTGTTAGATAAACCTAAAGTGTACACTTGAGTTGTATAAACTGCATTTTCAATATTAAAATGTGCTTTAGAGAGCTTGTATAAGATTTTATCTACTGTCAGAACATAAGAATTTCCAAATGCATTGAACAGTGAATGACAATTAGGTTGTCACCCTTAAAAAGCAATTATTTCAAATAACTCACTCGTTTCGCAAACATAATTTATTTTCTTGATCAAGGTATTTCTTTGAACAAAGCAGAGAAAGTCTGATTGTATAAAATGAAGCTTATGGTGTTTTATGGACATAGTAAATATAAGACAATGGTTGAGAACTTAACCAATTGCCTTGAATGATTTTGGTGCATTTCACATAAGGAGATGCTATTTTTTATATTTTTTTTCTCTAATGCAGGTGAGACCTTAAGTGTATGAGCTTAGAAACTATTAGACAAACAGTGTTTCTTTTGCCCAAGGGAACAGGGATAAAGATTAAAAGGGTGTTCATGTTGAGTTTCCTTGTGCTTCAAAGTACCACTACTTTCACATTCTGATCAGGTGCTTGAAACTTTTTGAATTTTTTACTTTGACATGATTTCTACTTGCTACTTTTGAGAGTCTCATTCTTCTAAGGTCTATATTTGCCTTTTTTCTTTTCTGTAAAATATATCTAGTCTGTATATGTGTCCTTCTGTGGACTCTGTCCTTTGTCTTTAATAAATACTCTCCCTTTCTCTCCATCCCCAGTGTGCTGATAAAGCACATTTCTGCAGCTGTCATTGTGCTGTGATGCACAGGTCATGGGCTGTAAGCCTTCAGGAGCAGCAGGTGGCTCCATCATTCTTCCCCTGGTCATCCTGACAAGCTCTCTCAGTGCTGATCACCATTTCAGCTGTTCCCTCTGAATTCAGGTGAGTAAAATTGTGTCTGGAGTGCCAGATGAGGCTGCAGCGATGCTGGATAAAAAAGCTTCTGCAGTAATAGAGAACAATGCATCATGGGGTGGCACAAGCTTTTCCGATGACATCACACAATGGTCAGCCTGCTATCAGAGAGATACCATCAACGTTCTTCTGTCACTTTCACCTGGTGTATTTGCAGCTTAAGACAAAATTCTTTTTAACCCCTCTATGCATGATGTTTCATATTGTACCCTTTGTATTACTAAACTATGTCAAATTTTATGATCCTGGTTCTCTATTGAACTTTATATTTGCTATATATTAGTGGTGGCTCCCAGCTTCATAAAGTTAGACAGTTTAAACTTTACGCCGTGACTTTTTAGTGCCATGGCAGCAAATACAAGTAGTAAGAGAGTACAAAATTGGGACTGGAAACTACAATAAATAGCTTTTTGAGGCATAGACTGCTACCTGTTAAAAAGCCGCATTCTCAGGAATATCATCTAGTACAAGATCTAAGGGCTTTTAATCAAACAGTGACTGATGTCCATCCAGTGGTACCAAACCCGTACACTCTGCTGAATGTGATAGTTGATTCTAATGTTTATTTTACAATTCTGGACCTAAAAGATGCCTTTTTTTGTATTACTCTGGAAGAACAGAGTCAAAACCTGTTTGCCTTTGAGTAGGAGAGTCCTACAATGGGACACAAGATGCATCTATGCTGGACAGTACTTCCCCAAGGATTTAAGAATAGCCCCACCATCTTTGGTAATGTACCAGCAAAGGAACTGGAACAATGGCAAGGTAAGAACTCATTAATTACCTTGCTACAATACGTGGATGACATCCTGTTGGGGGCAAATACCATTGAGGAGTGTAAAGAAGCAACTATTAGTTTATTGAACTTTTTAGGGCTGGCTGGATATCGAGTGTCTCAGAAAAAGGCACAGACTGCACAGAAAAATGTGACCTATCTTGGTTTTGAAATTTCTCAAGGAGAAATAAAACTGGGGATTGAGAGGAGTGAAGCGATTTGTCAGATTGCTCCACCCAAATCAAAAGGAGAGTTAAGAGGATTTCTTGGAATGGCCGGGTGGTGTCACCTTTGGATACCTAACTTTGGATTGATGGCTAAACCTTTGTATGAGGCTATTAAGGGACCAGGAGAAGTGTTGGAATGGACTCTGGAATGTAGAAAAGGGTTTGACGATATAAAGGTTGGTCTTCTGTGGGCCCCTGCACTAGGCCTCCCCAGTTTGACAAAGCCTTTTGAGCTTTATGTGCATGAATGAGGACATCAAGTGATGGGAGTGCTTGTGCAAACTTTGGGGGACTGGAAAAGACTGGTAGCTTACTTTTCGAAATGACTGCATAGCATAAGCTCTGGATGGCCGGGATACTTGAGGGCAGTAGCCACAGCAGTGATGTTAATGCAGGAGGCACGAAAGTTAACAATGGGACAGAGAATCACTGTTTATGTGCAAAATGCAGTTATAGTTGTTTTGGAGCAAAAAGGACATCATTGGCTGTCTCCAAGCAGGATGGTACAGTATCAAGCAATATTGCTTGAACAAGAGGATGTGGTAATGAAAATATCTAATATTTTAAATCCAACATCATTGTTGCCCTCTTGAGAAGAAGGATTAACATGTGATTGTTTACAGACCATTGAGCAAGTATATTCTAGCCGTCCAGGTTTAAAGGACTCCCCTTTACAACATCCTGATTGGAGCTATCCACTGATGGAAGTAGTTTTGTAAATAAAGGGGAACAGAAGGCTGGGTATGCTGTTGTGACTCTGGAGAAGAAAATAGAATTGGAACCATTGCCTGTAAATACATCTTCGCAGAAAGCTGAACTGATTGCTTTAACTCGAGCCTTGGAATTATCAGAAGGAAAACGAGTTAATGTGCACACTGATTCAAAATATGCCTTTGGTGTGATATATGCTCATGGTGCAATTTGGAAAGAAAGAGGATTGTTATCCTCACAAGGGAATCCCACAAAATATGGCAAAGAAATTATGCAACTGTTTGATGCAGTTAACAAGCCTAAAGAAATAGCAGTTATACATTGCAAAGCCCATCAACCTGGATGTACTGATGTGATTAAAGGAAATAAAAAGGCTAATGAGGCTGTAAAGAGGGCAGCTTTATCGACAAATGTGGCAGCATTAATGCCAGAGAATTGTGAAAATTGAAGTACTTGTATATACCAAAAAGGAATAGACTTGCAGAATTACTAAAAAATATGAAGACTCTGGAAGGATGGTGGGTAACCTTGATGGGTCAGTGTATAGTAACTTTGTCTATAATGAAGGATCTAATGGAAAAGATGCATAAAAGTACACACATGGGAGTTGAAGCTTTGCTTGAGGCAACCAGACAATACACTGTGGGAATTAATATGTTGTTAATGACTAAAAGGATTGTACAGAAATGTGAAGTTTGTTTAAAGAATAATCCTAAAATTCAGAAAAGGCCCCCCCGGGAGAGGTAAGAAAAGGTTCTACACCTGGAGATTACTGGCAAATTGGTTTGTCTGAGCTACCTAGTTGTAAGGGATATAAATATCTACTTGTGATTGTGAATACTTTTTCAGGATGGCCCGAAGCTTTCCCGTGTTGCACCAACAAGGCAAGGGAAGTAGTAAAGGTTTTATTGAAAGAAATCATTCTGAGATTCGAGGTACCGGGAGGGTTCTCCTCAGATCAAGGACTGCACTTTGTAGCAGAAATAGTCCAAGGGGTACCCAAATTTTTACAAATCAAATGGGACTTCCATACCCCATGGAGGCCACAATCGAGCAGGAAGGTAGAAAGGATGAATCAAACAATGAAGAGACAAATTAGTAAATTGTGTCAGGAAACACAAATTAAATGGATTGAGGCTTTACCATTAGCATTATTAAGAATTAGAGTTACTCCAAGGGTCAGAGAGGGGGTTAGCCCTTTTGAGATCTTGTATGGAAAACCTTATATAACAAATTTAACTGGAAAAGGAAATCAAATGTGCCTAAAAGGTGACCAGATACTTAGTGATTACCTCTTGTCCTTGGTAAGAGTTTTTTCTTCCCTCCACAGGTATATCTAAATAAGAACCCCTGTACCTTCAGATTCATCTGTGCATTCATTTAAACCAGGAGATCAAGTATATTTGCAAACTTGGAAAGAAGAGCCACTAGCAGAAAAATGGAAAGGACCTTATTTGGTATTGCTGACAACTAATACCACCATGAAGCTGCAGGGAATTGACTCATGGATTCACTATGCCTGAGTGAAAGCAGTGCCTCCTAAAATGTGGAGAGTTGAGGAAACTGGACCTTTGAAGCTGAAAATAGAAGCTGAAAATATACACAGATACATGAACTGTACTTGGATTAATATAAAGTCTATCCTGCATTTAGAGTGTACACAAAGGGAAGTGTTTTTTGCTTGCATGAGTCAGGTCATTCAAGGGAACCAGGAGGGAAATCATAGTCCAAGGGCAAACAACCTCCATTTGGGAATAATTACAACCTAGTAATGAGAATCTAAAACTGTATAAATTGCTTGCTTGTTTAACTGCAGGGTGTGCTAGCTTTGTGGAATTACCACCTAGCACCCATCTTTGTGCAAATATGAAATAAATAATGTCTCTCCCAAGTGTGTGACTATTGGCTCGTTGCACACCGGGTGACAAATCCATTTTTTGGAAAACAAGAGGGCTGGCACCCCTCTCCTGTGAAGAAAGGCTGACAGAGTTGGGGTTGTTCTGCCTGGAGAAGAGAAGGCTCTAGGGGGACCTTATTGCAGCCTTTCAATATATAAAGGGGACTTATAAGAATGACAGAGAGAGACTTTTTATCAGGGCCTGTAGTGACAGGACAAGGGGCAATGGTTTTAAACTGAAAGAGGGTAGATTTAGATTAGATATAAGGAAGAAATTCTTTGTGATGAGGATGGTGAGACACTGGAACATGTTTGCCCAGAGAAGCTGTGGATGCCCCATCATTGGAAGTGTTCAAGGTTAGGTTAGACAGGGCTTTGAGCAACCTGGTCTAGTGGAGGGTATCCCTGTCTATGGCAGGAAGGTTGGACTAGACGATCTTTAAAGATCCCTTCCAACCCAAACCATTCTATGATTCTATAAAACAAAAAGAAATTGTCTTGAAAACAAGAGTGAGATGTAAATATAAGGCACACAATTATTCAACTTTTTCTGCACCTCTCTGCAAATATTACAGATTTCTATGCTTAGAATTTTGATAGAAAAAGCTCATCACATTTTCACTTAAGGTTTGTTTGGTGTGGAGTAATTTCAGAGAGAATAGCAAAACCCGGGATTTTATTTCCTATGGGATAGTTTTACAACAGGGCTCTCCAAGCAGGAAAGCCTCTGCTTAAAAGAAGCTCCCAAGGGAAGGAGGGCAGCTCTCACTGGTAGCTTTCTGCACAACAACCCTTATCAGTGATGAAACCAACCTTGGGCCCAGCCAGCTGGGCTAGAAGGGGGAGTGCTTGAGGGGTTCTTACACTGACAGCTCCAGCAGGTTTTGCTTGCTTGCTTCAAGTATCGGGGAATGAATGAGAAGCAGTCTCTGATTTCATCTGGACATGGTTCGTCTTCAGGAGCTGGGGTGCTTGTTTTTTTTCCCTAAAGTCTAAACTTTTTCCTAATGTGAATCAGGAGGGAGGGAAATTGGGGATCTACTTTTTGCTGTGATGCCTATGCCACAGCACATGTGTTTTCAGAGTGACACAAACTGAGTTGCTATTGAGGATGCTGTTCTGCTGCTCCTGTGCTTTAGAAGAGATCAAATCGATCATTTCAGTAGCTTTTCAGAAAATTTCACCAAATGGCTTTTGAAAATGACTGGAAAACCTACAAAACATTTTTCATTATGCTCTAATACAAATGTTGCACCACCATAGCTCATCTGTCATATGCCCAGGGAGACCTTCAATGTCGCTGGAGAGGTTAATCTATCAGAAAACTGTTAATTCTCATTATTTTTGTGAGATTCCTAGACTTTGATTTGGAACTCCTCCACCACAATGTAAAGCTTTAAACAAACTTTGCAAAGGGCTGTGAATGCAAGGATGCAAGGACGATCCTGTTGTGGAGAAGAGAAAATTTTAGTGGATATCACAGAGCGCTGCAGCACCATGAGTGCATAAAGAGGTTGGTTAGGGATCAAATACTTAGAGCTTTTTCTGACACAAAACCACGAGCATCAAATGAAGCTGGTAGGAGCTAGGCACTGGAACAAATGATTAATGGGAACAGTCAGTTATCCCAGTTCTGGTGTGCCTGAGTCAAGTCTGCATGCCAGGATATTCTGTAATCTGTCATTTAATCTGGTCAGATCAGATAAATTCTCCCTGTATTACAAGAAAGCTGTATGCTGCAGTCCCTCACAGCCACCTGGCCAGTTTTGCTGCACTCCTGCAGTATGGATGGCCTGTCTCTGCAAGTGTTCTGCTGCCATGCTTGTACAGACAGTGATCATGATGCCTTGCCCAGCATGAGTGACTCCTTTCAACTTCTGGCTTCCTGGGTTGGGAGCCGTCGGGAGAAATGGGTGTGCTGGCAGCCAGCTTCTTGCTGTGCAATTTGTACACAACTCAGCTCCACACACCTGCAATGTTTTGTGTTATCTCCATTCTGGAAGTTGCAAGATCTCTTATGGGAAATCCCATCTAAGCTGCAGCAGGCCAGAACCGGACTAGAGGACAGTTTATCTCCAGCCTGACCCTGTAATTTTGCAATTCTACTAAAGATAGACTGCTGCAGATCTGATTTTTGAGTGTTAGTGGTGCCTACTGTGGTCTTCCTAAGTGAAGATCACTTCCTGCTTTCCCCTTTATACATACATTCCCACTCCTTAGGTTGCAGAAGATTTCTGTTTCAATCAAATGGCCTTTCTTAAAAAAAGAAGAAAAATATTAATATTCTTATTCTCTTTGATAAAGAAACAGCTGTTGTCTTTTGCTATCTGAGTCCTGAATATTTTGATTTGCTTCCATATATATTTAGATTGTTCTATACAGCTATGCAATTATTTTTCACTGTCCTTGACAGATGGAATGTGACTGTTTAAATTGTATCCTGTGTACATACTTGTTCATCATCCTTTATTCAGTTTTAACAATCTGAAAGGCTGCTGGAAATTATTCTACTTCTCATTTGTCCTAATTGCTGAGCTCAGTAATTGTAGTGGGAACTCCTGGAGACTTTCTTGTGTGCTAGACCCTGATGGGAATGTGAGACAGTAATGAGTGGAGGTATGCGCTTTTACAATACTTTCATTATTTTCCTTCTTTTCCTCGCTGTTGTTGATTCTTTAGAAATGCTCAGAAGACCAACAATGCCAAGTTTTAATGAATTTTAATAGTGTTTGAGACACAGGTCTACAGAATAGAAAATCAAGTACATGTCTGGGTGTATTTCAAGCATGCAAATTCTCCTAGCTGTCTCAAAAAAACTCAATCCTTCTTTTATTTGCATATATGGAGTAGTCATTTTGTAATTGTATCTTGATGGTCTTTTCATTATCTAGGCCTGTAAAGAACTATAACAATGGTTCGTATTCCTCCTACCCTTCCTTGAATTATTTCCGTATATGTGGGAAAAAAAAATCTCTAAAGAACAGTTATTCCCATTCTGTAAACTGTCATATAATATAAAGGGAAATCCTACTGAAACAAAGCCACAGGAGCTGTCTGACTCCCGCTATGCCTTTGCAGGACTCAAACAGCTACCCTTTCTGTCTTCAGGGAGCAAACAGACACTGGGTGGACTGAATCCCACTGCGCTAGTCAGCGGACTCTTACTTCTGAAAAAGGTATGTTCAGTATGTCTTTACACACAGTGACATTTCATGTTTGCATTCAGTGGTATAACAGTTTACAAGATGTCACACTATGTGTGCATAGCAAGACTGATAAAGAACGTTAACATATTATACTTAAATAAAGAGCACACACACATATATATAATCTTTAAACAAGTGTGGCTTTGTATAATAGAATAAAACACCAGTAACAGTATTTAAAGAACATACAGTTTCTTCTTTTTATGTACATGCTCACAGAAACAATTATTAAAGGCATATCATATCTGAGTTTGTGAAGATGTTGACCTAGTGTGTGTCAACCACTGTTGCAGGGAGGCCTGGTAGATTTTCATGATTACTTGAATTTCATTATTACCAGCACCACCCAAAGGATCTTCTGCCTACTACTGTATAACCTTGAATTTCATGGAAACCCAGACATGGAGGCAGTTCCCATCCTGCCACAACACTTTCCAAATTCGGGACCTTCCCTCCACGTGAATTTTCCCTCCTGCTGTGACTCCAGTGACAGCACAGGTGCTGCCTCACCTTCGACAGCCTGGCTTTGTGAGAAGCATTTTGTCCAGCAGCCCCAGAGCGTGAATTACAATTATGGGCAGCTGGTCTTCTTCCACCAACTGAGAATTCACTGTCATAGTATACTGCTGTTTTCATTAACACCCAGATATTTTATCCTATTCTTTGTAGTCAGCTGTACGATGATTTTAAAATTTTCAAGGCATAAATAATGTCTTATTTGGAAATAACATTGCTCAAGCTGTTACAAAATATACCTCTTGTAACCACACTGCAAATATTTCATGTCTTTCTATGTGCTTGGGCATCCTTCAGTGCCAGAACATGTCTACGCTCTGTCCCACAAACAGAAGATATAAATTAGGTATGATTATTTATTTTAAAGTGGCAAACAGTAACATCTGTTCACAAAGAATCTCCTTTCCTTGTGAAAGAAATTTAAACAAGATTGACAAAGCAAATGAGGTACCAAAAGTCCACTAATTGCTGGGGCTGCAGGGCAGAGGGGTGTTTGGTCTCTACTCAACACTTGCAGCCTGCTCCCAACTGTGATGTCCCAATGGTCTACGGTGTGACAGAAGCTGCAGATTCACATTAAATGACCAGTATCTGGATTAAATCAGTGCTGCAGCTGTCCTGGTGGAATGTTAAATTGAGCTACAATCAAACTTCAGAAAAAGATGTTATTAAGGAAATGGAAGGGCCAGCTCCCATGGGGTTAGGAGGCTTGTGACCAGATGCAGCAGCCCAAGCAGACATCCTCAGGATCAGCACTGGGAACAATTCAGGGGATGGTGGTGCAATGACACTAAGGCACTGCATATTTCTGGAAACAGATGAGCTAATACAATATTCTTAATGATTGAGGAGGCTGTGGCAATTTTATTTTCATTGCAGAGACATTGCATGGATGGGCAGCATCATGGGCACCTGAGGAAATCTCCTCAGGACTTGAGGAGGACTAGCAAAGCATGTTTCAGGGTTGCCCAGGGCTGGGGGCTGCACTGTATCTGAGTCATTGTGAAAATGTGGTAGCGAAAATGTGGAATTTTGTAGAGCTGACACTTGCTTTCTTGAATTTTGGATACTTGACTGCACTATTACATTGTGAATCACATTGTGGAAACAGTTGAGTGTAGACTGCATTATAAAAATTGTTCAGGAAATTGTCAGGTATATTCACATGCATGCACAGACAATCTGAAAACCTTATCAAAGCGCTCCTGTAAAGTGATGTTTCACTGCACTGTATAATAACTCTCATGAAGTAAATTACTTACTTTAAAAACTGTTAAATGCATAAACCTATTCATTAAAGACAAACACAAAATGCTCTGAACTAACAAACCATCAGGGATTTTAGACAGTGCATTTCTGGGTTATATCTTGTTTCATTTGGGTGAACTTAATATGGAGCTGCAGTCTTAAAGCTGTTGCCTGACATGTGAAAATGGTGTTTGTGTTTGAAAATGAACTCCAGTTGTTTCCGGGACAACCGCAGAAATTCTACAAGTCCTTCGAAGTCAAATAAGGATGTTGGAAAACACTGCAAGTGGACAAGCTGACATCTCTTCTTTTGAATTATTTCAGGATCTTCTGCTGAAAAGAACTCTGATTGGATTTCTGGGCAACTTTCATCATTGAAACAAATTATTTGATGCTCTCATTCCTCATTTAAGAAACAGCTTCTCAGTTTGAACTCACCAAACTTCAGGAAGACAAATGATTTTTTTTCCCTGTAGATGCAGGAATACTTCAGCTTTGGACTATTGTGCCAGATGACAAATTCATCAACTTCTAGCTGGCTGCCCTGGCTTATTTCTGTTTTGGCTTAACCTACTCATGTGAACCCATTTTTTCTGCTCTCAAATACATAAAATCAAAGAGCAGATTTGCTGTGACTCATGTGCTTTGTTATATATGTTTATTATAAGTAGAAGCCAAACTTCAAGAACACTCTAGGTATTCCAGAAGTTACACTGTCTAAAACTCTTACTTCAGAGGAAGTGGTATCACTACTGTTCCCTTTTCTCTAGATAGTAAATGGAAGTCATCATTCAGTCCATTAAAGAAGCAAACCCCAAATTACCACATAGTAGAAATACATTCATTAGCACATTTATCAGTGCTAAGAATGCAAGAAAGGCCAGTTGTCTTCAATGGTTTGACTTCTATTAGCAAGAGCAGTTAAAAGGGTTATGAAATACTGGATTATGCAAAAGAATCACAATGGTCCTTGGGCTCTCTATACCCATCTTTCAGCTTTAGGTCTCCTTAAGATTCATCATCATTTGCCTGTGTCACGGAGGCACACACAATCAAATCAAACAGGTGTTAAAAATCAGATTTATTCTTCAATAAAAAAAAAAGGTTGGTTAGAACTCCGATAACATTAATGAACCACAGGCTCAATGATGTAAGGGGAAGTTAGTACTACACAGCCAGCTTAAGAATTCTTAAGGTTTAGAAATGATGACTCAAAATGCGCATATCACTCACCTAAAAGATGATGGCTCTCAACCTCGAGGAGTTACCTAGGACAGCGTCCTGACCCAAGGGGAGTCACCCGCTGCTCTGAGGAGGACTGGCTCAAAATGTCCTCCGGTGGGACCCCCTTTATACCCTCGTAGAGTCTGATCTGTGGTCATTTTAATCCCCATTGGCCGAAAGGTCAACACTTCAGTGTTCCTGACGTGTGTCAGATTGGTCAGTTCGGCTTCCAACCTGTGGCCTCTAGGTTTTTTTTTTTTTCCCTCTCCTCCATGTCTGGAGAAGTTTCGCTTTCTATCAGGGTGGGTGCACCTGCCACAGCCTGGCAAAACAGAGAAGAGATTCAAGACTTGAACAGCTTACAAATAATCATAGAATCATAGAGCAGCCCAGGTTGGAAGGGACCTTGAAAGATCAAGTGCTCCAAAGATTCATGAGAAAGGGAGCCTCGATGAGATTTTCTAGCACCCTGTCCAGCTGCATGTTGAAAACCTCCAGCAATGGGGACTCCACCACATCCCTGGAGAGGTTGTTCCATTGAATGATTGTTCTCACTGTAAAAATTTTCTCTCTCATATTGAAATGAAACCTCTCCTGGTGCAACTTGTACCCGTCACCCCTTGTGTTCTCCATGTGGCTCCTTGTGCAGAGAGAGCCTCCACCCCCTTTGGAGCCACCCTTTAAGTACTGGAGTGCTGTGATGAGATCCCCCTGAACCTTCTGCTCTCCTCCTTCAGTCTTTCTCATAGGGCAGGTTCTCTAGCCCTTTGATCATCTTCATGGCCCTCCCTTGGACTCTCTTCAGTGTGTTCATGTCTTTTTTTAATTCTGGGGACCAGAACTGGACACAATACTGCAGGTGTGGCCTGAAAAGCACTGAGTAGAAGTGGGATGATCACATCTCTATCTGTGCTAGTAATGCCCCTGCAGACGCAGCTCAGAATCGGATTTGCCTTTGTTGCTGCAGCAGCACCCTGCTGACTCATGTTCAGCTTGCTGCCCACCAGGTTCCCCTAGGTCCCTTTCAGTAAGGCTGCTCCCCAGCCACACAGACCCTAGCCCGTATTGTGGTCTTGTGTTATTCCATCCCAGGTGCAGGACTTTGCACCTGCCTTTGTTAAACTTCATACTGTTCTTGCTGGCCCACTCTTCCAGCCTGTCCAGGTCTGTCTGTGGGATGGGTCTCCCTTCTGATGAGTCCACCTCACCACCTAGTTTAGTGTTAGCAGACTTGGTGAGAGTGCTTTCAATCCCATCATCCAGATAATTTATGAAGATTTTGAACAATGCGGGGCCCAGTATCGATCCCTGGGGGACCCCACTTGTGACAGGCTGCCAGTCTGAGTAAAAACCATCGATCACTGTGGTCTGGGTGTGGACTGTTAGCCATTTCCTACCCGTCTTGGAGACCAACCATCCAACCTATGTCTTGCCAATTTGTCCAGGAGAAGGTTGTGGGAAATGGTGTTGAACGTTTTGCTGAAGTCCAGGTAAACAACATCCACTGCTCCACCCATGTTGACAGAAAGTGTTACCTTGTTAGAACAGAACAGAATAGAATAGAATAGAATAGTTTAGTTCAGCTGGAAGGGACCTGCAGTGATCATCTAGTCCAACTCCCTGACCACTTCAGGGCTGACCGAAAGTTAAAGCATGTTATTAAAGGCATTGTCCAAATGCCTTTTCACCACTGACAGGCTTGGGGCATCGACCACCTCTCTAGGAAACCTGTTTTAGTGTTTGACCACCCTCTCAGTAAAGAAATGCTTCCTTATGTCCAGTCTTGAGCCTCCCCTGGTGCAGCTTTGAACCATTCCTACATGTCCTGTCCCTGGATCCCAGGGAGAAGAGATCAGCACCTCCCTCTCCAGGTCCCCTCCTCAGGAAGCTGTAGGGAGCGATGAGGTCACTCCTCAGCCTCCTTTTCACCAGACTAGACAAACCCTGTGCCTCATTACAAAGAGTGAAAAATAGACAAAGTCAATAATTCATTATCCCTCATGATACAGAGATGAGAAAAGACCACATTAAACTTATCTAGAGTGGATAGAATTGCAAAGAAAATGCAGAAAATATATATTTTTGAACATGTTACAGTAACTTTATCTTATATAAATATTTGTAATTTATACATTTTGAAAGTTAGCATTTAATCAACTATATCTGTACTTTAAGCCTTCAATAAATGACAATAAAATTCACTGGAAAGCTCTACCTTATAACCAATATTACATTGTGTAAATAAAAATATGCATTGTCAGATTAAGCACTATGGCTATGATGACATTTCAAGGCTAATATCACATTTATAAAGGCCTTAGAAATTAAGAATTAAACTCTGTCATTAACATTCATAGTTTAACGTGTTCATTATTCGACATTATATCTTAATGATACTAGATGGATATTCACAGACAAACACCTTGATTGTTACCAATGGCAATGATAGGGATTTCTAAATTATTCAAGTAGGTATATTATCTATATTTATGATACTTGTTCAATTAACTTTGACTGCAAAATGAATTCTTTTTCATAATTCAGGTATTCATAAGTATTATGCTGTTTGTCTGCATTAGTGTTAACTTCTTTACCCTCTAGATAAAACAGGAAAAAGAGAGACAGCATTCATTAACATGAAAGAAATAAAGAAACTGGAACAGTTCACCCGAAATTAAGCCCTCTAGGTGCCTCAACCCCCTCACCGCAACTAAGAATCAAGAACTAATATTGTCAGCTGGAGATAACCAGTCAGGTTTCCCACTGTGTCTCATGTGCATTGAGTAGCCCCACTGTCATTTTTGCAAATCCACCCACATTTAATGCACGCACAGGGAAAGACTCCGCAGCAGCCTCCAGGAGGCCTGCGGGGAGCGGGAGGAGGCTAAGCTGCGGTGACGGCGTGCACTGCAGAAGTGATCGTGACGCACTGCTTTGCTCACTGGGTGTTGCTCAGTGCTCAGCTAGTGTGTGAAGTGATGGAGAAAGCAGGGTGCTCAGGTAATGCAGATTGCTTCCACAGAAGTTTGCAAATGTAGGCCAATAGTAACAGAAAAAGCAGTTGGTCTGGAGAAAACCTGACACTTCTTTCAGCTGGCTTTAATATGACCCAGGGAATACATTGGGGTGCAGAGTAAACCTGAACATTTAAGACCTCAGTGCGGTGTGTTTCCTGACCTTAAGGTCCTGTGCTAAAAGCAAGAAAAAGACTTTATAATTTCTGTGGCAATGTATGACCTGGCTTTAACAGCAGCTGCTTGGTGGGGCTCCCCTGGGAGGACATGTGTGCCTGCCAGCTGCCAGATGTATCATGGAGTACAGAGGAGCAGGAGGTGTACGAAGGAGAATGGGATTTCATGAAGGATGGGTGGAAAAACATGCATAGTAACATAAAAGGATGGGTTGCCAAACAACTCAATGGTGCTGGAACAAGTACAGGTGAAATATTTTCAGGTCCAGGCATAAAATGAGATACTGATATATACTGACAATACAATTAAACCAAATAGAACTGAAATGATGCTCTCCTGGGCTTGTCTCGGGGGTTGCAGCTGCCGGGCCACCGCCCCCAGCACTGAAGTGGGCAACACTACTACAAATTAAGACATAAATGTTCTCTGGTTCATGCACTGCACATTTGGCTTTGATACACATTGATATCTTGTAAGGGTTTATGAGATAAATTAATTATTATCATGTGATCTTCTAGGATTTCTACTTTTCATTTTACCCATAAAATGATGAAAAATTATTCAGACTTCAGAAACCTAGCTATCTTAATTGAATGTGGCAACATAAAACAGAGCAGCAGAAAGGTAGGAAAAATAGGGCTTATTTTTCTGATGCAGTAATGACTCCTAGCCGACAAAGGTGGCTGAACCACACGAACCTGACATTGCACTTTAGAGAAAGATGCTGTGACTCAACATCAGCTCTCAGGCAGGAGAGCGTATTCAGGAAGTTTTCCAGCACTTGCAACTTTTTAAAGTTTGTTGTGAGGTTTTGCGTACAGTTTAGTATTTTGCAGAGTCCAAGTTTAAACTGTCCTGTCTCCCTCTCTTGAAGTGCTGATTCTGCTTCAAGTGTGAGGTCTTTCCTTGCGTTTTTTTTTTTCCTCAGTTTTCATCAGGTGCTGTAGACTGTTTTTTGCATGTTAAGAATGAGCAGGGGTTTGGGTGTACACCTGGCCAGAGAGCTTCCCTTATGCCAGCTGCAGCTATTAAACTATTTACTCCATTGGCTTCATTGGAGAGCTGTCAGGACCCTGAGCACCAAGATCACGCTGCTGGGAAAGAGCTGGGGGAGAGATGATGCCTCGTTGAGGCTCCCCTTCATGCAGTATGAGGTTCAGACTTTCACCCTTGCTCCTGGTCTGGGCTGTGTCACAGCCTCGACCCCACCTGGCTGTGTCCCTCGCTGACCTTGGCCTCAGTTTTCTTGGCGTTGGACTGCTTTGTCCCTATGGACCTGTCTGGCAAATGGGACTGGGTCTGGCCCTGGCTCCTCTCCCCAGTCTGCTCTGCTGGCCCCATGCAGGTCCCTGGGCTGCCAGATACTGTCCTGGCGCAGCTCTCCATCCTGTCTGGAGCAGCCTCCCCTTGCAGGTCCCTGACAAAAACAGTCAGGACAAATCTGCGATTCAAGTCTAATGCTAATTAAATTAATTCCTGCTATTTACTTTCTTTGCACAAAACACTATTACCAACGTCCTCTCTAATGTGCCATGAATAAATCACCAGGGTGCTTGACAAGGCATAGCAATGTTTTACTTGTGAATATTTAATTTGTTAGGTGCAGGAATGCTCAGCACCAGGTGCCCACGCAGGCCTGGGCACAGGCAGATCACATCCTTCTTCCCTTGCATGAAAGCTTACTGTTTCTTTGAGTCCTGTCCTCAAACTTGGTGGCCCTCCGCGTTTCCATGGGAGTTCTGGGGGTGCGGAATAACGCATATGCCAGTATTTGCTTTGCAGTGAGGCAATCAGCTTATAAATATTTTCAGTTCTCTATGATTTATAAGGCTGTGTGACCCTGAGATGCAGGACATGGGAAAAAACAGTCCAAGATGGGAAAACAGTGTGAGGTTGTGACACAACATAGTCTGGTGCCACGTGTAACCTGTCTCCAGCATGGTCCAGCTTCCTCAGTGAGCAGAGGACTGGCAGGTTTTTGCTGACATGTACCTCAGACATGCAGCATGACTGTATGCTGCAAGATTAAACAGGCTCAGGCTATGCAGATTTGATGCTTAACGATTTCAAAAAATAGGGTATGGAAAAAGAAGGGATGCATTTTCATAGTTGTCAGGGGGGTTTGCCTTTGCTCTGACATGATCTGACAGAAAATGAATGGGTCTGGCAACTCACTGTAGTACAATGCTTTAGGCTTCCCAGTTTATGGCACTCTGCCAGTCCAATTTGCCTAATCTTTGGTGTGTTTAATAACTGTCCTGAAGAACTGGGCTCAGCTTCCTTGTTCTGCTCTTAGCCTACTTCAGTTGCCTCTTTTGAGGAATGTTTCCTGGTTTATGGTATGACCTGGGTACTCAGCAGATGAATGACATGATGACTGGCTGCTGCTCACCCATGCTGGCAGTAGGCAATTCCCGCTGTCCCTCTCCACAGGCTCCTCAGACATCAGCCTGCCAGCTCGGACTATAATCACACAGGGGTCTGCTGCAGGGAACTGCTAACGACTGGCTATTTCACATGGAAAAAATGTGGGGACAAAGGCGGAGAAAAATTATAGGGCTGAAGCAGGGGGCCAGGGCCACCTAGGGGGGACAGTAATTTACCCATCATGGCAAAAATGAGCAGCCTGTGGGACATAGGTGATATGCTAGACAGCTAAGGTGTATTCTGACCATAACACTGTGTAAAGCTGGGCTTTCTACATGTAATCGACATGCATGTAGTATAGATCAATCATATGCTCAGCACCTTAGTATTGGCAAATTTAGAACAAAACAGGGAAGTTCATGTGCTGAGAGGTGCAAAGTAAAATCACTGCCAGTCCCTGCTACTGTTTCTGCCAGTTTTTAACAGGTATGTTTTTCCTTAGGAATGCATAATGTCCTCCTAAGTAATATGTTCCTGAATTGGTATTGTTAATTCTGTGCTTGGATGCCTTATGTTGGTTTGTCTTTTCTTTTTGTGGAATGCTGACTTCTGTGTGAAGACAGCACACCATATCCATGTTCATTTTCTGCCACTCCTCAAGTGCAGCTACTGCTCCTTTAACTTTTTTCCTCCATTCCAGCACTTCTTGCTCTCCTCTTTATTTCTTCATGGAGTGTTTTTTCCTGTCTACCTTCTCTTTGCATCATTCAAAAACTCTGGCCCCATTTCTCTTGTCTCTCTTCACATTGCAGGTGCCAATAAAAAGTAAATGTAAAAGAAACTTAGAAACCCACTGATGTCGTGTTCTTTTTCTTGTCAACGTCATCAGAGAGGAACTGGAACATCACTGTGAAGTTTCATGTTGCCTAGCAACAGGTTTCTCACCAGTGTGGGACTGTGATGCTGGGCTTACTAATGCAAGTGTGTTTAATGGAAGGGACCGAGTAGGAAAAAAATGGGCCAGCCAGGCTTCTTCTAGCAGCATCCTGCAAAGTGGGGAGGGTGTCAGACAGCAAGGGGCTTATGTCTCTTCAGCTGCAAATCTCCACTCAGAGAGGGAGGCTGCAGCACCCATCGGGACCTCAGCCTCTGTGGAGACACCATCCTCCCGCATACGGGGAAGCATGTTGCCCTGTTGGTAATGATCAGTGTTTAAGGCTCCAAAGATGTATGTGCACCTTGGGGAGAGTAAGCATAATCCCTGAAGCTGGAAGAGGAGCTGTTTATACACAGTTTGAAAGAGCACATTTTGAACGAAGAAGAGTTTTTGAGGAGACCTGCACTGAGGGAAATGCATCACCACTCTGCTTGTATTGTTGGGAGACGTCAGAGCATCAGAGGATAATTTAGGTGGGACTTCCTGGCTGAACTTGCCTCAGGCCTTATTTTGGCACCTTCTCAATGACCTTGGATACAAGACTATTGTGGGAGATGGTGTGGAAAGCCTTGTAAATTGAATGTAAATGAGGTCGACAGCTCTGCTCTTGTTCACAGATCCAGTCATTTTATCCTAGGTGTTGGTCAGGTGTGATTTACCCTTAGTAAATTCTTGTTGGTTGTTCCCAGTCACCTTCTCCTTCATGTTCCCAGAAATGCGTTCTAGGAGGACTCCCTCCACGATTTTCCCAGGCACCAAAGTGAGAACTGACCCACCTGTAGTTTCCCAGATCATTCTTTTGACCTTTTGTGAAGATGGATGATATTTTCTTCTCCCCAATCATAGAAGACCTCCCCAAACATTAAAAGATGACAGCATCCTGCAAAGACACCAGCAGCTCCCTCAAACCCACAGATGCAGCCCATTCAAAATGCTGCTGAGCACTGAGCAGCACTTGTGTCCTCCTCCTCAGCCGTCACGCTGTGAGTGGAATCACAGCAGATGTGTTTCCCTGAGAAATACCACTTTTGCTGGCCTTCTCCAGGCTCCTTGCAGGGCAAAACCAAAGTGTGTGGACTGGAGATGGCAAGAAGAGGACTTTTGCATCCTTACACTCTTGAACACTCATTGTACTGCTGCACTTTCTTACTCTATCTTGTTCACCATTCACTTTCTCAATGCAACAGACCTTCCTGTAGGAGGTATCTTGTCTTCCTTGCTGTTCTTTACAAACCTGCTTGGATTGTCTCTTTGATTAACAGGTTTGTATACACAACATCAGACTGACAGAGAGAAGAAGGAGAAGGCACGGTATTAGAGAGAGTTCATTCTGCTCACTGCCATTTCCCTATGTAAAGAGTTGGCTTGGCTGCCATCCTGCCAGATAAACCAAGAGTTCTGTTCTCCCCTCACAGGAGAGCAGACAGTCTCCTTGGATCTGCAAGACTTAGGGCTGGCATGGCTGTTTTCCACAAACACTCCTAGCTCAGCTCTGGGCTAATAGATTTATCTCATCTGTGTATTTTTCCACATTGTTTATTTTGACAGGTTGTAAGATTCATATCTGCTGATAACTGTATCCTCGTAACACCCTTGTCATCCACCAATGCCCTCTGTCTCCATTTCAGAAAGAAAGACTGGCTCCAGGCTGCACCAAAAATTCAAAAGCAAAGCTAGGAACTTAACTAAGAATTTCCTCTTAGTTGCTAAGAGTCACAGAATCACACAATAGTTGGGGTTGGAAGGGACTTTTCAAGACTGTTAGTCCAACATCCCTGCTCAATCAGGTGTCAGCTAGAGCAGGCTACCCAGGACTGTGTGCAGCCATGTTTTGGATATCTCCAAGGATGGAGACTCCACTACCTGTCTGGGCAACCTGTTCCAGTGTTCAACCACCAAATATTTTAAAATGGAATTTTCTGCACTTCAATTTGTGCCCATTGCTTCTCGTCCTGTCACTGGGCACCATCTGTAAAAGTCTGGTTTCATCTTACTTACTGGCCCCCCGCCCCGGTATTTCTACAAATTGGTAAGTTCCTCCCTAAGTCTTCTCTCCTCCAGGATGAGCAGTCTGCTTTTGTCCGCAAGGACACCAAGGTCCTTCTCTGCACAGCTGCTTTTCAGCTGGTGTACTGGTTATTTCTGCCCAGATGCAGGACTTTGCATTCCTCCTTGTTGAACTTTATAAGGTTCCCCTCTGCCCATTTCTCTGGGCTGTCCATGTCCCTCTGAAGAGCAGCACAACCCTCTGGTGTATCAGCCACTCCTCCTAGAAGAGAGAACTCCTCTCCTTCCTTGTGGAAGGAAAGTTCCTATTAACTGTTTATTGTAAGTCAGACCCCACATGGTAACACAGAGGGACTTATGAGTCTGGAGCTGCAGTATGGACTCTGCCCTGCAGAATTATTTTTCCTTTCACTCTATGCCTCTGATCTACTGGCTGAATAAGACCTAGCAATGAACCACAAAGTGCTGGTGTTTCCAGTGATTTAAAACATACCATCCTTCACAATGATTCAAAACATTATCAGCAGAAATGAATTCCACAAAGAATCTCATTTCCCCATACTGGTGCAGGCTTGAGTACTGTGTGCAGTGTTGGGTGCCTCAATATAAGGACATCAAACTACTAGAGTATGTCCAGAGGAGGGTGACCAAGATGGTGAAAGGAGGAGCGGCTGAGGACACTTGGTTTGTTCAGCTTGGAGAAGAGAAGGCTGAGGGGTGCCCTCATAGCAGCCTACGACTTCCTCAAGGGGGGCAGTGGACGGGGAGCTGCTGATCTCCCCTCTCTGGTGACCAGCAATAGGACACAAGGAAATGGAATGAAGCTGCATCAGGGGAAGTTCAGACTGGACATTAGGAAAAAGTTCTTCACTGAGAGGGTGGTCTGCAGCTGGAACAGGCTCCCCAGGGAAGTGGTCATGGCACCAAGCCTGTCAGAGTTCAAGGAGCATCTGGATGATGCTTTTAGTCATATAGTTTAATTTTAGGTAGTCCTGTGAGGAGCAGGGAGTTGGACTCGATGATCCGTATGGCTTCCTTCCAACTTGAGGTATTTTATGATTCTATGATTCTATGAGCTGTAATAGCAAAGAAGAAAGGACTATAGAAGGCCTGCTAAATATGATTCTGGAAATTGCATTATAATTTTCTGAGTGAACTGTAATCCTTAGTTTCTTCTAGGCCTGAACAACTGTTGAGTGAAATTCACTTTCTTGACCAGTAAAAGCTATGAACTTGGAAAAAAAGTCAAGTTGACAAAGACTTGTTCTGGCTAGCGTAAAATTGGTATTATTGTGATTTTTAGATTGGGTTTTTGAGATTTTTGAAGATTCCTGAAAGTTTTTGGTTTAGTACAAATATCAGTTATTAATTGAGATGGGGTACAACACTTCTCAGCTTCACTTTGTGAAGTTATCCAGCTTCACAAATTTTGTTGAGAATTTTATGCAGTTCTCAGAACTTTACTGAACATCGTTCTTTTACCCTCTTTTCTGCTCTCATTATGCTTCATGAAAAAGCTTTTTGATTCCAAGTAGGGAACAAACAATTTCCCTAATATCCAGCTTCAGTCTTTGATGTGCCAACCATTAAAGCCTGGCAGACAAGTGCAAAGTGTTCAGGATACTCACCTTAGCTAAAAATGTCAAAAATTAGAAACAGGCACTGTCCCTCAGCATGTGACTATATGGAAAATATTAAGCTGCTCTGATGAAATAGAGCCACTGGCATTTGTTGTTTGTCTTTCATGCAATTACCAGCACATTGCGCTTTCCTCCCCCACAAAGGCCTTTCAGTGTCTAAGAAAGTGTTTTACATACAACTTCTGACTACAAACTTCTTTGTGCCTTTAGGTGCACTGTGCCGTCAGACACATTTTTTTGAAGTGGCTTGACAGAGATCATGATCCTTCACGATCATGATCCTTGTGGCTTGCTGGGCACTAAAACCTCAATTTGAGAATAACCTATAGACTACTGTCACAGCAAAGATAGAAAATAGACCAAAGTTGTTTTGAGTCAGTAATTTTCCTATTCTTCCTACTAACACTGTCACCCTTGATTCTTGCTGCAGCCAAACTCCCCCTTCCCTCAGTTACTCACCAGGTCCTGGGCGTTATGCATTCTGTAAGGCCTTTGGTGTGTCAGTCTCCTGTGCACACCATGGCAGATCATTTGACAGCTCTGTGTGCCCGGTCAGCTGGGTGTCCTCCCACGCAGCGCCACGACTGAGCTCAAGAAGCATCAGTGATGTTTCTCTGTGCCTCCATTCTGTGTTGGGAGGTACACTCTCGTGCATATCCACCACACCTGCTCCCCACTTGCAGTCCCTCTCCTGGTTCCTTCAGAAGATTCTGGCTCTGTATTCTCCCTCATCATCCACATCCACAGCCTTTGGATGCTATAGCACCATTTCCCCCACTCCCCCAATGCACCAGACAAGTTGGCTATTTACAGCAACTGGAGAAACCTGATAAGAAGGCACGTTTGTGGTCTCTTTCTGAGCCTTGGGTCCTCATGTCTGGCCGGAGTCACTCTGGAGAACAAGCAGCAATTCCCCAGTACCCTCCAGGAACAATGTGTGCTACTTGGAGTTGTGTTAGCTGTTCATCTTCAGAAATTATTTTTAAACCTGTGGTCCCTCTCATTAGTTCATAGCCATGGCTGTGTGGCTGCCTGCTTGTCTACTTAACTAATTTCTTGGGCTGGAGAGGCCTTTGCTCAGTACAAGTTCAGGACAACACATCCCAAGAATAAAAAAACAGGAACAGATGCTTGGAGGGGTGAGCAATAAAAGTGATGTACAGGACCCTTCTACTGCCTGGAATCCCAGCCTCTAAAATAGCAGCTGAAGGGTTTCCTGAGGTGAAAATTATGCCTGGATCACCACTCACAGCCCTGGGGGCTTATCCTCTATATGTCTACCTTATCTAACTCATGTTAAATAAATTTTGGCTTCTATCTTACCCTCTGGAAGCATAGTTCACAATTTAATTATATCTATATGAAAATGTACATCCTTTTGCACGTTTTGAAGCTGCTTCCTGATTATCTCAATCTTATTTTTCAGCAATGAGAAACCCAGATCCTCAGCTCATTCATGATTTTACAGATTCCTCTGCATTAACTGTGTCTTTTTCTAATGCATCCCCAGGGTTTTTTTGCATACTTACTTGCATTTTCAGCTGAAAAAGAGGCTGTGCACTCAACTAGTAGTCACTGAAGCCTTAAAAAATGAAAAGCCTATTTTCAGTGCTAGATATGCTGTGTCATGTAAATCTATGGCTACAAACTGTATGTGTGTTTCTGCATGTGGCTCAGAATGCACGTAATCAGTTCCACCGATGAGTAGCTGTTGTTGACGACGGATATTTGTGTGTGTCATGTGGGAGGCTGCAACATAGCTGTACTGCATAGGTGTGCAATAGCAAGCTGTGCTGTACCTGGTGCTGTATGACCAAGTACTCTCATCTGTTGACCAGAACATCTAGCACTGGAAGTGTAAACTGATCCCTGAAATCCTTTGTGCAGTTCTAAATTCTGCTCTCAATGGGGGTGTGGCTCTACTGACTTTATGGGGCATTAACAGCAATTTTGGTGGCAAAATACACAGAAATACATAGTTCTGCCCTTTACTGGCAGCTGTGGCAGAGCTATGGAACCATAGGAAGACCTGTATCAGAAACTCAAGGAAAGCAAGGACCACAATTACAGCACAATTACAGTGATACCACACTGTCATCTGAACAACTTTCCTGCACATAACTCAGTTCTCTTTGCCAAAAGCGGACTGTGAGGAAAAGGCACTGCTCGCCGTCTGGCAATGCAAGAAGCAGTGGTGTGTGTCACGTTTCATTACAGCAGGGTTACAGTGCACCGCTACTAGGCAAAGGAGAAATTTGTGATAATGTACTGCTCAGCACTATGGATCATTTCACACATCGGAGTTTGCAAGTGGTCTTGTCCATTTCTACAATAGTTCTTATGTACTGACAGCTTCAGGATAGCTGAGATTATTTCACATCATGTTATCACAAATATCAGTGAGAAAGAGCTGGGCAGAATGAGAACAGCAAAAGGCTGTAATCTTCCTATCAAGGGGCAGTGAGGCATTAACCCTTCAGCCATTGTACAGCCACTGATCTCAGCTGGGGTTATGCTGATGGTGTGCAAACTGGTATAAAGTTAAGGAGGATTGTCCTTCTCTAGTATAATCTTTTTTATTTTCATGCTAGGGTGTCTTTTCGAGTGTATTTGCTTCAGGTTGGTCTTGGCTGGTTATTGAAATATTTGTATCTGTAAGGTTAGGGCCAGCTGATGAGGTGGGACTAGTCATGTAAGTAAATCAGGGTCACTATTTTATAGAAACATTAGGAGAAGGAGCATGCACCAAATCCATCATTTGATGTGTTTTGGTGACGCTAGCACACAGAATTTCCACACTGAAATGTAAAATAAATTGACCAGCTTGTTAACAGAATGGAAAATAACTATGAGTATGTAACAAGCAGTATCAAAATTCTCTTTTAGTAAGGTGGTTTGAAGGCTGAATCTTCAAATTCTCCCACTCCAGGTGAGACCCATGTTTTTGTGTGTGAGCCTTGGTAGGCAAGACAATGCAATGCAGTGCGGTGTGACAAGTGAGGGTCCCAAGGTAGGGTCACTGCGTTTATTGCTTGTATTGCAACGGTGTCCCAAATCTGCCACGAAGACTGGCGCCATTTTGTGAGTGGCTGTGGTTGGTACGGCCAGCCAGTCCAGCCCTGGACCGCCCAGGTGACCTGCTGCCTCAGCCAGACACAAAGACCAGCTCTCCTGCTGCGCTGCCCAGGCCAGCCAGTGAAGATTTTCTGCCATGGGGGAGATACCAGCCCTGACCTTGAGGAGAGACTCCTTCATTTCTGTCTATCTCTGTGCATCTCTGCTGACCGGTGTGACGAGACAAGCACCACATGAAGGTCCCAGATCCCTGGGGGCTCGTGCGTTGTGGAGACAGAAAGGAGTCTGCGGGTCACTCTCTGCCTGCTGTGTGTAGGCTGCTGCAGCTCTCTTAACCTATTTTCTTCCTGAAGGTGCTGGGGGAACTGCCCTCCTGTGTAACTGTCCTACCACTATATAATTGCTCAGATAGTCATTGGTTTGAGCAAGATTAACAGCAAAGCACCGTGAAGCACAATGGCTATTTGTATGTGATCAGGGTAAAGTTGTGAAGACTGCTATGCATTTCTCAATGTATTTGACAAGATATGTTTCTGGCAGCTATTGTTAACTTAGCCACAAGTACCATGTGTTGATGACACCAAGCTGTGTGGTGCGGCCAACACACTGGAGGGGAGGGACGCCATCCAGAGGGACCTGGACAGGCTGGAGAGGTGGGCCTGTGCGAACCTCATGGAGTTCAACAAGGCCAAGTGTGAGGTCCTGCACGTGGGTTGGGACAATCCCAAACATGGGTACAGGCTGGGTGACGAGTGGATTGAGAGCAGCCCTGAGGAGAAGGACTTGGGGGTACTGGTGGATAAAAAGCTGAATATGAGCCAGCAATGTGTGTTTGTGGCCCAGAAAGCCAATCGCATCCTGGGCTGCGTCGAAAGAAGTGTAACCAGCAGGTCGAGGGAGGGGATTCTCCCCCTCCACTCTGCTCTGGTGAGACCCCCCCTGCAGTACTGCGTCCAGCTCTGGGGTCCTCAGCACAGGACAGACATCGACCTGTTGGAGCGGGTCCAGAGGAGGGCTACAAAAATGATCAGAGGGCTGGAACACCTCTCCTGTGAGGAAAGGCTGAGAGAGTTGGGGTTGTTCAGCCTGGAGAAGAGAAAGCTTCAGGGAGACCTTACAGCAGCCTCGCAGTACCTAAAGGGGGCCTACAGGAAAGATGGGGATGGACTGAATGAGGGGCAATGGTTTTAAGCTGAAAGACAGTTAGGTTTAGATTAGATAGAAGGAAGAAATTTTTTATGATGAGGGTGGTCAGACAGGGGAGCCAGTTGCCCTGAGAAGCTGTGGATGTCCCATCTGGGACGCCACAGGTGCAAAGACTAGGAATCCCTCCAGGCATCTAAATGCCTAGATGCTGCAAGAACAAGAGAAAAATAAGACTGTTGTTCTGGTGTTGCAAATGGGGAACTGGGAGATGACTTGTCCAAAGTAAAACTGGGTCTGTTGAGGAGACAGAAAAAGAATGTAAGCCTGACAAAACCCTGCCCCTCCTTAGGGACCAGACGATCCCCTTCTCTTTTCTGCCTAAACCACAGCAGACATTTGTTACCAGAGCATGGCTTGACACGCAGGTACTTCCCCACCTACAAACATATCTGCAAATAAAGCAGACTATAGTGTACACTACTGAGGTGTCTTCAGCATAGATCCTGCCTTCAAAGGGAGGGAGTGATTTGACCCCTATAATGGAAAGGAGCGGTTAGCTATCCTGCAGGTGATCTCCCAGGCTTGTTTGTTTTCCTCCTGCATGTCAGGCAACTTATGCATAAACTATGCAAGGTACTGGAGGGGGTACGACCATGACAGGAAACAGATAATAGTAATTCCTGTGTCAAGCTGGCTGCAAATTCTGTGACTCTGTAGAGCAACAGGTCTTTTCTTAATGTAGGTGCAATTTAGATCCATGCATTTTTCAGAACAGCCTCTCTCCTGGCCGTGGCAGTGCTCTCATTTCCTACATTTCTGAAGGTTGTACATGGGGATCAGGAGCCAGCCAGCCTCCAGGGGATCCGGATGCCAGGCTGCCCTGCAGATGGCAATCCTGCACTGTGGCAGCCTGGCAGAGCAGTACTCAAGAGCGCTGGCTTCATGGCATAAGGGATTTTTGGCTTTTACCTTAGGTTTGCTGTGAAGCAGACTGTGTCGCAGCATTTTATGGCTTCAGTAAAACATACTCCAGAGAAGGAGATTCATAGCTGTTATTTACTTTTGTAAAACAAATGCAAAGATTTACTGTGCTGCAGGGTCATTCGTTTCAAAGGTGTGTTGACTATATCACAAAGTATGCACCGCCGCAGTGGCCCAGGTCACATTTCAGCCCTTGCTGACTAAAGGCTTTGTCCGGTGGCCATTACACCCATGCTTTCACTTTTGTCCAGGTACTAAAGAGCAAGCAAATCAGTGTTACAAAAAATACATACAGATTTCTCTTCAAAATATTTGTCAAAACATTTTCCAACAACTTTGCCTCAGAAAATATCCTATTGGGGAAGAGGGACTGGACTGAGAAGGGTGGAGATGGATGGGAAGGAAGAAAGGAAACTTCACACCAGCCTGTCTGTCATACTATAACCATGTAGCCCTGTAACATGGCATTGCCGTTATAAGTAATGGGCCATGAGCTCTGTACTGAGTTTGCCAGGCCTCAGCACCAAGGCTTGTCATTCCTGCTCTGTCCAAACTTGGTGTGATGTGTCTGTAGCTCCGTCTTACTTGGTTGAGCTGTGACAGCAATTTTTCTAATTCACCAGGTGTCTGTACCTAATCTGCTTTACTTTCACTAATCTTTGTGTGGTACAACTATAGTTTTACATAGACCTGGAACCCTTGATGGACAGCAAGTTGAAAAGCAACCACATCCTGGGCTGCTTTAGCAAGAGTACAGTCAGCAGGTCCAGGGCAGTAAGCACTCACTTCTGTTCAGTACTGCATCTGGTGTGCTGTCTACAGTTGCATGGCCCCCAGGATAAAAAAGCCATCAAGAAACTGAGGAGAGTGTAATAAATGGGTTCTAAGGTGGGGCTGAGCATATGACATATGAAGAGAGGTGGCGGGAGCTGGGCTTGATTAGTTTGGTGACAAGACTGCTAATGGACAACCTAACAGCTGCCTACAGATACTGGCAAGGGAGTAAAGATTCTGTGATCTAGATGGCCAGTCAGCACAATACATAAAAGATATAAATGCCCCCTTTTCTTGCCCCCCTGTTTCCTTGTTTTCCTCTGTCTGTCTGTCTGCTCCATTTGTCTTATTCTCATATTCAATGTCTATGCTGATGTTTTGAGCAGAGTCCTTTCTGGTCTGTACTTGTGTAGCAAGTAGCAGAACAGGGCTGCAGCTCATGCCTGAATTTCCTGGATATCATACTATGAGAGCTGCAGTGGTAATAATAGACTGTTCTGCATGCACTATAGGTAACTGCATATAAATAACCACAAAGATGTAAAAAGAACAGAAAGCATGGGAATTTTCATGTGACCTAGAGACAAGACATGAGCTGCTGTCTCCTGTGTTCAGGTCATTAACTGCAGCTGTCTGAGAGGGAAAAATGTGCATGAATGAGCTGTGATGTGTAAGCCATGTCCTGGCTGATGCTGGGCCTAGGAACTTCTGCAGCGATTTCTTCTTCCATGTCAATTAACAGGACAATTTCTTTCACACAAATTTACAGAGACAGCAAATTACCTTCTGGAACTGATGTGCACAAGTGCTCTATTCAGCCTTGATAAGAGGTTTTCAGATTAAGCACACAAAAATGAATGAATCTTAGCTGATCCTTTCATTCACCCCCTGAATACACCTGGTCCTGGGAACACGGACACCGCTCAGCCCATAAATGCAATCTGCCTGGAAACAGAATTCTTACTTTCCCAAGGATCAACTCACCAACATTTTAGGGGAAGAATTGCTACTAGAATGTCAGGATAGGGCTACGCCCTGTAATGGGTCTCTCTGACAAAAGAGCTTAAACAATCAAAAACCCTACCCTTTGCTTGCATTTATTAGGAGAAAATGTTGTAATGTTGTTTGTTTCTCTGCCATCTAGCTACTACAGAACAGGCAGCCATGAAAAGCTTGGGCCCTGACTCCAAATACCGGCAAATAACTAAGGTTACTGTTAGAATATGATCTAACAAAATGAAGGAAAGTGTTATTTTCTTTCCTTCAAATTAATTAAAGCAAAAAAATTATCACCCTTTTCTGACCAATGTCTTACTCCAAGTCCCAGAAAGAATCTTCAAACATGGTCTTAACATTTCAAGTCAGTTTGCATGTGCTAACATATGTCAGTGCAAAACACCACTTCCAAAAACAACCATGAGGGTAATTAAAAGCGGGAGTATCTTGAATGTAGAGGAATTCTGAAATAAATCACATTGAAAAATTTCCTTTTTCTCTGAAAAATCTCCTGGATTTAAAAAAAATTAATTAGCAAGTTACAAAGAAAAATTCAAAAATTCATCTACCAAAGATCTTGGGAGTCTGGGGAGGTCCTTCCTGACTGGAAGCTAGCCAGCGTTATTCCAATTTACAAGAAGGGCATGAAGGAAGACCCAGGAAACTACAGACCTGTTAGTCTAACCTCAGTTCCTGGAAAAATTATGGAGAAGATTATACTGGGTACTATTGAAAGGCATTTAAAGAATAATGCAAAATACATATCAAAAAAACCCACAGCCATGAGTCCCTTGGAATGCTTTGGACCCGAAAATAAACATGGGTTTTTAGGTTTTTTTAATCCTACCAGGAGAACTGGTGGCAAGAGAGGCTTTTCTCTGTCCAGTATCTCTTCTTTCATAAAAATTACACTCCCTGCAGAAATAGTATCCTCATAGCATTTTAGGCAGTTCACTTGGGTTTAACAGTGAAAGTTGAGATGATTGAAGTTCAGGCTAACTGAAACTGCTGCTCTACGAACAGTGCTTTCCATTGTAGCACACAGAGAAAAATAATGGTTTTCATTCTTTCATGCATGCTCTGATTCTAACATGTTCAGCTGTCTCTCTTGAAAGAGAAAGAAAAGAAGAACATTTGGTCTGTGTACAGAGGAAGAAAACAGGGTAAAAGTAGGGCTAGATCTAGAAACTCATACTGGTTGCATCTGCCTCCACCAGAAATCTGTTGGTGGCACTTGGCCTATGCCAACTTTGATCGTGGGCACTATTACTACAAGGAGAGAAATAGAAGAAGAAATATCAGTTATATATAAAATCAAGACTAATCTGGAGGAGTTAATTAGGAAATATATATTCTCCCCATCTCCTAACAGAAAGATGAAGGACAGCTAATGAACAAAGGCAAGAGTTTAAAATGAATACAAGGAACTGCATTATGCAACATATGATTAGACTGAGGAAATTATTGCCTTAGGAAATTCTTAAAGTCAAGAAACTAACAGCATTAAAAATATGATTGGCTACTATAAAGAATATTTAACGATATGACTAAACATCATTAAGAATGTTGGAAAGTATATTAATTTTTCTATGTCAGGCCATAACCTTTATGAGAGACAAAGATGAGTTAAAGCAGTTAACACAGTTCATAAATCAAGGGCAGATGAGAATATCAGATTATTATCTTTGTCCTCATATATCATAGCACATGAAATTCTCAAGTAAGTACCTTCTATCAGAATCCCAGAAACCTTTACTGGGCTAAAGCATTTCAGACTTTGGGACACTAGAGGGTAAGCCACTGAAATCAGGAAAGGCTTCAGTTGTAGCAATGTCTGAAGCCTCTGAAAATGCTGGGGAGTTAATTAAAGTGAAGCAGGCTTGAGTATTCCCAGCTGCTGAACCTGATAAATGACTAAGTGATAATCCCAAACCTGCCAGTCAAACTGATTTGTGTTGGGGGCTGGGGTTTTGAAGGGGCTTCCTTCCTGTCCAGCTCCAAAAGCACAGCACAGAGATAAAGCAGAAAGATGGATCTTCACACCACTCAGGACAATTACTCATGTCATTAGCACCTCATCACCTGCTGCAGCTAAATGCTGAAAATCCCTGTGCTGTAGAAGGAAATAGATTTTTCTTCTCTTCCTACCTTAATGTGCTTGGTTAATTGTACATCAAAGGAAAATTCCCACCCGAGCTTTACAGTTGTCCAGCTGAAGTGAAAAATGTGACATAAGGCTGCAGCCATTGACTCAATGTAGAGCTGAAACGCTTATGTCAAGATAAGTGCTTCTGTGCTCTGCAAGACCCAGAAGTTGGTGAAAAAGGGGACTCAGATGCACAGAGTCCAAGACCAGAGTGTGCCACTGTGACCATCTAACCGAGTAGTGCATAAAGGCTGATGCTTGCGTTGTCTGAAGTAGTATTCAGGTCCAGCCATGGTCAGAGATGGGGCATCGGGGAAGTAGACCACCAGTCTGTTTCTACTAGGTTTTTTTGTTGTTACCAGGTAGAGCAGAATAGGGGGTCCTTTCCATTTGTGAGAAGCTCTCCTGGAACACAGGGCCCTGAGTTTAACTCTCTAGGTACGTTCAGGCACACTGAGAATTGTCTGAGTCAAGTGACTAAACAGAAACAGAAAACCTAACTTCCTTGCTGTTAGCTTTATTCTGGGCAGTGATCAGCATCTGGGACAGAGGAAATGTGCAACTACATGATGTTCTGGGGTCAGTAGTTTAACATCTCTAGAGAAGAAATGTGTCTCATAAAGATAAGCTCCAGGCTCTATATTCCCCAAAACTGGCTGGAAAGTCTTCCATGTATGGAAAAAAGAAGTCATTCAGCTTCAGACTAGCCTGGTAGCTGCTTTGTACTTAAATCTGACATTCAGATATCTGTACCATTTTGTTGTTAATGGATACTAATTTGTTTACAGATGACATAAGTAAAAGAGAATTCAATAATTTATTGGTATCAAAATAATTCACTTTTTAATTAACCAGTAAGAGGCTTTCTTGTGCTAATTCTTCCCTTCTGAGGAAGTTAGAAGGAAGAATCTTGTGAATACAGAAGAATAAGTACATAGGCCATGGTCCTTTCTTCCTGATTCTGCTTGTGCAAACAATTTCAGCAAACAGGGGAGCTTAGCAAAAGGGCAGGTTAGGTGTCAGTGTGATTCAGATGCCTAAAGAGAGGGAAGATCATGACTATTCACAATGGCAGTGAATCAGAGTGGTATGATCCAGCTCTTGCCTCCTATTTGAATTTGATACAAGAATGTCCCCGTGAACTGGGCACAATACCCAGCTAGCCTAGGGGTTTATCTCGTGTGAGCAAGTAGTAAATACTCACAGAAGGAGCACGTGACTGTACAACCACATAGGTACATTCACATGGCTATACAGATGCACACAGCTGCCAGCCATGCAGTGGATGGGAGTTCCTGAGCCAAAACAAGTGTTTTCATCACTATATTTAATCTGTCTCATTGGGCTTCTCTTCTTTGAATTTGTCTAATTGTTCTTGAACACATTTATACAGTCGATATACACAGGTCCCTGTAGTGAGGTCTGCTGTTTAACTATGGTCTGTGTGATATCTGTCAGTGTCCTAATGGTCCTAATCTGCCTCACCTGGAGCCTCCACCCACACCCATGGGCCCAAGAGCTCTATTTCAGCTCAGCCCTTGGCCTCAGTCCTTGTCTGAACCATGCTGGAGTGGTCTCCAGCTTAACCACTGCTATGTCTGTGCTTGGCCATGGACCCCCTTTGGTCTGGTCTGGATCTCAGCCTGTGAGCTGACTTTTTGGCTTGACCTCAGCTCTGCCTTGTCACTGTGGACCTGCCCCATCATCAGTGGACCTGATCCTAACCCTGACCTGCAGGTTTACTTTCTGGCTTGACCTTGTCACCATGCTATTGTTTTGTGCTCTGGACTCTTGGTTGGACCTGCCCTGCTCCTTTGCTCAGGTGCTGTGGGATTGTCCCTGGCCGATGAGGGCCCTGCCCTGCCGGCTGTGGGATCCCTGGTGGACCCAGGCCCACCTTCCCTTAGGGAGCCATCCTGCTCTTGCTGCACTTTGATTGGAGTACAGATCTAGCTCACATTCTCCATGATCTCTCCTTAATGGCTGTAGATAATTTCAAAGGCTTTTGTTGTCAACTCATATTAAGGTCTATTTTTTTCCACGTACTTTTCTCTACATGAACTTTCATTTATATTGCCATTTAGTACCATGAGATTCTTTAACAACTTTTTGCAGTAATTTTTTTTTTCTCTTTACTACTCTGAATAGTTTTGGGTAGCCAGAAAACTATGTTACCACACTTTCTTTTCCATCCCTTTTATTCATATTTGAATACTGGAATTTAAGATCCCTGTGGGCCTTTCTGGTTATTCCTTTTCATTTAAAGCTGGTAGCTTAATCTGAATTTGAATAAAAAATTTTAAAAAATGCTTTTTTCTCAATGTGAGGGTTGTTGATGAGAGGCTTGATTGTATTTTGGAGGGAAATGTAAGTAGCTTAAGTAATCAGCATGCTTTTCCATCCTTGTTCGCACCTTCATTTCTCTAATCAGTAATTTGTGAGGAAAGTAATCTACCAGGGCTAGGTTAATTTTCTCTGATATATGGTATTTGTCCATGTGCCATTCCAGTTCTGTTGTTGATTGCTATTTCTACAGGTTTGCCTGGTACAGATATCAAACCTATGGCCTTTACTGCCTTGCATCCTTCAATTTTGCATCCCCTTCCGTTCCTTTGGTACTGAGGCTGAACTGTGTAACTTATTACTTAACACTGGAGTTCTGTTAGCTTCTGGGTGGATACCAGCTGGTTCTTGTGACTTACTACTGTTCAACTTATCTGTTTGAACACATTCTGCTGATGTTTCTTTCTGAAGCAGTTCCTCCTCTTCCTCTGTGGAGCAATGCTCTGGTGTGGGAGCTGTTATACAAGGAACACTGATGAAGAGAATTAATTTAATTTTTCTTCTATAGCCTTTCTTTCTGTGAGTGCTCCAGGAGCTCTTGAGAGATTATTTACTATTACTTTGTAAATCTTTAACAAATATTACTGAGGAATAACTCTTTGACCTTATTATGTTTTTCCAGTTAACTCAACAAAGCTTATGTTCTTTTCTGTTCTCTTTGTCTGGACAGACTTTCCACTTCTTCAAACAATTTTTCTCTTCATAGTCTCCTTTAATCCATTGTTAAAAGACTTCACCTTTTTCACTGTTGTAGTTTTACAGTAAGAGGTTTTTTTTTTCTTAATCTATTTACTCTGGTCTGCTTATATGGTATTTTTAAGCTATCTACATTCTACCTCCCAGTACTTTATCCTTTTGGCTGCCCTTTTTAACAGACAGCTACATCTCTGTGTTTCCTGCTTTGAAGAACATGTATCTGTTGTGGATCTATGAAGGGTTTTGAAGTTGAATACACTGTGGTTGTTACTGGAGAGTGTCACTTTGAAAATTGGATTTTAAATCAGAATATAGTGGTTTAAATCTCCTAGCATTGTCAGAGACACCTGAAGATTTGCAGCAAGAGGTTTACAGTTTTATCAGATTTTAACAAATTTGTGTCTCTCCTGGAGTACTTACAGTAGAAGACTTGGCCAAAATCCTCAGGAAGAGGCCCTACCCAATGCCTTTGTATGTAATGTGCATTAGCATAAAATAATGAGAACTACTACCTTTAAATCACAGTAAACAAGACCCTGAAATAACACGATGTAAACAAAACAAGGTTTCAAGAACCTTAAGGAAGACTTAATCAATACAAATGTGTTTAACTTTTGTACACCCCTCTTTACTTTATATCAGACCCAAATGATGGTGGATTGGAAAAATGGTAGCTAATATATTTTAAAAGCACATACAAACTAATCAATCTTTAGTGCATAAAACCTTCTGTGATTATTTAATACATTAACCCAACACATGTGGGACCAGAAACATGTTACAAAGGGTAACTTTTGAATTTCTAGTGGTAAGTATATTTCCCTCTCTCTCTCTTTTTTTTTTTTTTTTTTTTTTTTTGATCCTCATGGTTGAAAGATACTAGATCTGCCAGGCTTTACAGGATTGTTGTGGTTTCACCCTGGTGGGTAGCTCAGCCCACCCAGTTGCTTGCTTACTCACCCACAGTGGGGTGGGGGGAGAGAATTGGGAGGGTAAAAGTGCAAAAACTCCTGGGTTGAGATAAAGACAGTTTAACAGGTAGTGCGAAAGCCATGTGTGCAAGCAAAGCAAAATCAGGAATTCATCCACTGCTTCCCAAGGGCAGGCAGGTGTTTCAGCCATCCCCAGGACAGCAGGGCTCCATCATATGTGATGGTGACTTGAGAAGACAAATGCCATCACTCTGAGCATCCCCCATTCCTCCTTCTTCCTCAGCTTTCATTGCTGAGCAAAGCTTCCCGTGGTCTGGGACATCCCTTGGGTCAGCTGGGGTCAGCTATCCTGGCTGTGCCCCCTGCAAGCTCCCTTTGCACCCCCAGCCTGCTCGCTGGCGGGGCAGGGTGAGGAGCAGAAAAGCCCTTGACACTGTACAAGCACCGCTCAGCAGTAACTGAAACATCCCTGTGTGATCAACACTGTTTTCAGGCCAGGCCCCAAACATAGTACCATGCAAGGTACTATGAAGAAAATCAACTCTATCTCAGCCAAAACCAGTACAAGGATCCAGATAAATAACTGGATCAGAAATACTTTGTTAGTGGTGGAAGTTCCCATGTAGGAGGGAAAGCTGCACATACAAGAGCCAGTGTGACTCAGATGAAGGACCCACAACGCCAGCCTCCTGATTCTCTATCCTACCACTGCGTCACACTCCGACCTCTGCTGTAGGTTGCTGTGGACTACATCTATCATTGAGTAGTGATTTTAACCTGATATTAACCCTAGCAATGATTCCTGACCACATCAAGCTCTCTTTGAAAGCGTGTTTTAGCAATAGTTAAAGATTGCTAGCAAAGGATTCATTCAGCTGGTTAGAGAACTAAGCATCTATTTCCTGTGTATTACCTTATTAACATTTGTTTGCATAATACCTTGTCTCTTCAGTGTGTTACACTGCTTGAGTCTAATGCTACTCATTATTTACTGCAGGCTTAACACCACACAGATTTGCAGAGGTTTGCTCTGTAGTGTGTGTTCTTTTCTGTCAGTCTTCACAGAAGGCAAAAAGCTATTTCTCAAACAATTTACTAAAAAGTCTGGACCAAAACAACAACAAAAAACCCCTAAGGGACACCAATTTGGTCCTAGGATGAGACAGTTTTCAGCTGTGTAGATCATCTCTGGGCAGGAACTCGAAGCTGGTAAATGGAGAATTATAAGCATAGTCCTCAATTTCTTTTTGGTGGACCTCTGCTGGTTGTTATATTGAAAATATAATGCCCTAATTCTGAGTTTAAAAAAAAAAACAAAACAAAAAAACCAACAAACCAAATGTAGAACAGATTCTTTGCTTTATTGAGCATCCCTCCCCCCAAGAAGCAGCCTAGTCTTTCAGTTGCTTCTCTTCCTCAGGGGAAGTAATTTGCATATTCAACTTGGATGACACTTTCAGTGCAAGTTCACAGATGAACCCCAACTCTCTCTATGCATCATTAAATTGTTCATATGCTTATCTTTAACAACTACTGTCATAGTAAGTAGATGTAACAGTCAAGCAATAATGTTTAAACACACACAAAATAATCCACAGTTCATGGTAGTGCTCAGACTGCTAATAACAGACTGCACATCTATCCTGATCAGGCCTTTACTAATTAGAACAAACGGACCTTTCAAATTATCTAATCAGTAATGGAAATAAAAAGAAGGAAAGGTGACCTCTCAGATGTCTGTTGATGCAGAGCTGAATGGAGACTGATACCACACAGGGAATGAGGCACCAAATAGAACCTGAGTAGTGCAGGAATGAGCACAGCAGAAAGGAGAGGCATGCTGGCATAGGGCCAGGCCGGGAGCAGGTGAGCTAGCAGGTGATAACAGAGGATTAAATATCCTACTCCTGAAAGGAAGGAACCAGACAAGGAGCTTGTTACAGCTTCTTCAAGAAAAATTACTCAGTTTTATTGCCTGTGAACAGTGCCCTTCAAGACTTTCTGACTGAAACAGGATTTTATCACATATATGTCACACAGTACGTAGGGGTATGTGGCTACTCTCCTGGGATCCTTTTTATCCCTAACGTCTGATCTGTTTACCTCGTGGAAACTTTGTGCCTGTTGTGGTGTAACCCCAGCTGGCAACTAAGCACCATGCAGCTGCTCACTCACTTCCCCCCCACCCAGTGGGATGGGGGAGAGAATTGGGGGAAAAAAAAGTAAAACTCATGGGTTGAGACAAGAACAGTTTAGTAGAACAGAAGGGAAGAAATTAATAATGATAATAATAACAATAATAAAATGACAGTAATAATAATAATAATAATAAAAGGATTGGAATATACAAAACAAGTGATGCACAATGCAATTGCTCACCACTCACTGACCAATGCCCAGTTAGTCCCTGAGCAGCAATCTGCCCCCCCCAGCCAAGTCCCCCCACTTTATATACTGGGCAAGATGTCACATGGTTTGGAATACCCATTTGGCCAGTTTGGGTCAGCTGTCCTGGTTGTGTCCCCTCCCAACTTCTTGTGCCCCTCCAGCCTTCTTGCTGGCTGGGCTTGAGAAGCTGAAAAATCCTTGACTTAGTGTAAACATTACTTAGCAACAACTGAAAACATCAGTGTGTTATCAGCATTCTTCTCATACCGAACCCAAAGCATAGCCCTATACCAGCTACTAGAAAGAAAATTAACTCTATCCCAGCCGAAACCAGGACAATACTCAGTTCAGGAGTAATCTAGTTTTACATTATTTTCCTAGGCAGGACTAGAGAAGGCACAGTGAATTACAAGTTACACTTATGATGATGGGTTGTTTGTTTGTTTTGTTAAGATTTCTTTGAACCACCTAATTAAAAGATATGCAGGGTTTTTTTGAATCCAACAAACATGCTTCAAAATTAAGAAGGTTTTAATTTTATTCTCTGATGAAACAATTAATTGTATCTGATGATACAATTGATAATAATATTAAAATGAGATGAATAGGAACAGTTCTACCCTAAATAAAACTGGACTGTGAGAACGAGAACATGCTTTCTATTTTCTAAAGAAAGTGAATAAAGAGAAAGGGAAGGGACTGGGATAACAAACACTGGAGAGAGAAACTTTACTGTGAGAAATATACCATAGTACAAGACATAAAACAAGATGTTGTGTCAAGCTTTAACCAATGAAAGCTACAAGTTTAGAATACATTACAAAATCTCTCTTGACATTGATTCTTTGAGGGTGCACTAACTCACAGCAACTTCTCTCAGCCAAAACTGCAGGGTTGTTTTTCATCGTATATCTCCAGTATTTGGCAATTAGTCTAAGCAACGCAACGCAGCTGCTTCCCTCTCCCCACAACTGCCACTGAACAGCTCAGAAGCTGAATATTCATCCAACACATGAGACTGCTGCAGACTCTCCTTGGATTCAAGCACTTCCCCGTACAATACTGAGGAGAAATATTCACTGATACAGTCTTCGAACTTGTTCCTAATCTAAGCTTGGACCTTGTTTAAGTTCAACAATGGAGAGTCCTGTGTCTGAGATGCAATAACCCCATGCACAAGGGTAGGCTGGGGCTGGAAGGTAGGCTAGCTCTGGCTGCTAAGAAGGCAGATTTGCAGAAAAAGATCTGGGAGTCGTGGTGGAAAAGTTAAACAGGAGACATCACTGTGCCTTGCAGAAAAAGCCAGCTGTACCCGGGGCTGTGCCAGTGAGAGCACAGACAGCCAGGTGAGGGGGTGATACTTCCCTCTGTCTGACACTGGTAAGGCCCCATATGGACACTGGGTCCAGTTTGGGCTTCCCCAGTACAAGACATACCTGGGTGCACTGGAGTGAGCCCAGGGGATGCCATTGAACTGTCTGGGGCTGGAGCCCAGGATGGGAAAGAAGAGGCTGATAAGGGGGTTGTGCCATGGCACTTTAATGTCACAGTGTCACATTCTCATCCCTGCCTTCATTTTGTTCTCCTTTATGATATCATACCATGTTGGATAATTTCCCAATCACATGGCAGTAAGTGCACTGTGGTGGTTCCTGAATGTTGGACCATACCTAAATTTAAGTTGAAGAGTGTGAATCAGTTCTTTCTGCTTACAGTCCTCTTGTCTTATAATTAAGGGAGGACATTGCTACTAAGTAGTCTTGAATTAGGGACCCTACTGACCAGATCAGTCAGCCCAAGGACCACAAAAGTGCACAAGACAAAGAAAGAACAAATTGAAAAAGCAAAGACATTATTGATTGATTCAGTTAGCCAAAGGATGAAACAGCCTTTGCACTGAGCCTAGCTGTTTTTGTGTCTCGGTTAGTTTTCCCATTGGTACCATATATAACTGTGGCATTTGTTCACTGACCAGTACCAGAGTAAAACCAGCCTTACAGTTGTCTAAGAGAGAGAGAGGTATAGAGATAGACTGTAGAGAGATAGACAGGTATTTGCTGGGTATTAACATGCCAAACTTCATGAAAATAAATATTCTGAAGATTTTATCTTTTGAGACAGCAGAGCTGCGATGTCCAGAAGATGGAATTTCCTATTTCTGAGTTTTAGGTTTAAATGCTTTATCAACTTTGGTGTAAATGAACAGAAAAATTCAAACATGTGATCACAAAACACTTACCTATGAACATTACATGAAGAAACAGGAAAGTAGCTTTGCTTGGCTGAGGTGGTGTAGAAGTAGTCTGGTAGTCTGATAGTCTACACTGCAACCGTATTAAGGAATGTTAAAAGACATGGCAAAGCACAGAAAAAATGCCATGCAATTGTACAGCAAAGTTCAGAAAAGAATGTTCCCATTAAATCTTTATTTATGTCGAGGCAACATTGCTTTCAATAACTGTTTTTACTTTAAAAGCCACTGTGAAAATGAAAACTTTTTTCCCTGCTTGTTGTATTGAGGAAAGCAGTAACTAAAGAAAGGAAAATAACCTTATCTGTGAGTTTTCTGCTAGCATTCAGTTCACTTAGTCTTTTTGTTTGCTACAGTTGCAAGCCTCCTGTGCCAAGGCAAAAATCTTGGTCCCTGCCTAAAAGGGTATGTCCCCTCCTCTGACCCATTTTTAGCACAGGTAAAGGAGCTGAAGTTACCTGCTGTGCTCTTAGATATCCCTAGAAATCCAGCCCAAAGTAGAATGCACGTGCTGAGGAAGAGATTTAGACCAAGATTAAGGATTGATTAATAGTTATGAAATGTACCAGCAGGAAAAACAAGGCCTTAGGTTGAACATTGAACTTCTGTCCAGGAGCAGCAAAGCGTACTGCCTCATCACAGTGCCCACAGGCTCACTCCCACTGTCCAGGCAAGTACCTCTGTGTCAACATGTCAAAGCCACTTCAGCTGATTCTATAGTACTAAACTAAACATGACTGGCACTGTCCTCAGGTACTGAGGTACGGAGTTTCAAAACTACCTCTTCCGTAATGCTAAATTCACCCACCTCCAGGATGGCTGCTGCAGGTGAGGCTCCCCGGTCCATGCTAACTCCTGAACCGAACCCAGGAATTGTTTGGAACAGTGCTAAATCTCACGGATGGCAACCGTGCAAAAGGCCTGTGGCATTATAAGACTATGGATGACCGACTTCCAGTGAATGTTCCCCAGCACTCTTTAATTGACTTACACAGACGAAGCCTTTGTGGTTTTAGTGTAACCTAATATAGTGGATGCATAAGAACATAGTAACCTGGCTGCTGCAGAGAAATAGGATCGGAAAACTGTACACCTTTATATGAGCAACATAACTTGCTAATAACAAAACAGGCAGAAAAGTTAAAATTTCAGTTTAGTGCTGCTTTGTCCCTTGCTTGTTCTAAGAATATACTTCTTAAGCATATCTATGAGAACACTTGAAGATTTTTTTAAGCTCTTGTCACTGATACCTTTTTTTGCTGAGAAGCACTTTACAGAGAAGCACTACAACCTCATTCTACAATCTGAGCCACAGAAGCAGCAGCCCAGTGATTATTCATACAAATGAATTACAGAATCAGTGCCATTTATGTTTTATGCTTTATGGTTTAGTTGAAAGGATTTGCTAATAGAATAACCAGCTTCTTATGGAGAAATAAAATTTACAGTATAGCGCTCTCTGCATGGGCACTTCAAATTTCCATGAGTATAGTCTATGGCTTTACAGACACAGGGTAATTGCTTTCATAATAATTAATATAGTTTGCAGTATAATCATTATCAAACCTTCATGAAAACTGATCTTGTTATCTCCATTTCAGATAATGGATTTTTATAATAGCTTAAAAAATGTAAAGGCTTGAGTTTTCTTTTAAAAAATAAATGAATCCCACTGCTATTGTCGTGGAAATTTACTGCTCATTTTGTGGTAATCAAAATCTTTCTAATTATCAAATTCATAGCTTCATTAAAGAAAATTCAAACACATAAAGCAGGAGTATTACAAGTTCTCGGTGACAGCCATTTAGTCATAAAACTGTTCTGAATTTATTTTTAAATTAATTAGAAAATACAAGTTATGGGCAACAACGAGTTACAAACCAAAACCTAGAAAATATGTAACCAGAAACATGAGCTTGTACACTTTTCTTCATTGTTGCATTATGAGATCATTTGTAATTAAAGCCACACCAAATTTACAGGCTCATTCTTTAAAACTTCATGTCATTAAGCAGATTATTCATTTTGTAGTATGTTTTTCTTAGTGATCTATTCATTGCATTCCTTCCGGTGCTGAAAATATTGTCATTGTATTGATACATTGCAAGTATGTCAAACTAAAACCAGCTATACCAGCCCTATTTCTCTCACAGAAAATTACTTCTCACTGAATTTCTACAGCTTCACAACATAATTTTCTAGAATGGCAATTTAGACATGGTGCTTCATGGGCTATTGCAACATGTTCTTTGGAAGGTAGCTATCACAAGTGAGTCTTTTGTCCTCAGGTTAAATGGGCTATACAGAAGCTCACCCCTTCAATGGAAAATGCATTGCGCTGGTCCATAAATCTAGAATGATGACAAAGAACCCAAATGGGACTCTTGTCCTCCCTTTTCCTCAGTCCTTTATGTTCCTTTTTCAGAGTCTGTCCAAAGTAGCTACAAATTGTACTCTGTTTTTTGCTCTGTTGACATTTCCAGTAAGTGGTGTTTCTATTACAGAATTCTGACAAAGTGCCCACCTAGGAGCTCAAACATCACAGGCCTTTCTAAAATAGCCTTAAAGGAAGACTGATAATTTATGACTAAGCATGTCAGTTTAGGATTCAAAGTGGCTTGTTGCAGCTGTGTGGAAAGGCTAAAGTTCAAATCATGCAAAACATTAAGTTTGTCCATCAGCTCAACAACTGTAAAATTGCTTCAAATAACAGCAAAGGATATGGTTTTCTGTGAGTAGAAAAAATTCTCCTTCAAAACAGAAGGTTAATGCATATATAGCTACCCATCTGACATGTTCATACTGCATGCTTTTCTTTGCAAATGTATTTAAAAATTCTCTCAGGTCATTACAAATATAAATTTTAAGAAGTCCTCTAATGGCTACTCAGTCCTGAACAGGAGAATAAAGAGTGGTGACACTGACCCCTTTGATTTAAAATGATTTAAAGATCTTAAACAAATGTAGCTGAGAAAGTCTGTAAAAGTCAGGGAACTACTTTTTAAAATTTTGATCTGGTAGTAAATGCATTAAAATTAATATGAATCATAGAATCATAGAATCATTTTGGTTGGAAAAGACCTTCAAGATCATCGAGTCCAACCATTAACCATGCCCCCTAAACCATGTTCTGAAGTACCCTGTGGTACTTTTATGGTCTGAAAGTTAATATGGCCTGCTTCTCTGACACTTGCAAAAGAATAGAATTAGAGTTTTAAATGTACTTCTCGACTATTCTGCTAGCCTCAAGAAGCAGGAAAGTGGATAAACTTTCTCGCATGAATGCAAATTCCTGCTAGTGCCAAGCAATACTTACAGTGCTTGGACTGTCACAGCAATTAAAGTAAATTTCCATGACAGCCAGATGAGTAAATATGCTAATAGCTCAGAGTAAGTGATTTTGATTTCTACATGTTGAATATGAATGTTTAACAAGGGTTTGCACTGATTAGTTACACTCTTATCCTAGGCATGTTCCTTTTTCACAGTGTGGGAATGTAGAGTTAAAAAAAGAAGAAAGAGTTTGCATGATACACTATAGTTCCCTAATTAATAATTTATTCACCATAGATTTTTCTCACTTTTTCTTATGACAAAAGAGTTGTTCGGGCACATAAACTTAGCCAGTGTAATAATTCTTCATTATTTCTTAATGTCTTCAGTTTTTTTCCTTCATCATGAATTTGTTGAGCGTACTCAAACTTCTGAACCTAAGCTGTCTAGAACAGCACTGTCAGGAAAATGCTGTTAGTTTTATACCTTGTCTGAAGGACATTCACAGCATACATGGATTTCAATGTATATGAATGCTAAGGATATAGGCGTAAAATTTCACGAAAAAAATGTAGATGGCAAGTAGGAAGGAATTTGCCTCCTCCTTCTGGGGCAGCCTGCTGGAACAAGTAATGCTGACAGTGTGGGATACCACTAAGGTTGAAAAGCCAACAGAAGGTGGCCTATAATTCACTCAACCTAAGGTGGGCTTTCAGATAGCTGGGTCATGCACAAATGGTGATTCAGCAGGTAGAGTCACTCTAAAAAGGGGCATGTGCCAAAGTTGTGATCCAGATACTGACTCCCGTGTGTTTTGAATATGTTCATGCCCTGTATCCAATTAGCAAACATTTAATGTCCTCTAGAAGGGTTTTTGATAAACACAAAGGAAATCAGAGTTAATAACTTTGGATTCTAGTTAGAAGTAAATCTGAGATTCTAGCACGGGTTATATTTTGTCCAGCAGTATATCAATGGTGTGTGGCTTTATTGCCTGACAAACTGCCTGAGTAAAGGAAATCAGAATGATAATACAGATGTGGAGTCAAGTGTATGGCTAAGAAGATCAAGGGTGTTTTGGCTGGAAGAGCAAATCTTGAAGGAAACTTACTGGCAGTAACATGCTTTTTTAGGCACTTTATGAAGATATGAAAACCCAAAATTCGGAGTTCAGACTTAATCATACCATATATGCTTTAGTATAGGGCCTGGAAACTGGCATGGGATGGGAGCTGTGGACTACAGTAAGACAGAGAACAAGGCATATTTGTCTTTTTGTGATTCTTGATTGCCTTTTACCTTGGCAAAAGGAGAGCCAGAAAGTCTGCAAATCACTTGTGAGCTGCCCACTGGCATGCTGTAAATTTGCTGATTGGTAACTTATATGCAGGAAATTGATTTTATGAAAGGTAACAATTAGACCTTTTGAGTGGAAGTCAGCATAACCTTTTATAACATTCAGACAGACATCATCTCTCATCCAGAATCCTTTGGCTTTTTTGTACAGCACTTTCAGTTAATGAGCTCCTGGTACTATGACAAGGAGAACTGTTCGTCTTCCTGTACAGGTATAGGAGTCTTACAAGCATTCCCTGCTCAAAATATCATGGGAATACTTGCTACAGCAACTGTCTAGTAACAATGGTGATCATCCTAAAAAGATATGATCTTCAGACTAACCTTCAATTCTGCAACAATTCATGTCACTCCATGAAAAATAATTTTTGACACTTTTATTTTGGTTCTCTTAAAGCAAAAGGTGTGCAACAGAAGACACTAATCACATTTTTAAACAGAAGTGACAGCAGGAAATGCTTGATGCCTGTAAAATCTAGTAACTTAAAGCTAAAATGACCTCAAGAAGATATTTTGTGTTTACTTAACAATTATTCTAGCAAAACAGTACCTGGAAGTTAATGGGAGATTCACCCTGCATATAATATGCATAGCACATGTCAAACCTATATGCACTAGACACCAAAACCTACAACAAAGATGGTAACACTAATATACTGCATACGGTAAGTATATCTTTTCTAATGGGTAAAATAAATAGAATGAAATTAATTAATGCAGAACCTAGATTAGGGTGTGTTCCCCATGTAATGGACCTATGTTCCTGCACTATTCTGGCTATAGCTTGTACTGGTCAAAGTGAGTCAAAGTTATCCAGGGCTGATTTAATTCTGAGATAACTTTATTCCAAAATACCATGAATATAAGTATTTTCAAGATTATTAATAAATGGATTTTTTTCCAAGTGGAAATATTTTGAGGTTATATGTTCTAATGCTTTGTAAACTTTTAGGGTCAAGTTTAGCCCTGGTATAAATGTCAAAAGAGCATTGATTTTTCATTAAAAAAAAGAAAATCTTTTTAACTTGTACTTATGTATGAGAAAAATGAAGTTACATAAATATAATGACAGTAAGTGAAAGGTTGCACAGTTCTCCAGAGACACTGTAGAAGGGCTGGTCTGTGGGGGAAGCAGGAGACTGACAGTTTAAACAACTCAGCTGTTTAAGGAGAGTGGAGGAACTGCATAAGATAGCAAGTGGATTGTCTCAGTATAAATCTTTGAAGCCACGGTAACAGTGATGAGTTGTTCACAGTAAATTTCTGCACTGCATTTGTGAAATTAAAGCTTCCAATAACCTTAGAAGGCTCTCATTTCTATAATCTGTTCACTGGAGAACCAAGAGAAAATTAGTAAGGAGATGGACTTGAAATGTACTGCAAATACAACTTTACAATTGGCAAGAATGAACAAAACAGCTTCAAGGACAAGTTATTCAGGCCCATATAAGACTTCCTCCCTTGCCAGGTAAAATACAAAGCTGGAACCTATGCGTGGCAGAAGCATGAGATGTGCTTCAGCATCTAATACAAGGGTCATTACCTGCAGCAGGTCCCAGTGAACTAGTGGGTCAAATGAGATGTGGCCTCTGTGCCACTGCTTTAGGAGTGCTTTAGCCACTGCCACATACAGAAGAAGTCTACCTGCAATACCAGGCATGGTGGAAGGGGAAGGTCCACTTAACAATTCCAAGTGAAAGCTTTTGCTGAACCCTACTGCAAAGCTCACTGTGAGAATATTGGACACCTGAATCACACATGGCTGAATGTTTCCTGGGCTGTGGCAGCTCTTAAATGGATTGGTGGCCCAACAACTCAACACAACAGTGATTGTGTGAAGTTCCAAAGCGTCCCACAGCTGCTCACTCTGCAACACTTGACATGGCCCCCAAAGTTGTTATTCTTTATGCCTCCTCTCTGCTTCATCACAAATGTGTTCACAGATTATCAGGGCCATGCCTAGGGCCACACAGTGAATCAGGAAGGGGACAGAGGTGTGCCAGGTCCCTGCAGAGAGCACATTTGGAGGGACGTCCTCTCCTGGCTGCACTGCTGCTGCCCTGACCACACAGAGCTCAGTGTCACCACTGCAGACAGGCTTACGCATATCACTCCCCACATTGCCATGGTCTCGTGTTAGGACCTTCAGTGTCCAGAAAGGTTGTTTTTAGAGGGAAGGTAATCTGAACCTCTCCTAAAGTCTCACATCTCACCTGCATTAGAAGCACCGTCTCCAGAAAACATGCTCCATGAGTGCTGTGCTTTTCAGAGCTGTTTCATGCTAGCAGAGGCTGCAGGGGAAAAGGGAGCATGCTTTTCTTAGTGAAGTCTTTGACATGCTGCTGGCTTCACGCAAAGATGAGTGGCAGCAGTTCCTGTGACAAAAACTTGTTATGATTTGCAGAGCCTTAATCCTTTCCTAGAGAGAGACTTAATCTTGTTACTAGATAGTATATTTGGTATCTGTCTCTTACAGCTGACCACATGCTTTCTGCATGCTTGGGGGAACCTATGCACACTGTTAAAAAAGTCGGGTTTTGGAGATTAGGACACAAGTAGCAAGATTGAAGAAAACCCTCAGTGCTTTAATGAGACATTGTGTTTTTTTCTCAAAGGGATCAACCTGTGAGGAGTTTTTTGATACATCTAACATGCTAATGTGGATATGAAATGCAAGGGCTGACACTACTTTCTTTAGAAAAATCGGACTGAAAATGTAACTTTATCTGAAGTACATCCACTTCCTAACAACCAACATGTAGAACCTTCTCATTGTTATAGTTAGATCAGAAATTTACTGCTCTGCTACAGAGCAGGAAGGAGTTCAAGACTTACTGTTCTAGAAAGGAAGCATCAAGAGAGCGGCAGTGTCTGATTTCACATTCAGGATGCTAGTTGAGGCAGGGGAGTCCTGTCCTGAATCCTAAGGTTGTTTGGCAATTTACATTTTGTTATTGAAGTGTTGTTATAAATTATACAAACATGTATGTTATAAATTATACAAATGGATTATAATTAAATCTTACACATGTATTTAAATTACATAAATATATATTTTCTTAAATATATGAATTTTGTTATTGAAGTCTTTTATTAAAGTACATATGCTGTTTTGGGGAACAGGCTGGTTTCTCTCAAACGAAGAATAAAATCTGAAGTAATTGTGCCTTTTTTCGTGTGTATTTTCTTTAGATTTTTGAAATCAGTTTCTCCAGGAATATAATAGGCACCTCAGGATCTGAGTAATACGCATTTCAGGATCTGAGGCTAGAGTAAAGAGAAGGGTCTGCTCCATGTGTTTTTCAAAGGTTGGTTGCAGCAATCTGGTCTCTACTGCATGCCCGGGCACACCTTGCAGAACCAGCCACTCTTGGAAAACATTGAAGAAAGGATTCTGGACTTTGCAAAGAGTGACAGTAGGGGGATAGGTTTCTTCCCTGTGCTTGTGTTAATTATGCATAGGCTGCTGGCAAAGACAAAACCAAGGAAGCAATACAGATGTGGTTTTTTTGCTTTCAAAGGCACAAAAGCATTTTAAGTACTTGCTAAAACAAACAGAACACATCAGCCTTCCCAGCTGCAAAGTCTGAAGGGAGCTCTCTGCCCACATGGAGTTTTATACATCTTTCAGTTAACTTGTAGGTCTAAATGTAAGATTCAACACATAAGGACATGACAATATTTATGATGCCCTGAAGGTTTCCGCTCATGTGCTTATACAACCTGTAAGAGAAAGCAAATGCTCTTAAAAATGGCTTCAGTAAGCACAAATTTATTCCTATTGTGGTAAAGACATAATCTTCTTTAAGGTATGTTTTGAAAGGTAGTCTTAGCACTAAGTAGCAATACATTGTTTTAAAAAGTAGTTATGCCTATATTGTTGTTTAACTCAGCTGGCAACTAAGCACCACAGAGCTGATCATTCACTCCCCACCTAGTGGGATGGGGGAAGAGAATTGGAAGAGTAAAAGTGAGAAAAATCGTGGGTTGAGATAAGAACAACTTAATAATGGAAATAAAATAAAATAAAATAATAATGATAATTGTAATAATAATAAAAATGTAAGGAAAAGGCAAATAACAAAGAGAGATAAATAAAACCCAAGAAAGACAAATGATGCAAATGAAAATAATTGCTCACCATGAACCAACCGATGCCAGCCAGTCCCTGAGCAGCAGCCACCCCACCAATCTCCCCCCTAGTTTTATTGCTGAGCAGGACATCATATAGTATGGAATATGCCTTTGGTCAGTTGGCATCCAGCGTCCTGGCTGTATCTCCTCCAAAATTCTTGTGTACCCCCAGCCTACTCACTGGTTGGGTGGGGTGAGAAGCAGACAAGGCCTTGACTCCGTGTAAGCACTGCTCAGAAATAACTAAAACGTCCCTGTATTATCAACAGTTTCCAGCACAAATCCAAAACATAGCCCCATACTAGCTACTATGAAGAAAATTAACTCTACCCCAGCCAAAACCAGCACAGCCTGTGTCCTAAGCTAGAGGCAAAACTGATGGTACAGATAACACTTTGGAAAGGAAATTCCCAGACTGGTCTTTTTCAGAGTTAATGAAACCTACATCTTGGAATAGAAACCACTTTACAATGGTCCTGTTAAGAGTCTATAGACCAATTCTAGTATTTCCTATAGCAGACTGGATCCTCACTGTCGTAAGTATTGTCCAAACAGAGGATAATAAGGTAAGTTTAGATTTGTGAGGTGCATTGCCGAAACAAAAGAAGTGATGGGCACAGGCAAATCAGTAGAAGAGAACAAGGAATCAGCAAAGTGATAGTCGGCAGGGAAGGCAGCTGTTTCAGCAGAGCAGTTGAGCAATCTGTGTCCTGTTCTTTGTATGCATCATGGCAAAAAGAGTTGTGAGCAACTGTGAGAGAACTTTGCTGAAGAGTTGACCAGTATACTACAGAGGCAAAGACAACATTGGTAGTTTTCTTCTTTTAACAAGTCACATAGAGGTATAGTTGAATGCATATTATTTTTATCTATGTTTGTTATTAATTTTACACTGCAGATGACCCATGATTCTTCAAAACCTTTAAAGACCACAAGTAACTTTGGGAAGACAGAGAAAGCATACAAAATTAAGCTTGCCTTTCTTGTACTGTGCATGAGAATAACTGCTTACTGCAGTGATATTTTTTCTTTACACCAATACAGCAAAGACCAAGAAACTAGGAGATTTCTCCTTGGAAGTTGACATTTATGAATAGCTGTGGGAAAAAAAAAACCCAACCAAACAAACAAAGAAAAGGACGTGATTAAGTCAGGATTATAAAAGTGGTCAATTACATTCTTGTTATAGAAAAAATGTGTAATAAACTAAACCAGATGGCATTAACAAAATAGGCAGAGCAGTACTATCAGAGAATTGCTAGCATAGCAGGAAAGATCTAATTTGTTACTCTAAGTGAAGGCAAATAAATTATTCGCTTACTTAGTATAAGTAATTTGTTCCTTGTAGAAAACCTCTAAATGAAATTTAAAACTTTAAGGTTAGACAGAGTTCCCAGTAGCATACCCTAGAATCATAGAATATGGAAGGGAAGCTTCCTCAAGTTGGAAGGGAGCCATAAGGATCATCGAGTCCAACTCCCTGCTCCTCACAGGACTACCTAAAATTAAACTATATGACTAAAAGCATCATCCAGATGCTCCTTGAACTCTGACAGGCTTGGTGCCATGACCACTTCCCTGGGGAGCCTGTTCCAGCTGCAGACCACCCTCTCAGTGAAGAACTTTTTCCTAATGTCCAGTCTGAACTTCCCCTGATGCAGCTTCATTCCATTTCCTTGTGTCCTATTGCTGGTCACCAGAGAGGGGAGATCAGCAGCTTCCCCTCTGCTGCCCACCCTGACAAAATCAATCCACTTGCATTTGAATGAACTTTCTGAAGTTAACTTCACACTCTCCAGATAATCAGAGGCTTAGTGAAATGCCAAATAACTCATGAACTTGTCTCAGCCTCGATGGGAAAAAATAATCTGACCAAACCAAATTTTGAGCAACTAAATGCTGATGCACAGGGGTATACTGTCACAAAACTTCTGTACTGACAGAGTCTTAATTTACAAAGAAGAATTAATAGGGCCTACATTAACTTACAAATTGCCACATTCAAGAGAGCATTTCAACAGTCTGGTAGGAATTTGAGAAGATTTAGATAATGAAAAATGTTACTGAATTTCTCATGAAAATAAAATGTTTTTAACAAAAGGAAAATTCATTAGAACTGCTAAAGGCAATTACGGAATGAGCTCTTATGGGAGATGGGAAAATGGCAAAGAACATTTCAAGCAGATGTTTTATAGGTGAATCTTGCCACACTTGCAGGGTCAGTATGGCTCTGTAGAGGGCAAGCAGAGGTGCAAGTGGTGGGAGGCAACTGGGGACAAGGACAGGTAACCACCTAAGTTTATGATCCTAAACACTGCATTCCTGAGCCCCTGGACTTATTCTCTCAACTTCTTCATTGCATTACAAGCTGCACAAAATTCCAGGGAACTTTAATAATTCAGATGGACACATGAAAACTCTGTGGAAGGAACAATTCAATTGTCAATCCTTGTAATGTATGCCTATCAGACTCATCATAATTGCTAGATTCTTTATACTTCCTATAAATTTGTACATTGTTTCATACATACCAAAACTTGCAGATGAATGTGAATACATATGTTGCCTATATCTGGAGTTTAACTTTCAACTAACATTATATTAAGATTCCTTTTTATTACACTTAAATTATCTTTGAAAACTTCTAGTGTTTTTAAGATGTCTTTGACCAGTGCTGTGATTTTGGCATTCATATATGTTTAAACAGTGAGCTGCATTATTCCGGATCATCTTTGATGAGCCAGAATTACAGTCTGGAGGAACAGACTAGGTCTATGGAGTGAGGTGGATCATGGCAGGAGAGCGTGTTGCACAGATAGTCTCTGTCAAACCCAGTCCATGGGCCAGCTCTCTGGGTCTTTTAACTGCAAACAGGTTGTAATGAACCACTGTGAGGGGCAAAGGCAGACACTGAATGAGCAGTACAAAAAAGATCCAAGTAGAAGAATGACTCTGCAGCAGCATCAAGCCTAGTCATGTGCTGAGAAGAGCTATTTTTTGTGGCAGGAGCACTACACAGTTGCAGGCCTGCACAGCTATCAATGGCCACCATAATTGCGTCATGAGCCCTCATTGTGAACTATGACCTTGACTGATGGACTCATAAGGGTGCTGGTATATTTAATTTTCTTGTGGGATACTTTTTCCAACATTTTAGTCCTCATAGAAAAGCTGTTTATCAGTATGTCAGCAAAATCCACCAGGAGATCAAGCCTGGACAATGACACATGATAGTGCAATCTTTGTGATCATTGGGGTGGGACTTCCCACTAAAACCAGAAACAGCTATTTCACCTAAAACTACTTTTTTTTTTTTTCCATGGAAAAAAGAATTTTTTTTGACAAATTGAGTGCTTTCTGGTAGAATCCTGATATGTGAAATATGCCGTAAGTTCTATCTGTAAACGTAGCAGAGCTGTTGCATAATTCATATGTTTTATAACATTTAAGGCAAGCAGACACCAGGTTATGACAAGCAATACTTGTTAGTTCAAGCACATCACACCCTATTTACAACTATGTGATTTTGCTTTGGAACTCACCCACATGTGAGTAGCTTACTGCATGGACAGAGAAAACTCCTTGCAAAAAAATGTGCAAATCAATGCTAAGGGAGAGAGCAAAAACTTTTTGCAGTTCACACTATACCTGATGTACTTTTTGGAATCATCTGCAGTACTGTTTTTTTCCATGCTAAGTGAAACAGCTTGACAGACAGCAGCAGAACTATAGCATATGAAACAAAATTTTGCTGTTTGTGTGTCCTGGTTTTAATTGGGATAGAGTTAATTGTCTTTCTAGTAGCTGGTACAGTGTTCTGTTTTGGGTTCAGTATGAGAAGAATGTTGATAACACACTGATGTTTTCAGTTGTTGCTAAGTAATGTTTATACCAAGTCAAGGATTTTTCAGCTTCTCATGCCCAGCCAGCAAGAAGGCTGGAGGGGCACAAGGAGTTGGGAGGGGACACAGCCAGGACAGCTGACCTAAACTGGCCAAAGGGATATTCCGTACCTTATGATGTCATACACAGTATATAAACTGGGGGTAGTGGGGCTGGGGGGATCGCCGGCCAGGAACTAACTGGGCATTGGTCAGCGGGTGGTGAGCAATTGCATTGTGCGTCACTTGTATATTCCAATTCTTTTATTATTATTATTGTCATTTTATTAGTGTTATCATTATCCTTATTATTTTCTTCTTTTCTGTTCTATTAAACTGTTCTTATCTCAACCCACGAGTTTTACTTTTTTTTTCTGTCTCTCCCATCCCACTGGGGGGAGGGAATGAGTGAGCAGCTGCATGGTACTTAGTTGCTGGCTGGGGATGAACCACGACATTGTGTATCATGCATCTTTACTTCCACTAATTTTTCTGTGATACTTTATTGAAAATATATATTAAAATACCAAGGTCTAAATATGTTCTGACATGTTAAATATGGAAAAACTGCTCTAGGAAGAGGATTTTCTTGGATGATCATAATCCTCATTCTTTTCAAAGGAAGGAAAAAATTGGGAAAAAAGTAATTGGAATTCCACAGAGTGACGCTATCATAACAGTGACAGGAGAGGACAATGAAATTTGTTTTAAAACTCTGATGAAGTCATATTCCTACTGGAGAAGGGATGAACTTTGCTCAGAATTTGAAACAGATCACTTTCTGACCTACAGTTTTGATAGTATTGCTGTTTTAAGGGGAGAAAGACACTTTCCTTCCTTGTTTCTTTGTTTTCCTGCCTAGAAAAATGGCTTCTCTCTTTTCTCTGACAGCTGCATTTTCTCCCATACTGACTTAAAAGTTTAGGGAATTAATCTTGTCACTCATTTTAAAGCTTCATTAGAACTATCATTGTTAAGAGACTGCAAATGACCTTGCTATTTTTACTTCTTTTTATTTTCCCTCAGATAAATTAGTCTGGACCTCATTAAGGGATGAATGCACTTCTCAAGTGACAACCCAATTGTGCAGACTGAAGGATGGAATGAATATTCACTAAGCAATGTACATGGAACAAAGCAATACACAGCTCTTCCTTGAACGCTTTTTTAATACCCTTAAGGGTATCAGTAGTAGAAAGGATGGGGAATGCTCAGGTAAGATGGACTTGGGAGGAAGTGGGAACTGTTGCCACTTATCTATAATGTAACTTGCTCAGCAGGCTAAAGGAAAACACAAGTGTTAGAGCACTGCAAGGCACAAGAAACTGCGTGTCCTGAGAGGAGTAACAATATGCAAGACAGATCCTGATCTTATTGTTATTTTAATGTTTCAACATTTGCAAACAACGATTAAAAGCCTTGACAAAAAAGGATTAATTTTTTTTTGAAGGCAAATGACTTTTTTACTCAAAAGAAGACTTGTGTTGCCTTGTATTTGCAGCTTTTATTTCCAGGTGGAAGATTGTGATAATCAATGCAATGTTTTAAGATGAATACTCCCCAGATTCATTCGCATTCCCTCGGCACTGACTTTTTTGCCTACCTACTTCAAAAGATATCCCTAGTGTGTGACAAGACTGTAGTGAAGCAATATTTTAAAATAGTAGTAACTTTCTTTGATGTGCAGTTTGTTGGGAAGTGCTCATAGATGCATCTCTTTACTCAGAAGTAATATTCAGAAGAAATACCTCATGCAGAATCTGTATTGCTGTTCATGGAAAAACAGGCAGCAAGTTTGTGCTGTCTTTGTGAGGGTATTTGCCCTCAACTAGTGCATGTACAGTCTGAGATGCAAAGCTTTGTGGTGGGACAGGCCCATGTCAGCATTACATTCTGAAGTACAGTTTCTTCAGAGAGGGGTGGCCAAGCACAGAGTAAGGTCCATGACTGAGAGCAAAAGCCTACAGTAGCCTTGAACTGCCTGTAGCTGCCTGAGAAAGAAGAGGCAATGCAGCCAGCTGCTATCTTGGGGGTGACTGGCATGTGTCCAGAAACATGACAGCTCTTGGGGAATGACGGGATGCTCTGTGCCCTTTGGGAATTGCTAGCAGTGTGCTCTGGGCTTGCTTGGCCACCTACGGTATGGCTGCAGGTGACTTCAGCATTCCGTGGATGGTTGCAGTCAGGCCAAAGGATGAGTCACTGATGTTGCCTTTCAATTTCGACCCCTGCTTTAGCAGCCGTGCAGCCAATAAGCATAATTTGTGCTCACTGCCCTAAAACTGTGCTGCAAGCACAGCTTGAGTGGTTGCCCTCTGATAGTGTGTGGGAGCTCAGAGCAAGAGGTATGTAACAAAGTCCATCCCTAGGATTGCTGCATGCTATTTCAGTGTACTCGAAACAAATACCGCTCTCCTGTCTACATTTTGGCAGTAAATATATCTTGTAGACTCCAAATCATTGCAAGGTCTGTAGACGCACAGTCATCATTACTGCTGAAAGTAATTTTCTTCTTCCACACTTCACCCTTCACTGCTCCTCACCCTGCTGCTATGCAGAGCATTGTGTATGTCTGCCACAAGGCCCTGCCCTCTGAAGTAAATCTGAGTGAAAACATAAACTGTATTTTTGGAGGGTGTCAGATTAAGTATCTGCTAACTCTGTTCATACTGAGACATTTTTATGGTACATTAAGTGTTAGAAAATAAACTGTTACCTCGTTTCTGTGTTTAAATTGGGAAAAAAACATCTATGAAAGGGCAAATATTTTCTCCTGAAGGTCACTAGCCTTACTTAGAATTTTATTTGTATTGAATAAAACCTGGTAATTCTATTTAGCCATGCTCTACAAAGAAACTAGAATGCATTATAAAACACTTTTTCAAAAGGGCAACAGTTTTAGGAGAAACATTTAACTTTGAAACAGTGAGTGAGACAGTGAAACAGGAAACCACAGAGAAGACAGGAACAAGAAAGGTAAAACAGATAAAGCTGAATATTTCACCTACCTTGTAGTATAATCCACCGCAGTGAAGAAATGAAAAGTCACTGATGTTGCCTTCCAACATACCTTCTGGTATGAACTTAGATAGAAATAAAGTGATACAATACTGAGAAAAACAGAAATAAAATCTGATATTTACACAGTTTGTAGCACAGAGATATGACAAATTAGCTCATGGAAAATCCAGTTCCTGCTAAGTTATGTGAAGTCATCCCCTTCCCTGGATACACACCAATGTAGGAAGCTTTGTTACCACTGACGGCAGCACCAGCTCAGCAGGTGTTAATTTGGAGTTTTTTCCTTCTGGTACCCTCTTGAATTCTGGTCTCCATTACAGAGGTTATGCTAATGATCAAGCCATGATAGTCCTCTCTGCAGAAGAAATGGACCAAAATTTGTCTTATGTGCCGAGACCACCGTTTGGTTTCTGAAACCAGTTAATATTCTCACTCCCTAGAATTTGGCCAATCATTCAGGACTATCTGTCCGTCTCCTTGAGATGACCTCTAGACCTGTCTTATCTGAGAATCTTTTTTCTTCTTCAGAATTTGAACCTGTTCCCTCCTAACTACTATCTCTTCCCATTTTTTTAAGACACCAGCTTTATGGATGAAGTTTTCAACTGTGTCACAAGAAAGGTTCAAGTCATCTCTTTGCACCTTCAAACAGTGACAGAGAGATAAAAGACAATGCAGCTCTAAAGAGAGGTTATTTGCAAAGAAGTAATTGCTCAGAATTACAGAAATCAGATATGACTTGGGAAAAATAACATAATGGGAGTAATAAGCCATTGTTATGATATGTCCAGGACTTAGTGGCTCCTCCAGCCCTTGCTCTTTTAGAAAAGTTTGGGATGTCTCTTCTAAAAGTTGCACTCCTGTTTTATGCAAAGTTATGTTTTTATGCAGGAATCAAAGATCTTTAGCCTGGGTTAACAGAGAAGACTAACTACTTGGTAAGGGCTTCCTCAGGTTACAAAAATCTACAAATGAACGGCTCTGTTAGAGGTTAGTTACTAGTACTGACCAAATCTATCTCTGTATGTTTAAAAGCATTTTAACTTATTGAGCTATTGATAATATATGATTTCTTAATTTCTTATATGCCAGAATGTATGTTATGTCAAAACATGTCATTTGATAAAAAATTAATAGCTACTGCAAAAACCACCCTTGTTTCCACGGAAGTCAGTGAGCCACTTTCTGTTTCACCTCTGCTACAGGAGTAAGAATAATTTCCTGAAGTCAGCTTTGGCTTTTGGTATTCCCAAAGATCAAATTAAGACAGAGTCCTGCTCACTGTGTCTCAGCTTAATCATAGAATCATAGAATCATTTAGGTTGAAAAAGACCCTTAAGATCATCGAGTCCAACTGTAAACCTAAGATTGCCAAGTCCACCACTAAACCATATCCCTAAGTGCCACAACTACATGTCTTTTAAATACCTCCAGGGACAGTGACTCAACCACTTCCCTGGGCAGCCTGTTCCAATGCTTGACAACCCTTTCAGTGAAGAAATTGTTCCTAATATCCAGTATAAAACTTCCCTGGCACAACTTGAGGCCATTTCCTCTCATCTTATCACTTGTTACTTGGGAGAAATAACCCCCCCCACCTCGCTACAACCTCCTTTCAGGCAGTTGTAGAGAGCGATAAGGTCTCCCCTCAGCCTCCTTTTCTCCAGACTGAACAGCCCCAGTTCCCTCAGTTGCTCCTCATAAGACTTGTGCTCTCCACCCTTCACCAGTTTCGTTGCCCTTCTCTGGACACGCTCCAGCATCTCCATGTCTTTCTTGTCGTGAGGGGCCCAAAACTGAACACAGGACTCGAGGTGCGGCCTCACCAGTGCCCAGTACAGGGGACGATCACTTCCATCACCCTGCTGGCCACACTATTTCTGATACAGGCCAGGATGCTCTTGGCCTTCTTGGCCACCCGGGCACACTGCTGGCTCATATTCAGCCGGCTGTCAACCAACACCCCCAGGTCCTTTTCCGCCAGCATCTGCAAACTTGCTGAGGGTGCACTCGATCCCCTCGTCCAGATCATTGGTAAAGATATTAAACAGAACTGGCCCCAATACTGAGCCCTGCAGAACACCACTTGTGACCCACCACCGACTGGATTTGACCCCATTCACCACCACTCTTTGGGCCCAGCCATCCAGCCAGTTTTTTACCCAGTGAAGAGTATACCCGTCCAGGCCATGAGCAGCCAGTTTCTCCAGGAGAATGCTGTGGGAAATGGTGTCAAAGGCTTTACTAAAATCCAGGTAGACAACATCCACAGCCTTTCCCTCATCCACTAGGCAGGTGACCTTGTCATAGAAGGAGATCAGGTTATTCAAGCAGGACCTGCCTTTCATAAACCCATGCTAACTGGGCCTGATCACCATGTCGTCTCGTGCGTGTTATGTGGTGGCACTCAAGACGATCTGCTCCATAACCTTCCCTGGCACACAGGTCAGACTGACAGCCCTGTAGTTCCCCAGATCCTCCTTACGGCCCTTCTTGTAGATGGGCATCCCATTTGCTAACCTCCAGTCGACTGGGACCTCCTCGGTTAGCCAGGACTGCTGATAAATGATGGAAAGTGTCTTGGTGACCACTTCCCCCAGCTCCCTCAGTACCCTTGGGTGGATCCCATCCAGCCCCATAGACCTGTGTGTGTCTAAGTGGTGTAGCAGGTTGCTAACCATTTCCCCTTGGGTTATGAGGGGAATGTTCTCTACTGATTAATCTACTTTGCTTAGTGGATAATAACCATGGGTTAACTGTTTTTCGGAGCAGGCCCTGCACAGCACAGGAGCACAGACACTTGAAAGACAGACTACTGAAACAGCACCAGTATTTGGCAGAGAACACATGTAAAGTCACTCCAGGCAATATTGCCGTACTTGCAGTGGTGTAAAGCTGATGAGATGCTGAGGGATCTTCTGGTAAAACAGCTGTGTAAGAAAGGATGGCTTATCCTATGGTGACAAGTGGCTTTGCTTTTAAGCCTCAGGGATTTACTAGTGCTTCGATTTGTACTTGGTGAAACAGTGAAGGATGATTTACACAGTTTAAATTTTTCTGGGGTTCTGTTCTATTTATTTGTGCTTCCTGACTGTATATCTCAGTGTTAATCTTCAGCTGAGAATTTATTATCACTGAAAGCAGTGCTGTTATATGATAAACCCTGGGAAGTGATCCTGTTAAAAATAGATAAAAAGCAGTTCTGAGATTCCAGACTCTAGCTACAAGAAGTATTATTTTTTTTATGAGATTTTTCATAACATACAGTTATCTACATAAAACTCACATATAATTACAAGGTGACCATGCTTGAGTGGAGAGGTTGGACAAGGTGGAGAATCTGTCCAACATTCATTATTTTTCCATGCACTGACCTCTCAGACTAAGATGAATTCACATCTAAGCATTCTCAAATTCTCTGTCTTCCAGGAGTGTTTCTATGCTGGTGAATATTGCCCTCTAAAACATGACATTAATAAGAGGTGAAGCCACATTTAGCTATTGCTTTACTTGCAATAATCAAAATAAGAATAGCAAACTCTAGATGCATTATACAGTGCCATGAGACTTTTCTGTACAAATTAGTCTTGCAAAGTTGCAAAAGTAAATTTGCAGTTGTATCTGGAGCAGTATATTCCATAACATAAAATGGACATTGCAGTAAGAGTTTGGCTTCCACAGTGTCAGGGACACTCTAACCTCATTCTTTGCAGACGTGTTGATAGGTATCTGGCATACTCCTGGGATGCTGCTATTTAAGGACCACCCAGCAATCGAGCAGAAGTCCAGAGACGTTGTGGGAAAACTATCCTCAGAGGTTTTCAAGAGCCGGCAGAGTAAAACCCTGAAAGTCCTGATCAGAAGCCAGCACCAACTTCAGCAGGAGGTTGGAGCAGAGACACCCTTACCCTGCTGAGATCGCATCCCACTGGACGATTCTGCAGTTCTGTGATAGTGCTCTATTGTTCTCGTATTTTTGCTATGGAGGCACCTACCCTTCCCACAAAGAGGAGTTGTTTTCTCTTTGGAGGAGCTTCAAGAAGCTGCAGTCCCTATGAGCCTTTCCACAAAATACTCCCTGCTTTACCTAAGCTGCCTTTTGTGAACGTTTCTCAGTAGTTAACTCCTCTGGATTTGGTAAAATAACTCACTGTGAAGACTCAGAGCACCCAGAGATTGACACCTGGGGCACTATATGAAATGCAGAAGGTTGGGTATTTAGCTACAACTGGGTGTCTGCTGAGTTTGCATTGCCATTGTGCTGTGTAATTAGTACCTTCTCTAAGTCTACATACCCGGCCTGTCACAACACTGCATAATTCATATAGTAAATGTATACATACAGAAATGCAATCTCTGACTTGCCTTCAGGTCTCCATAGCAACTCTATGCATCATATTAATAATGTACAACACTGTTAGATACTTTTTCTAGATCACCTTCTCATTTATACCTTCTGCATTTACTAATTTCAGAGGCTCATGCCATTACAATTTCGTAATACAAATGTGTTAAATGATAGTCAGCTGAAGTGCTTGCTTCAGTGCTTTTCCCTCATCTTGCATGTCCATCACCATGTTAGTGCTAGTGCTGCAGATGTGTCACCCACTCCCATAATATACAGAACACCTTGGAACAACATGAACTCCCCAGCACTATGAACTGCTGAACAAATTTAACTCTCATTTTTATCCCTGCTTTTGCACTGCCTTTTTGATTACAGATTACATTCATGACCTTTTATTATGGAGCTGTGAGAAATGTTTTCTTGCACTTAAACTTTACATAAAACTTAAATTGCTTAGGGTAGCATGGTGAGTGTTGCCCCAGGGCTGCTTCTAGACTCACATTCACTTGTGCTCTTGTTCCCAGATAAATCAGTAATCTGAGTCCTTCAGCTGCATGTTTCTTTTTTTTTCCTTGTCTGTGGAAAGCTGCATAGTATTGTAGTTTTCTCTCATTTTCTCTTTCTGCATTCAGCATCAAACAAGGAAACATTGTTAATTTGTGACTTGCAGAATCCCTGGGAGATATATATAAGGAAAAACTTCTAAGCATAGGAGTTCAGCAGTAGGTGCCTCAAGAATATGTTCTCAACCCCTTGGAAATGCATACATTCTGAAGAATACACAGCTGACCTGGGAGGTCCTTGGGAAGTTTTACAGTAGCTCAGTCTCAGGAGAAACCTGCTTGCACATGTTCTCAAACTGTTGTATAAAAATGGGAACTTTGCCAGATTGGAGTGATTCTCACTGTATTTTTAAAGGCTCAGATATCAAAGCTGCTTGGGCTGGGAATCTCTGTCGATTTACTTAGTATGCTCCAGTGATAAGTTATTATTCTGTAGCAAAGCTGCTTAAAAGCTGGCAAAGTCCATACAGCCTTTTTTGGGGGGGGGGGGGCAGGGGGTGTCTTCATTATTCATAAAAAATGTTACCCATTTAATTCAAATATCTAGCACAAAATCAGCAACAAAAAGGCATAAGGATGAAAAATGAAGCACAGAAAGAACAGGCTAGGGTTTGACTTAGAAGAGCAACAAAGCTGATGAAGGGTCTAGAGCACAAGTCTTATGAGGAGCAGCCGAGAGAACCGGGGTTGTTTAGTCTGGAGAAAAGGAGGCTGAGGGGAGACCTTATCGCTCTCTACAACTGCCTGAAAGGAGGTTGTAGTGAGGTGGGGGATCGGTCTCTTCTCCCAAGTGACAAGTGATAGAACGAGAGGAAACGGCCTCAAGTTGTGCCAGGGAAGTTTTATACTGGATATTAGGAACAATTTCTTCACCGAAAGGGTTGTCAAGCATTGGAACAGGCTGCCCAGGGAAGTGGTTGAGTCACTGTCCCTGGAGGTATTTAAAAGACATGTAGTTGTGGCACTTAGGGATATGGTTTAGTGGTGGACTTGGCAATCTTAGGTTTACAGTTGGACTCGATGATCTTAAGGGTCTTTTTCAACCTAAATGATTCTGTGACTCTATAACTTTGAAAATTAGATACTTTCAAATCAGCAGGTGATTATAAAATCTCTCTGACATCTTCTAGGGCCCAGCTGAGACAAAATCAGAGATGTTTTCAGCCCTTGTTGGGCACTCAGAGGATGTCTATGGAGGACCCAGAGGAGAGAAGTACTGTGTACTTCAAAGAACACACAAAGGAACATGCTGTGATATGTCAACCTGGGGTGTCCTGCAGCAGGCCAAGCCAAAATTGGATAAGAACAGTTGCAGATTTGTATGTTTGGGCAGGAATAATCAACTTCAATGCCATGAGATGAGAACAACTGCTGAATGGAGTGAAGGCGTCCATTGTGAATTATGGCTAAACATGAATCAACAGAAATACGATGGTGCAACAAATATAAACACTTGAGCCAAATGTGTTAAAAGGTATTATCTGTGAAGCATTGGAAGTCATCCTTCTGCTCTTCTGGTGTGGCAATGCCTGGTCCAGTCATCGCAGGCTGGTGGAGGGGAAGATGAGAGAGGTCTGGTCCTTTTGATAGTTCCTGTCTCTTGTGTTGTGTCTTGAGAAAAAGTACATCACTACTCACAGCAGTAGGTGTCCTCCCTGGATCACTTTGCGCACGGAAGCCCTGATGAAATGCTGATACCAGACCATTGCTTTTCACTCCTTCGTAGAATCACTGTAGAGTGGCCACCATGGTGGCCTTGCTGACATGCTGGGGGAGAAGGTTGACAGTCATGTCAAAGGGTCTGAAGTGTTTGGACACAGATGAAAGGGTCACCCAGGAGAGGTGTTGTGACTGAAGGCAGACGTCTTTGAAGGCTGAGAAGGCCTGTGAGGAAATGGAAGTACCTGCATGTTGACATGCACAAGGTGGACCAGTCAAAATGGGGTGACCCTGGGTGTGGCCTCCGGAGTTGTTCAGACAAGGCCAGATAGTCTGCATTCAGCTGGAGTTCGAGATTGCCTTTTGCAGCACCTCTGCAATCATGGCAGTGCTGGATCCAGCCCAGCCCAGCCCAGGGGCTCATGCTGAGCTGGGGAAGGCAGCAAGTTTCACAGGTCTTGTTAGTTGGGCCAATCCTGCAACCACCATGCAGTGGGAATGTTGATTTTTTTTTTTGTTTTGTTAGAAGGTTACCACATTCCCACTGCACTGCTGCAACGTGATGACTTGTCATTACACGTCCATGGCACCCTCACTCCAGTTCAAGATGTTTGGGGCTGCTTTTCTCCTCTGTCTCCAGACAGATGTTCCAGATGTCTGGGTGACAGGGACGGTATTGTTACTGCTGGGCTGGGGCAGACTTGAGCAGGCAGGGAAAGGAGTCACCTGGGAGGAGTGGGAAGGGAAAGAGGCGATTCAGACTCATGAGCTGGGGGAGAAGGTTTGGAGACCTGGGGTGAGTGGGAAAGGGAAAAGATGCCTGGAGCAGAGCAATTAATTCTGTCTGTGGATACCCACTGTTTACTGTTTTGTACCATTTTTCTCTGTTGAAATACTAATTCTGATTTAATGCCAAAATTAGGCAGCCCTTCCAGACATGCTTGCAAAGGTAAATAGCCCAGTGATGCTGAAAGGAGACCAAAGTTGTGTCAAAAAAGGAGAGGGAAAAAAGCCCCAAAATACCCATTCAATATCCTCACAGCAATAAAAGCTGGGGGAGAAGGAGGAAGGGAGGGACATTGGGAGTGATGTCGTTTGTCTTCCCAAGTCACCATTACACACGATGGAGCTCTGCTTTCCTGGGGGTGGCTGAACACCTGCCTGTGATGGGAAGCAGTGAATGAATTCCTGATTTTGCTATGTTTGCTATGCTTGCGTGCACAGCTTTTGCTTTACCCGTTAAACCGTCTTTATCTCAACCTGGGAGTTTTCACAGTTTTACCTTTCTGATTCTCTCCCCCCATCCTGCTGCAGGGAGTGAGCAAGTGGCTGGGCAGGGCTTAGTTGCCAGCTGGGATTAAACCATAACAGTTAGAAACACACTTATTGTCATAAAGTTATTTAGCACGGCATTCAAAGAACTTAACAGCATTACAAAGGAATCCACTCCTTTTAAACAGAAGACACTGAAAACTAATTAAAATGTTCAGCCTTCCTAACCCTGCCTGCTCAGAGCAACATGCAATAAATTATGGTCCCTGAGGATCTCAGGATCAAGCTTTGTGCTGCTGTCAAAGCTAGGACTTGGATGCCTAGGCAGGACGTATTGAGTTTGGAGACCTGTATCCTTAAGAATAAGTTAAGTACTCTTTCTGTCAATTGAAGAGGAGCAAAAAATTACTGTAGCTGAATAAGGAAAACAGGAGCGTATAATACCAAGAGAAACTTGACTGCTTATTGATTTATTTTAGGAAGAGATTTCGACTATGGAGAATCAATTTAGTACACCTGAGTTGTCATAAAATAATCCTGAATGAAATTCAATTGGTATAACAATATCTAAGATTACAGAGTTTTTTTCCTCCAACAATTTTTGTTCATACAGGTGAATAATCAAGAAATTCTTGTATGAGACAGTACACTGAAGTACAAAATCAGTGATATGGGTGGACATAACACCTGTGAAAAAGTATAAATGTAACTTGTGGGGAAAAACCCTACATTATGCACACAGATTTCCTGTTTGTTCAGAATGGGGATTTTGTTATGCATCTTAACAAGGCTAGTCTTTGTGCTTAACAGAATAAAAGAATGGTTTTAAACTTCTGGGCCAGGAACTGTTTTCCTATAGCATTGTCCTTCAGGACCCTTAGCTGCCTACTAGTCCCCTACAAAGACCAGCATCCATTTAGAAATAATGACAGTTATGTGACTGTGACCACTTTATTGCTGAGAACATGTGCCCTGCAAAAGTGAATAAAGATTTTTTTTGTTTTACAACTCTGTTGAGATTTACACCACAGAGGTATGATTATCCATTAACACGTGTACTCCTTTAAAGTAAAACTCTCTCACAATACTGCTATTCTCGTTACATTCAACAAGGCTTTTCCATAAGAAACATCTTTTTTTTTCTTTCTTTCTTTTTTTCCCTTCCATGCAGATGCTGCCTAGGGGTTTTCTGGCAAAAGAATTTTGGTAAAGATTTAAATTTGAAAGCTACAAAAGGTGGGGAGACCAAGATGGTAAAGAATGTCTCATCTACACAGATAAATTTCTTCTTCTCATGAAATTTCCAGCATAGCAATGATGAGGCAACTATTGTTTTTTCCCCCAAGAGTTCACCTACAGTTTGTCGAAGGCAATTAAAGTGGCTGCTTTTGTACCAGTTTCCTGAGAAGTACTTAAGAAAAGCGAGCAAACTCTTTATGCTTACAATGCAGTAAAGGGTTGGGTTTTACCTATGAGGAAAGGGAGTCCTGACAGAAGGTCTTTCAGTTCCTCTAAAATGTTCTCAGACACCATTCACAGAAAGTGTCAGTCAGGGAAACAAGTACAGGCTGATTTACTGCTGTGGGCAAAATATTCAGCAGTCTTGAAGCTGTCAAACGTTTCATCCATCTACAGTAGTGCTAAGAAAGGGAGGAAAAATAGAGGGATGAAAAGATCATTCTGTAGGGAGCCCTGAGTGTTTTGGACCATGGGGTCAGATGCTTGTTCCATGCAGTCTGCAGGAGAGGGTCTGTGCCTACCACAACCTGCGCTGGGCAGCCAGGGGTGGAGGTGCATTGCACAGCTGTGCGGAAGCTGAAAGTGCATCTTTGAGTTGGAGGTTCTGCTGATCTTGCCCAGCTGGAAATCCTGTTTGTTGTTGGTATTATGAAAACGAGCCTGCTGTTGAGCCTCTGTGTATAAGGGGGAGGGACATTCACACTGGCAAAGGCACTGTGCATTTTTCACAGATATTGTAATCCTAATTAGCAATTAGCTTTCGATGCCACCATCTAATTAGATAAGAAGTTATCTTATTGGATTTCAGGAGACTAATTCAGAGTATTTTGTATTGTGCCTGACTGCTTGTTTAAATGTGTTTGGATTTAACCTACAGCTAGAGAGTCCTGTCCCAGATTTCTGTGCTGGATTAGAAACCCTTTAGTTACAGTGTCCTCTGCCAAGCAAGATTTTTGTACTAACTGACTTTCATGCCCATCTTTTATTTATTTGTGTTTTAAACTAAAGAGAACTGACCTTATTAAATCACCTAGTTCAAGGCATTTTCTGTAGATCTTAAATATTTATTTGTGTCTTTTTTTCTTTTTTCTAATATTTTAAGAAGTATAGAGGTCAGATTTGAACCAAGTAATTCAATATCAGTATTTTGAGGTTCTGAGGTTTGTCATCCCACAGTCTGGCCCTGATCGCTTTTTATTGTAAAAAGAATACGAGATAAGGAGAAAACTAACTGTATAGCAGCTCAAACTATGGTGGAGTCAAGTTGCCTATGGAGCAGACCTCTACATCAAGTCAGAACAGCTGCAGTATGACTGAAAAGAGTTGTGCCCCCTCTATACCCCTCTGGGCTGTCATGTGGTTGCAGAAGCCTGTCTTAGCACTGGCTGTTTAGGAGTTAGGAAAACAGGGGCCTTGCCAAAGCCCAAGTTCTGACATTGACTTAGCATAGTGTCAGGAATAACCAGAGCATCCAAAGTGCCTGGAGAGTTTGTATGACACCTATATGTCTCTGAAACTACGAGTGTTCGACTGTGCACTTGCGTAACATTGAAAAGTGGCCCCAGGGGCTTCCCATGCATGGGGGTGCTGTGAACTCTCTGTCCTCTGTGGTACCAAAGAACTTCACTGTAGCTCTAATTGTGGACCTGCTTTGTCTTTGAAATGTAGACTTTTTTTGAGGAAATAGCTTGAGCTGTTTTGTAGACTATGACAAATGACAATAATCTGAAAAATATTATGTTAATGAGGTGTAAGATAATCCAGAAAAAATTAATTGAATCAAACTTCTTGTTATATGTCATTATTACCATGTCTTTTGTTTCTGTGCTTCTTGAGTGGTAGGGATTCTGTGACCAATAGTTCATAGTGAGAAAGGAGAAATTAAGTGCTGAACTGAATGCCAGAGTCTTCAGCTCCCAGCAGCTAATGCTGAAGCTGGGATAGCAGGGACACCTGTAGCGAAGAGAGGGACCAGGCCTCCCACCCCGCCAAGTAAACTCTGGGTTTATAGCTGGCCATCACACCTATCAAGGCACAGCAATGGGACCCTCGCCACCCCCCAGCACTGCAGTTTTATCATACCTGGGTCTTTTTTACCTTTATCCCAGTGTTTTGAGCCAGGTTAACAGTGATGGCAAGGTCAGGAGGAGGTCACTAATGAAGGCAAGTCCTAAATTCTTAAATCCCACCAGCGCGGCATAAGGACATGGCTGCCAAGTGAGTATCTTCTGCTTTCTCAGCACACTCATGGCCGTGAGCTGACTGGGGTGCCGGCTTAACTCTGCTGGACTGGTGCTTCTTGTATCCCAATACCTTTTCTCAAATCTCCTGAAGAAAACTGCTCCAAGTGGTGCCCAGGAGCCACCCCTGCAGTCAGCACTCCTCTGCACCATGCCAGGCTGCCCATCCCATCATGGTACCAGTTCCCTGCTGTTTACCTGGGGAGGACGGCGCTCCAAAACCAATTCATTGCTGGAATATGTAGCCAAAATAATGGGAAGACTACTGTACTGTCCTGCAAAGGGCGCTTGTAGAAAGCTGTCTTTTTGACCTTGTGCAAAGACACACCATCCTTCCTCTCCTACAGCTGAAAATATTTATCCACACTTGGTAGATAGACATTGGATGGCAGTATAAGCCTTCTGTCTCATGGTAGATTTAGATGAACTGAGCCTCATTGCTCTAATTTAACTGGGGAAGCAGCAAGAATTTTTAGCTACTGTAATGCCTGGTGAACTCTGCTTGTCTTACGTCTTTGCATTTTATCCTTCCTGCAAGTCTCCTTCACTCTTTTATCTCCATCTTTTGAGAGTGACTCATTCATTGTTTCATTTTAAGTCAGTTCAGTGTCTAATCATTCTACTTTCCCTTTGTTCAACATTTAGGTTTTGAAAGTCAAACAGCACGGGATAGGCTTGCAATCACTGCACTGGCAGATTATTCATATTTGTACATGACAGCTGACTGTTACTGCTACAAACCCACTAGAATGCTACAAAAATGAACACAGGAGCAAGAAGAGATGAGGGAGGTGAATAAGAAGAAAGAATTTGAACAATTAGCATACAAGTCTTTAACATAATCTCCTCTGCTACAGTACCTCCTCCATGCTCATGTATTACTTCTCTAAAATCTGGAAAAATTCTGAAATATGGTACAGTATCTCAACAGAAATCAAGAGAAATAGCACTCAGCAAAGTCTTTCACCACATTGCAAAAAGCTGATAAGACCATAAATATTATTAACCAGCTTTTTCTAGAAAGGTCCACAACATTCTAGATACCAGGCAAACCAGAAAAAGTCATGGTGCCACCCCTGAAGAGAGCATAGATTGAATTCTGTGGAAAGGCAGTAAGGACATATAACAGGCATGAAGTATGTGAAGATGTTAATGAAATACCTGTACCTGGAGATTTTAAACATGGCACATATCAGCTAGACAGGCTAGACACAACAGCTTTGCCCTTAGGTGTCCAAGTACAGATTTGTACCCTTTAAGATGTAACATTTAGTGGAGAAAGCCCTGCTCACAGCATGACCTAGGAAGTGTGATCTTTGAGATAGCGGAATGGTGAAAGCAGATGAGCAAAAAACATACTAAGTTTAAACTTCCAGTAACAATCCAGAGAATACAGAGTGCCCTGGAAAGAGAAACACATTCACATATCATGGGGAGAGGATCCCCCATGAGCATGAAATGGCAGAACCTGAAACAAAGCAGTGAGGGACCAGAAGCCTTCCAGCCTTTCTGCTTGTCCCGTGCTCCTGAGTTAGCTGCTGAGCCTCCCATTCCAAGGGACTGCAGGAACATATTTGATAAGGATCTGTATGGTGTTAGGGGAAATCAGGCCAGATCTAGCAGCCTGACAGAGGTGAGGCAGCTGCAGCTGCATCCCCCAGATCAGCCAGTAGCGAGGCTGAGGATGCATTTTGGATAGGCACAGATGCACACATGCGAATGCACATATTCAACACATATACACATATATACATGGCTGACCGCACAGATCAGCACTGGCATGCACATAGAGCACTCATGCTAACACAAACAACACTAAGGGCCTAATCCTGGTCCCCTCTCTGACTGATCAGGATGGAGGTCCTTTAGCAGAAAACATTCTATTTTGTACACGCACATACACATTGTGTTCTAGACGTGCACACATACATGTGCAATGTGGATCTCTTCAGCAGCTGGGCTCAGACAGTCTGCCCAGGAGCTGCCCCTGCATCCCAGTCTCCCCCAGTTGCTGGCACCTAGGCATATGAGCCCCTGAGGCTGCAGATCCACTCCAGCTGCTGCTACATACCATCTCACACATGCACACACACAGCTGGCCAGGAGTCCCCTGGTCTCTGCGGTCACCAACTCGTCCAGGTGCCTCCTCCTCAGACACACGTCCCCTGGTCCCCAAACCACATCACCTACTCGACAGCTGGTCTTGCTCCATCTTCGCCAGTGCCCACACCCACGCTCACACACCCGCACTCGCTCCAGGTCCTGCACCATGGACACGTGGGCCTCTGGCCCCTGGACCCACCCCAGTCTGTGACACTTGGAGCTCCCACGCACACACGTGCATCAGCATAGAGACCTCCTCACAGAGGAGAAGGGTTAGAAATGGAGTTTGATGGGACGACAGGACAAGCGGTGCTGGTCAGGCGCAGGGCAAGGCCAGACAAGTGCACTGACCAGCGACACGTTTATGGGTCACTGGCTCCACTTGTCTCCTTACTTCTCTATTTTCCCATGCTTCTTCCTCCTGAGACTACCTGGATTCATCCCTTTCCCTGCCTTTGGTTCCTCCTTTAAATATCTTATAAGCAGTCCTTAGGAATGCTCTTCCTCTGTATCCCAAGGTGTGTCCCATACTCCAGGCAGGGACCCCCTTCAGCCTGTGAGGTGAACTGGGGACACTCACCAGTTGTCCCACCATGATAGGGGCCATCCCCAGCCACAGGGCTGAGGCTTTCCTGGGAAGGGCCAGGCAGGCCTCCCTGTCTCTGACTGGGTTACTGGGGTCCCCCTGCCTGCCACTGTGCCCCTGCAATCCTTCATGTGTGTGCAGACAAACTTTTTATCGCATAACCTGGTAGTGATAAAGAGTGAAAAAAAGCAACGAGCTAACCACTGACCTGTCTGCCCTCTGGAACGAGGAGTGGCAAGCATCTTTGGGTGTCAGTTCTGCTCTCCCCAGGCATGCTCAGGGTGTTAGCAGTCATGCTGGGCTACCTGTCACCTTCAGTCCAGGCAAACACGAATGTCCTGCAGCAGGGATGCTGCAGTCAGGGAGCACGAATCCCCCCTTGCTGGGCATCCACCTTCACCTGTGCCACAGGCGGACATTTACACCACATGGAGCTCACCAAGGCTTGCTGTGAGGAAGATATGGCGCAGAAAGGAACATCCTCAGATCCTCGGTGAATTTTAATGCATCCTCTGCCAGGATGTCACTTGGGTCAGCACCTCCTTTCGAAGTCACGAAGGCAGAGCTGACCTGAGAGAAGGGGTGGGCAGCATGTTGCCCACTGGGAACCTCCCCTCCACCTGCAGGGCCCAGGCATCACCACCGGGCTGATCTCAGCACCACTGGTGCCCTATGAGCCTTGGCTGCTAAGCACAAGCTGTCAAAGGTAGGAGACGAGTGGAGACTAAATATTTGGTGAAAGAGAGTGAATAATTTAGTTAATTTTGATGCCATTTTCAACCCATTACCCACCTCTAACAACACCACATGTCATACCATTAGGCTGTGAATTGTTACGTTAGCTCTTCAACATAAAAGAGGAAAATGAACTGAGGAACTGTTGAGTGGGCGCCAAAAAAAATAAAACTATACTACATGATAACATTTCATTGACTTTAGGAAAAAAAGAAAAGAAGACTAAAAGAAAAAACAGTGTTTCCAAAAGAAATGCAATTTAAAGAAGTCAGGAAACTTCATGAAATATAGTTGAAAAAAAACGCCAAAGTTTATATCAAGAAAATAGAGAGAAATTAGAAAAACTACTCTTTGGTGAAAAAACCACATTCCACTCGCTCTCATAGTGCAGTGGCAGTTTGCAATCAGAAGCACAGAAATACAACATCACCCTCTATAACACAAAAATAAATAAAAATGTAGTCAGTAAACCATCATAATTCACAGTGACATACAGTCATACAAAACTAAGACTGAACTAAGACTGAACAAGGTAAAAAGACCCAAAGATAGAATAAATTGTACAAGTAGAATTCGGTCCATTCTAGACAGATTTTATATTTAACCTTTAAAACTTAATTTAAACTTTATTAAACATTAAACTGTATTAAAGCATTGAAGAACCTTGTGGTAGAGATTCTAAGGTCTCCCTCAACAGTCTGTCCCAATGCTTAATCTGCACCTACCTTTCACAACTTTTTCCTAGTTGTTGAAATTAGCCCAATATTCGAAATGTTGGGATCTTTTTCCTGAATAATAACAACGTTATTGAAGCATTGCTGTAAAAAGGATGCTTTTATTTTCAAATGTTTCAACTTGTATGATTAATATGTATTAACATGAAATGACTTATACTTATTAAAATACTTGGATTGTTCTTCAAAAATTCTGACAAAACCCTGTTGCATTTGGTCAGCCCTGGCAGTCTGATGACAACTGCTCTGGCAGGCTGTGGTTGTAGTGCAGGCTTCCATTGTGAGCACATCTCTGCACAGTCTGATGGTGCTCCCACAGGAATTCTGCATGGAAATACATTTTAGGATTATAGCATTAATCCTCTTCTCTTTTCCTGCAGCAGTGAACAGTGAATGTTCTTCCCAACTCTGTGCAAGCTCCTAGTCTATGTCTGCATGAAGGGTTTATAAGTTATGGAATGACCCAAGGAGTGTCTGGATGATGCTTTTAGTCATATGATTTAGTTTTAGGTAGTCCTGCGAGGAGCAGGGAGTTGGACTCGATGACCCTTACGGGCACCCTCCAACTCAAGATATTCTATGATTCTGTGACCCATGTTCTCCACAGAGGAGCAATTCATTAAAAAGCAGAGTCAGATTCCTAGGCTTGAGCAGGAAGACTCATTAACATCCTCAAGACCACCACGCTGTGCTGCGTGGACAATGGAAGCAAAGAAGAAAGCGCAAATAGTTTTCAGACTCAGTAAAAAGCACAGTCAGCTTACCATCTGAAAACAATGCTTATTATTAAGATTGGAAATCCACATTAAATTAACTACAGGATTATTTTTGACTTGGATCATAAATGAGAGGCACATAGAAAGCTTAATTTTTCTCTCTAGCTCAAGATGGAATCAGAGCAAGAGAACATGCTTAGCAACAATGAAAAGTCAGATCTACATTTTTTTATGGGATGGGCACTAACTACATATGCTATGCTACATTGATGTTTTGTGTAAAACCATATACAGTAGATATTCACTAAGTGGGTTGCTCTTTTGTACACTGTATCAAACTATAAATGCACATCTTGCCCTGGTTCAGGATGCTAAACTGCCAAAGGTTAAGTTTCAGGTTTAATAGCCTCTAAATTAGTCCTTCTGACAAGTGAATAATTTCCCATTCATTTCTGTGATGTGCAGGGTGTAGGCATTGTGAAGTCTCTGGACAAAAGAGAATGCATAACTCATATCCATGTTTTAGTTTATTACAGGCTCCAGAGCATGATCATTGAACCTCATCTCAAAACCTGGCTGGAATTCAATAGCCATGTGGCGATGTGAAACAGAGCGGTCACTGACGTGGCAAATGAAGGCTGACAGCCTGGCTGCTGCCGTGGCAGGCTCAGAGGGCTCCCTGGGATGCTCAGGTCAGAGCAGCCTTGGCCATCTGGTGTGAAGCATGGCCCTGAGGGGCTGTGGTGGGTTGACCCTGGCTGGATGCCAGGTGCCCACCAAAGACACTCAATCACTCCCCTCCTCAGCTGGACAGGGGAGAGAAAATATAACAAAGGCTCGTGGTTTGAGATAAGGACAGGGAGAGATCCCTCAGCCAATTACCATCACGGGCAAAACAGACTTGACTTAGGGAAAATTAACTTAATTTATTGACAATCAACCAGAGTAGGGTAATGAGAAATAAATCAAATCTTTAAACACCTTCCCCCCCCAACCTCTCCCTTCTTCCTGGGCACAGCTTCACTCCCGGATTCTGTACCTACCCCCCCAGTGGTGCTGGGGGACAGGGAATGGGAGTTGGGGTCAGTTCGTCACATGTTGTCTCTGATGCTCCTTCCTCTGCAGGGGGAGGATTCCTCCCTCTTCTGCCGCTCCACTGTGGGGTCCCTTCCACGGGAGACAGTTCTCCATGAACTTCCACAATGTGGGTCCTTCCCATGGACTGCAGTTCTTCACAAACTGCTCCAGTGTGGGTCCCTTCCCCGGGCTGCAGTCCTTCAGGCACAGACTGCTCCAGCATGGGCTCCTCTCTCCACAGATCTACAGGTCCTGCCAGGAGCCTGCTCCAGCGCAGGCTTCCCACGGGGTCACAGCCTCCTTCGGGAACCCACCTGCTCCGGCGTGGGGTCCTCCCCAGGCTGCAGGTGGATATCTGCTCCACCGTGGACCTCCCTGGGCTGCAGGGGGACAGCCTGCCTCACCATGGTCTTCCTCACAGGGGAATCTCTGCTCCGGCGCCTGGAGCACCTCCTCGCCCTCCTTCTTCACTGACCTGGGGGTCTGCAGGGTTGTTTCTCTCACATATTTTCACTCCTCTCTCTAGCTGCAATTGCTGCTGCGCTGGTTTTCCCCTTCTTAAATCTGTTCTCCCAGAGGCATTACCACCATCGCTGATGGGCTTGGCCTTGGCCAGCAGCGGGTCCGTCTCAGAGCTGGCTGGCATTGGCTCTGTCGGACGCAGGGGAAGCTTCTAGCAGCTTTTCACAGAAGCCACCCCTGTAGCCCCCCCTGCTACCAAAACCTTGCCATGTAAACCCAGTACAGGGGCTGAGGCTGGACCCCTGCTTGGGCATCTCAGCTGCCCAATGCCGCAGCTCTGGGCTGCGCCGGGTGAGAGGCAGCTCAGGTCTGAAGCAGCAGCGAGGCTGCCTGGGACGTGCTAAACGCTCTGACGGACCCCGAGGGCAGCCAGGGCCGTGCACTGTTTGCCACGTGCCGTGTACAGGTTGCAGCCCAGGTGGATTTGTCTCACATGAGTGTAGCAAGAAGCAATACCTGGGGAGTTTGGGCAATGCGCAGCCGCTGCAGCGTAGGCTCAGGTCTGGCCGTGGCCAGCTGAGTCAGCTCTGGTCAAGGCCGGCCAATGTCATGCCTGGTGAGTGCAGAAGGGACGGTGAGGTTCCCACCAACCTCAAACACGCTGCACTGCATTAAACCTTAGATGCAAGCATGGAAGGCCTCAGTGCTGTGGTGCGTTACCGGAGAGCGCGGGAAGGGGAAGGGGCACTGTGGAGACGCCGGGGCCTGGGACAGCGGGTGAGAAGAGCGCACCCTTTGCTGCCAGTGCCCGCTCTGCGGAGGGGTGGGAGCGGTGGGCTACAGCACCTTGTCTGAGCTCCTGGCACAGAGCTCAGCGCCGTTCTCATTGGGGATGGACTCATGGCCCTGTCTCTCGCGGGCCTGCACGAGGCGGGGAGACGGCCGCTGTCCCGTCACCCCTTGCCTGCTGCCCTGTGAGCTCAGTTCATGCAGCAGTGAAAGGAACGAGACCTCGGGCAGCATCCAGCACGTAGGACATGCAGATGCCAGCTCTCTGGAATACAGATCTTTTACCTCCAGTACGTACCAAAATGTAGCTGCTCGCATCCCACAGAGCTCACTTTGAATTTTAGAATCCAGTTGCTTGTCTGAATATTTCTCTAGCCAGAGAAATATTTCAGGCTCTCAGATAAATGCATTCCCTCAGTTTTTTATTTATGCTTCTGCCTAGCATCAGATTCTGTATTTATTTATTGTATTCATTATTACAGTAACCATTGGCCTTTTGCTTGAAAATAAAGTGTAACCTTAAAAAAGACTTGAAAACAGAGTGGCTCTCTGTTCATAACTCTGTTATTTATAACTCTACAAACATGCCAGCACCACGATCTGACATTACTGCTGCTCATGGGCAAAACCTGAGTTCCCCACGCAGAAGCCTTCTGAAGTGCAAGAGCCTTTCTCGGTGCTGCATATAAAATCTCTGCTAAATCCCAGCATGTCTTGCAGCCTGTCACGGTCCACTCGGTGGACTCATGATGGTTCGTTTGCTACAATCTCGAAAGTGCAAAATTAAGGTGACCAACACCAAAGGGGATAGCAATAATCACACAGTAAAACTTTATTGTATTGCCTGTGAAGAGGCACGCGATAGTTAGAGATGGGTGAAAGAAAGGAGAAAAGAGTAAAGTTAAGTTTAGAGAGAGGAGAAAGAGAAGTTATAGTTACCACCGCTGATCTCAAGACGTCCTAACGGTCCCGGGTCCAGCTAATGCTGCGTCGTCGATCGTCATGGTCCTTGGTGGGGAAGCTTCAAATTTCCGTTGTTCAGAAGTCATCTTTTATGCTTAGTAACACACCTTGCTCCACCTCTGCCTCAGGAGTCTCCGCCCTTCTCGAGCGAGGCTATTACGCAGGCACAGGGTCAGTGTCCGAGGCGTGGTAAGTCTTGGAGGTGTGTTTTGGTATTATAATGAAGCAAAGTTCGTCTAAAGTTCATGATTTCTTCATTGATGTTATGGTAACAATTGCAATCCATCCTTTTTGGACAGTAGCTGTGCGGTTATCTTTAACAGAGCCTTGTACCGCGCGTTCTGTTCTTGGGATCGGCCACTGCACTCCCAAACAGGCCGTTGTCAGATAACGTGCTGTTCATGTTCCTGATGACGATGTTGAGACAATGCTGATTTTCTGTCCGTACTGTTCATGTTCCTGATGACGATGTTGAGACAATGCTGATTTTCTGACCGACTCCTACACAGCCACAGTGCAAATTTGGAAAGTTTAGTGACAGGAAATTGCATAGATAAGAAACAGCAGCAACTGAATGCAGAATCATAGGACTCCTAGTCACAGACTTCAAAGTAAATTTCTTGAGCACACTTGAGTTTAGGGGATTCTGCAGTTACACCTTACCAAAATTAATGCAGAGGAAACATTAGAGACTCAGAATTCGAAAAGGAACAAGAACTTCACAACAATAAAACTAAACCATAATAATTTTTAAAAGGAAAAAAAAAACCCACAAAAAAATCCAACCCAGAAGCCCACAAGGAAACACAAAGCAGAGTTTATGCTGAACATATGACCTAAATCCTGTCTGGTGTATATACTTCATCTTGGAGAATCCTTTTATTTTAGCAAATACAGCAGGGATGTTCTTAATGAATAAGAGCAACCATTTCCTTTTCTGGTCTAGATTTCAGTTGTTACTGAAACTTTCACTCTCTGTTTTCCATCCCAATGATTTGTTCACATTTTTCCTTCTATCTTTTGAGAGTTGAAAGAAGAATGACATCAAATACACTTAACACCTAACAAAAATAATCATTCTGGACTTTGAGAAATCTTTAAGTGGTTGGAAAATTTTAAATGCAACCGGCCTTCAGTGTGTCACTGTCCCCTGCTTTGATCCCAAGAGAGATGACTTCTGTGTTACTGAGCCAGAGGTCCTTTACTTCATAAATCCTCTTTAATTCTCACAGGAATGGCAGTCCGATAAAGAAGCATCTTACCTCTGTTTACATAGCTACTGCTGAGGAGTAGTAGCAAAAATTTGGCATTGAGGCTTCAAAAGACCCAGTCCATCTGATAATTTTAACAACATCTTTGCTATCATGTTATTCTTTGCAGAATGTTCACAAGGCAGTCTTCGCCTCCCATTTAGAAATATGGTCTCACTTTTGAGCTAATATTACTGTCCTGGTTTTGGCTGGGGTAGAGTTAATTGTCATCCTAGTAGTTGGTATAGTGTTACATTTTGAGTTCAGTATGAGAAGAATGTTGATAACACACTGATGTTTTCAGTTGTTGCTAAGTAGTGTCTATACCAAGTGAAGGATTTTTCAGCTTCTCATGCCCAGCCAGCAAGAAGGCTGGAGGGGCACAAGGAGTTGGGAGGGGACACAGCCAGGGCAGCTGACCTAAACTAGCCAAAGGGATATTTCATACCATGTGACATCATGTCTAGTATGTAAACTGGGGGGAGTGGGGCTGGGAGGAATCACTGCTCAGGAACTAACTGGGTGTCAGTCGGCGAGTGATGAGCAATTGCACTGTGCATCACCTGTTTTGTATATTCCAATCCTTTTATTATTATTATTGTCATTTTAAGATTTATTATTATCATCATTATTAGTTTCTTCCCTTCTGTTCTATTAAACTGTTCTTATCTCAACCCACGACTTTTACTCCCCCCCCCCCCCTTCTCTCCCCCATCCTACTGGGGGGGGCAGGGAATGAGTGAGCAGCTGCATGGTACTTAGTTGCTGGCTGGGGTTAAACCACGATGATTACATATAAACTTCCTTACATCTAAACTGCAGGTCTTCTGGCAGTGTTCTGACTCATGTCCACTTAAAAAAATCAGAATATTCCATGACAAAAATTGTTCTTCTTATTATTATTTTAATCAGACTGGAGGGGAGATCGTACAACTCAGTTCACACAAATAGTCCCACTGAGGTCAGTTAGGAAAACCATACTGAATCAGGGTGGGTTCTTGAATGCCTAATTAGACAAACAAGTTAACATTTCAATCATGAGTGCTTAATATAGAGGGAAAATATGGAAAACAGCACTTGGCCAGCTAAGTTTTGAAACACTACCTGACTCAGACTGCTTTTCAGCCTCTTTGTACATTTCAAGCATTTATTTTTTAATGAGTTAAAATCATCTGTTTCGTTCCTCAAACAAGAGAAAATTCTGTATTTGTTAAAAATAGATCTTCACCTCAGTTTTATTAATTAGGAAAATCATAATCTATGATAAAAATTTTGAATACTTTCTTCTTACATTGAAAACATAATAATGAAACCAGAGGAAATTCAAAAGGGATATATTCAGGCATTATGGGTTCCTTATTGTTTTTTTCTGTACCTTCAAGGCTTCACGTTGTCCATGTACAAAGAGTCACTTGGATGCAAATCTTGATCAGGGAATCTAAGCAACCAATTATATCAGGAACAGTTTACAAAATTACATCCTTAGAAAGGATTGCCTGGCTCAAAAATCTTTACAGCTCTATTGACTGTGTGCAAGTACACTTTAGCTGATCTCTTAAGGGCTTGGTGAAAGAAGTGTTCAACAGTTATTGGAAAAACAGAAAAAGACACAGGTAAATAAACTTGAAGTGTCAAATAGATATGAAAGAGCTCATTCTTACCATGTTGCTCTTGACTAAAGTGCACAGAAACGTTGCCATGCAACTCTGAAGCCTCATAAAGAAGGTGTTCTTTGGAGCACAAAGAAAGCTGGAGCTTACAGGAAGCAGGAAAAATTATTAAATAAGGGCACACCCTGAAACTTTCAGGCTAAACTATTTACAACCCATCTCTATGGTTTGAATTTATTTTTACCGTCTGTCGTCTTCTTCTTCTGCAACCCAAAACAGATGATAGAGCTGTGCTTTGCCACTTAGTGCACCCTGACAGGAGGGCAGAGTAGTGTTTGTTTCTATGTGTTCACCCAAAGGACTTGGGTGTCTGACACCCAGCTGTGGGACACTCATCCAGCACAGTCATCCTCCAGAATAACCCCTTCACTGCAAGAGGTCCTTGTCACCTGGCTAAGGGCACCAGCCCAGCAGAGAGCTGTCACTCCAGGAGTAATTGTGATGTATCACTGGTTTGGAGAGGAGTTTTACCTTAGGTTTTGGACACGAGACTTCAGGGCTTGTGTTGTATTGTACTGTGCAGTGAAACTGCAGATTTTCACCAAAAAAGAGAATGTGTGAATTCATCAAACTGATGTATTTTGTAGGAATTATTTTAGAAACAAATAATAGACAGGCCAGGCAATTTGGATGTAATGTCTTTCCATATTTCTTTATCCAGCATCTTTCCACTGAACAAACCCGCTTATTTATTTATTAAGTTCCCTGGTAACTTTGGGGAGTAAAAATTCATAGCTGCACTAAATGACTGCATCAAAACAAATGTGAAGAATGATAGAAAACAAATACTACCTCCCTGCCCCCAAACAATGACCCCCCCCCCAGCTCCAAACACATCTGCGAGAGCACCACACATTAGGGTGGGCTGTAGCTGCTGAACCCGTGGCCCGGAGTGGCGGGTCCCAACACCACTGCCCAAACCCACCAACAGCTCCCTGGGGAGTTTGCTGTGCCCTCCCAGCCCCCCCACCAGCAGGCACATGGAGGGGAGCAGCCCACAGGCTCTCCGGGCGGCAGAGGGAAGCCTGCTCGATCTCCGACCCAGGAGAACCAGGTCCGGCTGCGGACTGCCACAGGGAGACACCGCTCGTGTGACACCCCTCCACCCCCCAGTTTGTGCCACTGCGATGCCAACCAGACCGACCTGTGGGAAGCGGCAGGCAGTGCCTCCCTGCTTATTGTTTGCGAGCTCTGAGGGTCCCAAGGAATAAACATTGGCAATTTTCCTAATTAGGGGATTTCTTATCCACTTTCTCTTCATCTGCTTTCTGGGCACTTATTTACCAGGCCTGTCACACAGCCTGTGGGGGACAGGGATGGCAACCGAGTGACTCAGGGGACTTCATGTCCCCACTGTGGCTGACTAGTCGGGGGACATCCCTTCGAACACTGCACTCCTATTTTACTGCCTGTTTGACAGGGATGGATATGCCTGTTCCTTGGAAATAACTCAGGTTAGAACTGATTGCTAAATAGGATTGTTTTTTCTGAGAAAGGTGCCTTTTCATTGCTAGGTTGTTGTTATTACAGAGTTTTTAAGAGTGCACATTCATTTTTCATGAGTGTTGCAAAGTGCTAGATACGTGATTCTCCAGACAAAGGTAGCTTTCTGCAGCTGGGAAGTGTATCCTTTACTATAGGCTGAAAAAGTGAGTACTATCTAAAGAAACTTGGGCTGCCAAAATGAAATCACATGTAATGCAAAGACATGCTGCTTGGAGCCTGTCAAAACCCATTTGCTGCTTTGGGTGGCATTCAACTGCCAGCAGTAAGAATTTGATGGGCCTTTATTTCACACCTTCAGAGAGCTTTAAACAGCTCAAAAGCCTAACTGAGGAAAACACCGAGGAGAAAAATATAAACTAGTGTGAGTGCAAGTAAGAAAGGAACAAATGCCTGGACAGTAGGCTTCTCTGAAGCTCTATGATCACCAGAGAATAACAGTGGATGTGCTTTGAACATATCTTTTTTCCAGTCCCCACTACATTCAGTAATACTTACCTTATAACTGTCATAGGACAAAGTAATTACTGTGGTAGAGCAACTGCATGTGGATTCTTCTACTGATGTGACTGAAATTACAATGACTGTAAGAAGTTAGCACTGATCATTGGTGTTGTCCAGTTATGCTTCTCACTGAATCAGTCATGTGTGGAGTCTTTAACTGTGCTATATAATTTTCCAACCACAAGTGACAAGAAAGAAAAACATATATTCCTTTATTACACGATTTTTTGTAATAGAGGTAAATTTGGTTTGCAGTTTCACCTTTTTTAGTAGGAATGCCCTTTTTACAGAAGATTTCTTAAGCACCTTTGATGTGCCAGCATGACCTACTTGTCAGCTGAAGAAGTGGCCTGCATTTCACAGATAGAGCTACTTACCTTTATAAATTTTCTTTGCTATTTTGTGGTGGGGTTTTGGATTGTTTTGTTTTGTTTTAATTTCTGTAACTTTTCATTTTACCGTTGCTCCTAAATCTCATTTATAAGCAGAATGCTTCCAGCTGAATTAATCATCAAACAGCCATGCTTTTCTTTTGGCAATAGCCAGCTGGGCCAGGCTCTGTCTAGCCCATACATGTATTAGAGATAACAGATTTCCAGCTCTTCCCTCCACTGTGAAACTCAGCAGCAGAAGTCACAAGCAAGTGTGGAAGGAGCTGAGAGTCATCAGTGTAGAGAGTGCGCTCTTTTCCCCTTGGTTTGGGGCTGGCTCTGCTCCTTGTTTTAGGGGTGATGCTGCCAGAACAAGATTCGCTTTCCTCTTGTGCTCTTGATCTCCTGGGCATCAACAGGCTCCATTGTGTCCACTGTTTCATCTGGCTCCTGGCCAACTGTGTCCAAAGCCACCAGATTCAGTGGGGTGTCCCAGTGTTGAGGAGTAGCAGCTGAAGGGCTACAGCTCAGGACGTGTTGAAGAAGCTGTTAGTGTAGCCCTGCTCAGCACAGCAAGGGCTGGGGTCTGATGCAGAAGGGTGATAGAGATGTCTGAGGTGGGACTTACACATAGCTTCCTCCAGCCAAAATCAGAGTCCGGGAAGCCCTTACTCAGTTGCTGATAAATCCTGGGGTCTTAAAACACACAGGTGTTTTTTTCTTGCGATATGACAGTCCTTGGGTACCTAAACCCTTTCGGAAGGTCCAGCAGCATCATTGAGAGCCCCAGGGCACCCCTGCAGGGAGGCTGACTGAAACGCCACTGTGAGGTTTAATGCTATGGCATTTCTCCCTGAAGTCTTCACTTGTCAGGTCTAGAGTAGCTGAAAAAGTACAATTCTGCAGATGCGATATTGGGCAGCTCAGGAAGGAACTGTGACATTTTCCACCACCTAGAGCTGCAGGCCTTTTGCTGTGACGGGAGCTGTGACAGCTCCCTTCTTTTCTGCTGAATGTGTTAATCGTGTTGTATTGCCATGGCAATTGCATGCTAATAATGCTGGGGTATTGCACAATTACGGAACTCCTCTTAATGTTGGAGGCATATTCATAAATAACTCTACAAGTACTTTAAAAGCAAAAGGTTTTGTAGCTCTGTTATCGAATCTGAAATGATTATTTTCAAGTTAAACAATTATGCTATTTGAAAAATGTGTACGATGTCCTCCACACAATTTTCTAACATACATGTCAGAGGTATTTTAGTTAGTAAAGCACCAACATAGAGAAAGCTTTTTGTTGCAAAGTATGCTTTTTTAAGAAAAAATATATTTTCATACTAACCATGTCACTATACATACACTCATGCATATACAATTTCATGTGTAGCAGGTCTTCTATCTCAGAAAGCATATATTTTGAGCTGAAAAGCTTCATAGAAAGGCAACAAATATGATCAAATATCTGTAATGGCTTCTGCATAAAAAACAAAGTAGCAGGCCGAGAATCATTAGTCTGGAAAGGGATGCCATAGGAAGGATGTTATTTCATGGATGGAGAAATTTATATGAATGAGCTATTCCCTGTCTTCTACAGTGCAAAACTCAGAACTGCCACAGAAAGCTAGTTGGAGCCAGTTCCAAGCAAAAAAAGGCAGTTCTTTGCAGTGCGGTGTACAGATGGGCACTTCCCCCCAAGGATATTTGCCTGGGAACAAAAGGGAGACTGGACAAGTAATTGGAGATATTCACTGCGGCTCATAGTCTCCTCCGAGCCTCCTCAGGTGGAAGCTGAGAAGACACAAGTGGGAGGCATTGTCTCTGCCTGCACAGTTTTTACTCTACGTGATGTGTCCATGTACGGCCGCAGCTGCTGTCAGAAACACCCTGCCAGGAGAAGCAGGAGCAGGGCTGTCCAATTCAAGCGAAAGAGCCACGGGTGACCCTGGTGCAGGAGTCGCTCACCATCCCCGGTGCAGTCACACACAGTTCAAACGCGGCGGGTAGAGCTGGGTGCTGGTGGCAGGGTTGATAAACAGCCCCAGATGTGGCAAGCAGCAACCCGGGTCCAGGGTCCATCCAAGGAGCCCAGCCAAGGAGCAAAAGGAAACCAGACTGGAGGCAGGAGTGGAGCTGAGGCTATGTTGTGGTTCCAGAGTCCATCCAGGAGGCAGGGCCAGAGACAGGACTGCATTCAGATACACTCACAGCAGAGCTCAGGCGAGATCTGGGCTCCCCACGTCTGAGCTGAAATGGGACTCTTGTGGCACGGGCAGAGCCTGCGCTCATGCTGAGGCTTGTCAGGGCAAGTAAGTTCTGTTGGTGTACTCAGGGCCCTGACGTACAAGTTCTTTAAAGGCTTCACATCGAGCTTTTCCTTGCAGGGACTCAGTGCAGAGCACATCCAATCTAAATGAAGAGCTCTGTCTTTATCTTCATGCTGCTCCTGAGGATCACGCCTGTGTTGCATCTGTGGCAAAACATTGCTTGCTTGTGAAGGGCTATGGTTAACAGCTGCTTCAGAGGAAGCATTCACATTAGAAGCACAAAGCTTCTGCTAAAGTGCGGAGTCCACTGCAAAATGATCTATACTTCTTGCCTGGCTCTAGTCATTAGTAGCAGAAATAATCAGGTAAGCCATTTACTAACAGTTAGTTTCAACTTTGGCAATAACCACCATAGAAAGAAACATTTCTGAAATGGTGGTTTCAACCTTCCTAAAAGCTCTGCATTGCCACACAGAAGAGTTGAGCTGATAGCAGTTTGCAGCTATTCTATCCCACTGCATTAGCCTGTCCATAGCACAAAGAAATGCACTATAAAATGCTTGCATTTTTCTAACTTTTTTACAATTTAATGCTAAGGTTGTGGGGGTTTTTTTCTAGTTTTTCCTTTTTTTTTTTTTTCTTTCTTTGGTTCATGTGTTTGGTAATGTGTTTATTTGTTTTCACTGAAAACAGCTGGCAAAGTAAAGAGAACATTCTGGGAAATACCTGGGAAGAGTGAGGAGTACTGTCAATACTATCTCAAGTATAGCAGGTGGAGAAAGCAATGCCATCATCCCTTTTTGCCAGTCTCTTCAAGGTTTCTCTTTTACCAGAAAAATGAAAGTATGGTCACATGTTGGAATCTGGTCAACACTTAATCTTGGCATGGATGTTAGTAAAGCTCCCTGCTTCTTCAAGCATCTTAATGCATATGGCTTGTGAACCTGTGCACGCAAAACCAATAAGCAGAAAATGGTGTTTCTCTTGTCAAAATCCTACCTAAACTATTACTCTGAAATTCCAAGTTTAGGGACTTTCAGATTTTTCTGAAATTTTCAGTTTTTTCTGGGTATTTTCAGATGAAACTACATTAGTATAAACTGTATTATACAATTCTGCTTTGAAGCTTCAATTAACCAGCCTACTAGACATTAACAACAGTTCACATTTTCCTGCTTCATATTGCTCCTAATCAATTTGAAAAACAGATTACCATGGAAGACTGAATTAAACTATATGTGACATTAATTCCATTTTTGTTTTAAGTTTAATCATACAAAGCTGCTAACTACATTGTAGTTATTAGTGATGGATTTTCAAGAAAGCAAAGCTGTTCCAAATTTTTTAAAAAAACAAATGAATGGGAGGATATTTAGTGGGATTTTTTCCTTGCAGATTTAGGTACTGCCTAGGAATCTGGAGAGGCATAGAATAAGATGACAAAGATAAGCTTCTTAGTGCCAAACATTTTTTTTCTGATTATTGTTGTGATGAGAAATCTCATGATATTCTTTTCTTCTTAAAACCCAACTTCTGGAGAAGTGGTCTCATAATCAGTTGTCCTTTTATTTCACTTGTTAAATCTTAAGCCGTCAAAGAATACCTTAGTTTCACTTGTTAAACTATATAATTATTTAAAACATTTCTGATTTTATTTATGCATATGTCTTCATAAAGTGTGAGTTTAATTTGTGATTTAACAATCAAAGGCTGATTGTACTTTATAGTTTAGATTTTTCTTTTTAATGATTGCTCAGAAAAATTGTTCATTCTGACAGTTTGTTGCAGTGTAATGCATTATCTATTTTTCATAGATAAGCCAAGTTTAGTTTTAGTGGGGTTTTCTAAAGGTGTTCTTCCAAAATATCCTTTTTCTGGTAGTAGTTGCTATGAATAATGCCGTTGAATAATAATTGTTTGCTACCACAGGAAGTGCACTTTCTACAGCTTTTTGCTATAAGCACTTTGTCTAAGTTCTTATAATTTTATTTGGTTCTTTTAATTAAAGTCAATGTCTGCTTTGGAGCACTGTTTATAGACTTGGACATGACTGAATGTTCAATTCCCAGCTCCTGCCCCAATTCATTAGGAAATGTTTGAATTTGTGCATCCTCTGATGATCAGAGCCTGTTCTTGGACGCCTTCTCTACATTACAGAAAGTCCAATGGAGTCAGCAGACATAGCAGAGGTCTGCTTTCAGATAAATGGGATCAGAATCTGTTGTCAGAAGCCATTTTCCATGTCTGCTCCTCACCTCCTTCATTCTGTGAAAATACCCATCAGCCTTATGAATCCAGAAAACCTTCCAAGAAATGTAGGGAAAAGGAAGTTAGTTTTTTATCTGTAGTTCTTCAGGGTTTAACTGAGCTGCATGGCCTGACCCCTTCCTACCAGGGTTTCTGAACATCTCTGCTGGCAGCCACAGTGCTGAGAACTGCCAAAGTCTGACCTCAGGGTGGGAACGGTGGGAACAAGGTCGGTGCCAGGCTCAACCGTAGCAGAAACGGGCCCTTCCTCCGCAGCACTGGGGAGACAGCATGACTTTAGCTAGAGATATTAGGACACTCTTTTCTCTGCTTGGAGAGATGCCAGGGTGTCTTTAAAGGATGCTTTGAGGGTGCAGATTAAACTTCTAACAGCTCTTGGCCAGGTGATGGTCAGTGACACAAGGCAAACCTCAAAGTGGAGGGGTGGCAGGAGGCACTAGAAATCAGCTGCAATTCACATGGATTCTGCTGTAGCCGCCAGTCCTCAAATCAGCAGACTTTTGCTCTCTCTTGCAACCTCTTCCCCTTCACAGACAGTTCTTCCCTAGGCAGAATAAGCCCAGTGGATTATTATTTTGAATACAATATGCAGGTGGATTTCCCCAGAGTCTCTTGTGCTGCAGCAAACACAACCGCATGCCTTAGAATAACTGTTATCCTGATGCAGGGTGGTTCTCAAGTTGGCCCAGCCTTGGTCATGAAATACACAGCATCAGCTTTGGCTGGCACTTAAGGATCCATTTTCTGTGGTATAAAAATGGCAGTAGCGAAGGAATTAAAAATGAAAGCTCCATCTGTGCAAGTCAGGTGAACCACTTTGCACGTTGAGCTTTGCTGAGCTAAAGAAGATGCTGTCTTCATTATTATTGCTGCATTGCTGTCTTCAGTAATGCCTCAGCTAGAAGAGCCTTTCCTTTCATGACAGCTGTTTCAAATCCTGGAAGATGAGGAAAGTCCAACAATAAAAATAGCCTACCTCTTCTGACAGTTCGCAGAAGTTTGCACATTTCCACAGGCAACTTCCCTTGTGCAGACCACACACTGTATGATCATTTGTCACAGGGTCACTTGCCTGCTGTAGTGACCTTCAAGTGCTCTAGGCACCCATCAAGATCATACTTGTTGTTAGCAAAATATAAAATTGATTACAATTAACTGAGATAAATAATTTGAAATGGAAATGTAATTGAGATGAGAAGATGAAGAAATGAATATTGAATCTAATGAGGTAACTTAAAATACTTCAAATTAAGATTACTTTGATTCCTTGTACTAATTGCCAAAGTTTAAATATGCAACAGGGTTGGAATTTAGGAAGACAATGTTGGCATCCTTGAGACATCCTTTAGTGGTTGTATTCCAGCAGCCAGACAGTGACACTCCATACAAGACATCTGAGCCTCCACAGCCTCATTCAGGTGGAAACTCTGAAGTACTGAAAAGATCAGTCCCAAAATTTCCCCTGACTTCCACTGGTCCAGAATGTCACTATTCATATTTTAGTAACAACAGAGAAACACCTGGCAAACTTGTGCTTCTAATTGTATGCAGAAATATTTTCTTCTCAGTTAAAAACTAGTAAGAACAAGAAAACTGTTTTCTGTATACCCCTTTCCATAACCCTTAAAGATTACTTATGTAGGAAAGGAATATTTATGCAGAGATATTTTTAAAGCCACTGTATGTAATTTTGCTTTCAGTAAAAGATATTCGAGGTGGTTTAACCAGTTTTCTGAGTCTTTGTCTTTCTTTTAGCAAAGTCAACCAAAAACTCTCCTGATTTCAACTTCCGCATACCGTCATAAGCAGCTTTATAGGCAGGTGATGCACAGCCGATGCCTCCTCATGGAAATAGAGGAAGGCACAGCCCATCAGAGGACTTGGCACAGCAGTTTTAGCCAGTTAGGAGCAGCATGAGGAGAGGCTGATGCCCAGACATCTCTGGTCCTCCTGAGATCCAGCACACGGCAAAGTGCAGTGGGTCCCCAGGGGGCAAACAGACTACGGTCTCAGTCTGTAGAAAAGGAACATGGGTGCTTGCCCCAATAAACCCCTAACTCCAGCTGCCCATCACATGGGGTCTTGCTGAAAATGTGAAGGGGTCATAAGCGTGTGATCTGAGACCAACAAATGACAATTTAAATATCGCCATTGTCAAGTGTTTAATCACTCAGTAAACTCTGCTCATGCTTTATGTTTATCTTTATGTTGATGTTTATGTTTAAAGACCCACTCGAGCTGAGTTGAGTCAAGCCTCCAGGTTGATTCATGGACTGAAGCATGCAGAGCAGCAGAACTTGTCAGGTGCTCTGGAAGAAGCTTGTCACCTTCCAAAATGGGAGGATATTTCTCAATTATTATCCGAGACACCTCTTGGCCTTGTAGCAGCAGAGTCAATGTTAAACTTTGTAGCCTCAGGGCTGAGCCGCTGGGACTTACCTACCTTTACCACAGGTAAGGGAAGAGCTAGCTGATAGAAATATGGGAAGACAGCTTGTTTTCTTTGCTCTAATTGCCCCTTCCTGATGAAGACAGTGGCTGCTTCAGTTGAAAGAGTTCTCACAGAGATTGAGGACTGTTTACATAGTTTAATTCCTACACAAAAAAACTATCTGGTTGTACTGTGTCTTACCTGTATTTTCTACAGGTGCAGCAGATTTTTTTCCTTTTCTGATGTGTTCATGGTTGTATTGGTTTTGTGTGGCAAGGTTTTGGTAGCGGGTGGGGTTACAGGGGTGGCTTCTGTAAGAAGCTGCTGGAAGCTTCCCCTGTGTTCGACAGAGCCCATACCAGCCGGCTCTAAGACAGACCCGCCGCCGGCCAAGGCCAAGCCAATCAGCGATAGTGGTAACGCCTCTGTGATAACATTTTTAAGAAGGAAAAAAAGTTGGGACGGCGGTATTCGGCAGCCGGAGAGAGGAGTGAGAACATGTAAGAGAAACAACCCTGCGGACACCAAGGTCAGTGAAGAAGGAGGGGGAGGAGATGCTCCAGGCGCCGGAGCAGAGATTCCCCTGCAGCCCGTGGTGAAGACCATGGTGAGGCAGGCTGTCCCCCTGCAGTCCATGGAGGTCCACAGTGGAGCAGATATCCACCTGCAGCCCGTGGAGGACCCCACGCCGGAGCAGGTGGGTTCCCGAAGGAGGCTGTGACCCCGTGGGAACCCCGCGCTGGAGCAGGCTCCTGGCAGGACCTGCGGATCTGTGGAGAGAGGAGCCCACAGAGCAGGTTTTCTGGCAGGACTTGTGACCCCGTGGGGGGCTCACGCTGGAGCAGTCTGTGCCTGAAGGACTGCACACTGTGGAAAGGACCCATGCTGGAGCAGTTCGTGAAGAACTGCAGCCCGTGGGAAGGACCCACGTTGGAGAAGTTCGTGGAGGACTGTCTCCCGTGGGTGGGACCCCACGCTGGAGCAGGGGAAGAGTGTGATGAGTCCTCCCCCTGAGGAGGATGAAGCGGCAGAAAATAACGTGTGATGAACTGACCGTAAACCCCATCCCCGTCCCCCTGTGCCGCTGGGGGGGTGGTAGAGAATCCGGGAGTGAAGTTGTGCCCGGGAAGAAGGGAGGGGTGGAGGGAAGGTGTTCTGAGATTTGGTTTTATTTCTCATTACCCTACTCCGGTTGATTTGTAATAAATCAAGTTAATTTTTCCCCAAACTGAGTCTGTTTTGCCCGTGACGGTAATTGGTGAGTGATCTCTCCTATCCTTATCTCGACCCACAAGCTCTTTGTTATATTTTCTCTCCCCTGTCCAGTTGAGAAGGAGGGGGAGTGATAGAACAGCTCTGGTGGGCACCTGGCATCCAGCCAGGGTTAACCCATCACAGTCTTTTTGGTGGAGAATGCGGGCAAGTGAGGAATTTGAGATAAGGATAGTAACTGAGAGAGGTAACGGGCAAAACATGGACTGAACGCAGCTAGAGAGTTAAGAGCTGCATGACGAGCGGGGAATTTTTATTGTTGTAATTGTGGTGAAGGGACGAGGGGTGGATTGTGTGTAAATTGTCCACTTTTTGTCGGTTTTGTGATGATATTATTTTGATTTTGGTGTGGGGAATTCTTTTTTGTTGATGTGAGTGAAGATTTTGTGTGATGAATGTAGATTTTAATGATAGTTCTTAAAAATGTGATGCACAGAGGCGAGGGGTGGAATGTATTGGTTTTGTGTGGCAAGGTTTTGGTAGCGGGTGGGGTTACAGGGGTGGCTTCTGTAAGAAGCTGCTGGAAGCTTCCCCTGTGTTCGACAGAGCCCATACCAGCCGGCTCTAAGACAGACCCGCCGCCGGCCAAGGCCAAGCCAATCAGCGATAGTGGTAACGCCTCTGTGATAACATTTTTAAGAAGGAAAAAAAGTTGGGACGGCGGTATTCGGCAGCCGGAGAGAGGAGTGAGAACATGTAAGAGAAACAACCCTGCGGACACCAAGGTCAGTGAAGAAGGAGGGGGAGGAGATGCTCCAGGCGCCGGAGCAGAGATTCCCCTGCAGCCCGTGGTGAAGACCATGGTGAGGCAGGCTGTCCCCCTGCAGTCCATGGAGGTCCACAGTGGAGCAGATATCCACCTGCAGCCCGTGGAGGACCCCACGCCGGAGCAGGTGGGTTCCCGAAGGAGGCTGTGACCCCGTGGGAACCCCGCGCTGGAGCAGGCTCCTGGCAGGACCTGCGGATCTGTGGAGAGAGGAGCCCACAGAGCAGGTTTTCTGGCAGGACTTGTGACCCCGTGGGGGGCTCACGCTGGAGCAGTCTGTGCCTGAAGGACTGCACACCGTGGAAAGGACCCATGCTGGAGCAGTTCGTGAAGAACTGCAGCCCGTGGGAAGGACCCACGTTGGAGAAGTTCGTGGAGGACTGTCTCCCGTGGGTGGGACCCCACGCTGGAGCAGGGGAAGAGTGTGATGAGTCCTCCCCCTGAGGAGGATGAAGCGGCAGAAAATAACGTGTGATGAACTGACCGTAAACCCCATCCCCGTCCCCCTGTGCCGCTGGGGGGGTGGTAGAGAATCCGGGAGTGAAGTTGTGCCCGGGAAGAAGGGAGGGGTGGAGGGAAGGTGTTCTGAGATTTGGTTTTATTTCTCATTACCCTACTCCGGTTGATTTGTAATAAATCAAGTTAATTTTTCCCCAAACTGAGTCTGTTTTGCCCGTGACGGTAATTGGTGAGTGATCTCTCCTATCCTTATCTCGACCCACAAGCTCTTTGTTATATTTTCTCTCCCCTGTCCAGTTGAGAAGGAGGGGGAGTGATAGAACAGCTCTGGTGGGCACCTGGCATCCAGCCAGGGTTAACCCATCACAATGGTTCAGATAGGATTTCTCACATCATTCCTGTTCTCCAATCCCCCAAGGGACTGGAACAGGCATCTTGAATCAGATTCATCTCGTTGCACACAACTTCATGATACAATCCTGTTTATAAGGACAAGGTAGAGGAAAAGCAGACTGTACTCACACACTGATGATAACCTTCAGTGTGTAGAACCTCCCTTGCACAGCACATGATGAGGCTCTCGATGGACTGTGGCAGCCAAAAACTTTAAGGCAGGGACAGAGAAATACCTTGAGGGCAGGCTATCACACACAGGCACATCACAGCCTGGCAAAAGGCAGTTTGCAGCAAGTCAGTCCGAGATCATCTGGCATGCCCTCAGCCTGCCGCGCACAGCAATCTCAGCCATGTCCTCTGCTGGATGCTACCACTGCTGAGCCCTGCAGAAGTCTGTGGCACCCTGTGGGAGCCCCACAGCTGGGGCATGCCTGTGGCTGTGGGCATGCCCTCTGTCCTGCCCTGAGGAGCCATCCGTGTGGCTGGGCACAGCCTCTGCTCCTCTGTGCCACTGCTGAGGCTGGGCCAGCTTGCTCTGGGGGGCGGCTGACAATGCTGCTGCCTCCAACAGAGCCAAGTTCCATTCCGTTCCGTTCCATTCCGTCCTGTCCTGTCCCAGGCACTTTGCCTACACCCACTCCTGGTGGTCTCCACAGCTGTCTGTCTGAAATAACAATCCTCATTAATGCTAATTAGCACAAATTGGGCATAGAAGCCTTAGGCCCTCCAAAGGGTGGGCTCTGCTACTGAGGAATGGATGCAAGTACACCTACAGCTGTAGCAATGGCTCTATAACCTGCCACAACAGGGCTGCAATCTGCTATCCTTTTCATTGCCCAGTTCAGAATACAAATCAGCAATAAATTCATTCCTGTCTTCCCCATGGAGCATCTCTACCTCTTTTCCAGGTGGTGCAGTGCTTCTGCTGCTACTCATGGGCTGGTCCTTCTGCTTGTGGGTTGTGTCCAGCACAGCAGAGCCACTGAGCACTAGAAACATTCCCTTGACTGCCTGCAGAGCTGGCAGGGACTACACAGTCTGAGCCTGATACTGTCGTTTGATTATTTTTTTAACCAAATTACAGACAACAGAAGAGATGCCTTGGGGATTTTCTGAGAAAATAGAAAACGTTTATGCTTTGGCTGACATTGTGAGGTCCTGCTTAAGAAAGATGTGATAGACTAATTGTGGGGAAATAGATCCCTTGCACTATAATTTTGCAGTTCACTCCAGTATGATTTTTTGTTCGCATCACACACAATTCTGATTCAGAGATGCATGGTGTTGTTTTACACACCTTTTTCCTTAGCTTTTTACCCTTCTGTTCTACCTTGTTAGGAGGAAAGAAACTCCTTTGTGTATTTGAACTACTGTAAAGTTTTTAGTTCGTTATGGTTCCTTTTTCCATTCCTAACCTAATACTCAAATGCCTTTTTATTTAAAAAAATTAAATTTATTAATTAACAAATTACTTTGATAGATTTGATGCAATCTTGTTATTTTCGCAAATAGCTACCCCAACAATCTGTAGTAAACATCTGCAGTCTAAAATCTGACTGGAGAAAATGATGGAAAACCATAGCAACCGTCCCAGGCTGGCAGCTATTTCTTTATAAATAGTAATCTTTCCATGGTACCTTAAGGACTTTTCTAGCTGCCTGAAGACTTTGGATTACAATATCTGATACTTTTGTCATATCTTTCCCGCTGCAGATTCCCAGAGCTACCATGGGAAACAGAGGCAAACAAGCATGCGGTGGAAATCAATAGCTGCTTAACCAAATGGCACAAAAGGCGGCAATCGAGCCCTTCTCCTGGTACTTTATTAAACAATGAAATGTTTGCTGATCTTCAGTTCTTATGTGAAAAATGTCACAGCCCCACCAGGACAGCCTGTGGATCCAGGCACTGCTGCTGCAGAAGGGCGGCCGGGGTCTGCCGGCTCGGGCAGCGTGGGTACCACGGGAGGTGCTCTCCATCTGCACCAGCCACAACCCCAGGGACTTCAAAGAAATTCAGGAACACTGCCCTAAAGCAAGGAAGAGCTCTCATAGGTGTAATGTCACAATAAAACCAGTTATTGCAGGTGAGACAGGTAGGTTCTGCATAACTGAAATGACTGATTGAGAAAGATAATCTACCTTATTTTCTCCTTTGACAGCTTATCACTGAAAATAGCTGGCCCAGGGAAAGAGACTAACAAATAATCTAACAAGGTAAAGTGTTATGTTTGCCAAATACCATAAGCTATTCTAGGTCCAACAGTGTCCTGTCTGTGGAATTCTTTGCTTTCACTTTCTTGTATCACACAAGTGACGTTAGCGAGGAGACTGTACTCCTGCTGCACAGCACAGACAGACCTGAGCTGGTGCTGTGCTGCCTTGGCTGGGCACAACCAGCCGCCAGCTGCCTCAGTGCAGAAGAGCGACGTTTAGTTCAAGCTGAACAGAGTCTGTACCGCTGTATTCGGAGGCCTGATGTCCCCGGCTGGGTGTGAGGGTGGCGTGGTTTGGCCCTGCAGCGGTGAGTGGGACGTCAGCAGTCCAGATGTGCTCTCTGTGAGACGAAGGGGCTGTCTCCACAGTTGCCTGTTCTGATAAAAGCAGCTGGAATTACCTACCTGTCACCAGACAAACCTTGGTCTTAGCCTGGGCTAAAGGGTTGTTATCAGGTTTACGTATTCTGAATTATGTCCCTGTGGGAAATTCTGGATTCAGGACCACAGGTACCGTGATGCCATTGATGCGTGTGGGACAGAGCAAGGCAGGGACACTGATGTCCCCATGGTGTGCAGGCACTCTCCACCAGCCCTGGTGCACAGGGTCAGTCTCAGCTAGCTTTGAGCTGTGCTGATAATGACAACAACAACAACAACAACGACAAAGTTTAATCCCTGTATAGGCAGTAATGTACATCTAAGCGTATGTCTCTCTTTGTATTTTCAATGTTACAATCATTCACAAATGCAACAGCCTGTAGGTGGATCCCACTCTTAATTTAGATTTTTAAAAAATTCTGCCTAATATAAAGAATAAAAAAGACTTCAATTTTGAAGTAAAAAAAGGAATTAATCTTTTACTAAGTCATATAATGCTTCCAAAGCTCAAAAAATGCATTTAAAATTTTGTTTATTGCCATATTTAATCCTAAATTTCAAAGAAAGTGATATCGTGACTCACACCTGCTTGTAACATCCAGCATTATTCCCAGAAAGACTAATCAACAGATTTGATGTAAAAGATTAATTACCATCCTCTCAGGAGACAGTTTGTTTACTAAACAATCAGCCATATGCAAATTACTGACTTAACATGCCATGTTTAATGGTTTCTTGAGGCAGTGTAACTGTTTGTTTATGTTTTCATACAATTACTTCAGCTAAGCAGTTTGCTTTTTAGGGAAGAGGTAGAAGTTGGAAGTGGTTAAACTTTCTCATTTGTCCAATGCACTGTAGGAGGAAACTTTCTGTGAAAGCAAATGGAGCTGGCCTGTGTCTTGACTTTTAGGATAAAGAGCTACAGCAACCCTTTTTTACCCTGTTTGCAATGAGCATTTTATTGTGCAGACATTATATAAATAAAGTCTGTGAATGGAATCACAGCTGGGGGAAGCTGTGCTCGGTATGCACAAGGTGTATGCCAGCGTGAAAGGTCCAGGGGCATGTTATTTTTCTATGCAACCCAAATATGCATAAGCCAATAGAAGTGAAAGAGTATGAACTGGTGTGCACAGGCAGAGTTTTGGTTTTCTTGCTTCAACACCCAGCCTAAGTGGGTGACTGAATGATTATCAGTTGTTGAAGGGCAGATGGATTTAAGTTGTGGGTGTCTGGGAGTGGTGGAGCACTGCGTGCAGACATGCTCCCAGACTGATTCGCATGCCTGCCTGCTCTGCAACCATGCTGCCGTGGCTTAGGGCAGGGAGCATGGTCTGGGATGCTGGCTACCAGCATATGGAGGAGCCTGGTGCCCTCCTGAGCACCAGGATGACCTGTGGTGAAGAGCCCGTGAGAGCTTTGTGGGAGGCCATACAACCAGCAGGGCTGTGTGCTGGGTCTGAGCATCCAGCGCCAACCTTCAATCCCAACACACAGGAAATTTCCCTGGGTTTTGCTGTGGTACCAATGCCTTGGAGATATTTCCTGAACTGAACCTGGAACACCAGCTTTAACAAATGCTAATAAAGCTTTCCTTCATGGCTACTCCCTTTCTGAACCCAGTTGCTTTTTGCTTCCCTCTATCACATTGGTCTGGTTTGTCCCCCTGTTCTGTTGCCTTTCTCCTGGCTGGCTTTCCTCCTGCTTGTCGCTTCCTTCCCAGCTGAGAGAAGTGCAGCACAGAGTCCCTTCTCTGCCCTGTGTGCAGGGAGCATGCAGCATGGTGGGTCTTGGGTCCCAAGCCTGAGTATCTTTGTCTTGCAGAAACTCACATAAATAACCCTAAGTCAGTCACCTCGATGAATTTCAATAGCTCTAGAGAAATCAACCAGTAGCCAAGTTTTCAAGGAGGTATTTGTAGAAAGAGGTTTTCACATGTAAATGTGTCCTGGTTTCAGCTGAGCTAAAGTAAATTGTCTTCCTGGTAGCTGGTATAGTGTTATGTTTTGAGTTAAGTATGAGAAGAATGTTGATAACACACTGATGTTTTCAGTTGTTGCTAAGTAATGTTTAGACTTAAGTTAAGGATTTTTCAGCTTCTCTTGCCCAACCAGCAAGAAGGCTAGAGGGGCACAAGGAGTTGGGAGGGGACACAGCTGGGACAGCTGACCCCAACTGGCCAAAGGGGTATTCCATACCATGTGATGTCATGTTGAGTATATAAACTGGGGGGAGTGGGGCTGGGAGGCATCATTGCTCAGAAGCTAACTGGGTGTCAGTCGGCAAGTGGTGAGCAATAGCATTGTGCATCACTTGTATATTCCAATCCTTTTATTATTATTATCATTACTAGTTTCTTCCCTTCTGTTCTATTAAACTGTTCTTATCTCAACTCACAACTTTTACTCCCCCCCTGGATTCTCTTCCCCATCCCACTGCGGGGGGTGCGGGGGGTGCAGGGAGTGAGTGAGCGCCTGCATGGTGCTTAGTTGCTGGCTGGGGTTAAACCATGACAAGAGGCCAAATTCTTTTGATCCTAAACCACAATTCATAATGGGTGGAACAAGATGCATTTCATAGAATTTCCAAGGGGAAAAGAAAAATAGTGCCATATGTCTTAGGGTGACTAACCATACACTGAAATTGTGATTGCCTTGCAACACAAGGATTAGACACACCAGACATTTTTGAGTGTGACATGTATTGGCTTTGCATGGCAAGATTTTGGTAGTGGGAGGGGGCTACAGGAGTGGCTTCTGTGAGAAGCTTCCCCTATGTCCAACAGAGCCAATGCCAGCCGGCTCCAAGATGGACCCACCACTGGCCAAGGCCAAGCCCATCAGCGACGTTGGTAGTGCCTCTGGGAGAACAGATTTAAGAAGGGGGAAAAGCTGCTGACTGAAACTGCAGCGGAGGGAGGAGTGAGAATATGTAAGAGAAACAACCCTGCAGACCCCCAGGTCAGTGCAGAAGGAGGGGAGGAGATGCTCCAGGCGCCGGAGCAGAGATTCCCCTGCAGCCCGTGGGGAAGACCATGGTGAGGCAGGCTGTCCCCCTGCAGCCCATGGAGGTCCACGGTGGAGCAGATCTCCACCTGCAGCCCGGGGAAGACCCCGCGCCGGACCAGGGGGATGCCCGAAGGAGGCTGTGAACCCATGGGAAGCCTGCGCTGGAGCAGGCTCCTGGCAGGACCTGTGGCCCTGTGGAGAGAGGAGCCCACGCTGGAGCAGTCTGTGCCTGAAGGACTGCAGCCCGGGGAAGGGACCCACACTGGAGCAATTTGTGAAGAACTGCAGCCCGGGGAAGGGACCCACACTGGAGCAATTTGTGAAGAACTGCAGCCCATGGAAAGGACTCATGTTGGAGAAGTTCGTGAAGGGCTGTCTCCCATGGGAGGGATCTCACGGTGGAGCAGGGGATGAGTGAGGAATCCTCCCCCTGAGGAGGAAGGAGCGACAGAGACAACGTGTGATAAACTGACCCCAACCCCCATTCCCCATCCCCCTGTGCCGATGCAGGGGAGGACATGGAGAAAATCAGGAGTGAAGCTATGTTTAGGAAGAAGGGGGGGTGGGTGGAAAGTGTTTTAAGATTTGGTTTTATTTCTCATTACTCTGCTCTGATTTGATTGGTAATAAAGTAAATTAATTTTCCCCAAGTCGAGTCTGTTTTACCTGTGGTGGTAATTGGTAAATGATCTCTCCCTGTCCTTACCTCAACCGACAAGACTTTCATTATATTTTCTCTCCCCTGTCCAGCTGAGGAGGGGAGTGATAGAGGGGCTTTGGTGGGCACCTGGCATCCAGCCAGGGTCAACCCACCACATCAAGCCACAGCAAATACGAACAAAGTCCGGAAAATCCAGCCTGTCAGCAGACAACCATGCAGACGAGAGTTATAAAGTCACCAGAGACCTTTTTTAAAAATTTGTCTCCCAATTTTAGCCTCCTGTATAATTAATTTAAAATTTAATTTTACATGAAAAGATAGCTCATGAGATAAAGATGGCCAGGAACTAATTCTCTGTAGCAGTGTAGGACTATAGAGCAGAATAACAGCTCATTTAAAAATAACAGATCCATAATTTGATGCATTACTCACTTGTCTTTATTTGTACTTTATTGTGTTACAAATCATTGTATTGTTCTGGTTTAGGTCATTACACAAATATTTGATTGTACTTTGCAGCCTCCTGGGGGGAAAAATAAAACCAAACCAAACACATTGTTTGCATGGTAATGTCAGTTTTTCTTCTGTGAAAGATTTTATATAGCAATTAATTAAAAATTAATTGTGAGTGTCTGTGTGCCAATGCTGGCAAAGGCTCTTGGAGGACACAGGAGGCAGAGGGTCAGGTTCTTGGCCCGGTAACACAGCATGGGTAGAGCCAATGAGCTCAGGTGCCCTGAGCCATTCTCTGGTGAGGATCTGGGTCCTGCAAGCCCTATATTTGAGCACTGTGAACTGAGAGCTTTGTGTCCTGTGGCTGTGCTGCTCCAAAAAGCTGTGCAAAAGGGCACAATGCATGGGGGAGTGAAAAGGAGGAGCAGATTAGAGAAGACCCAATGCCTATGGGAGCTCTGGATGTATTCATGTGCTGGGCACAAGAATGCGGTTGGGCTTGCCCTGAGCTCAGAGGATGTCTTGGGAGGAGGGTTCCTGACCTGGAGCAGTTTCCCTGTTAAGGCCAGTTAGGGTGTCAAATGGAGGTATGTGACAGTATTGCATGTGATCCACCTACAAAGCCATTATCGACAGTGCAAAATTATTAGACCTCCATGTACCAAACTAGAAACGTCTCTGCTGAACTATCCACATACCATCTGCTTCACCTCTACCCATACTAGTAAAGGCAGCCTATGAAATTCAGTGCCACTTATATGGGATTTGCACTGATCATCTGTAATGGAACAAATTTCACTCCAATGGAGAAAAGAAACTCATGTAAGAAAGAGCAATGCACACCTCCTTCCATTGCTCAGTGTTTAGATAATCTGCTAATAGTTCCTTACTTCATTTCCTCTTCTAGTCTGGAGCTCTGACACTGAATGCTGATGAGATAATATTTGTCCTAAATGCTGATGATCATTTTGGATAATTAATTTGGGTTGCTAACTTTGCTTAAAGCAAGTGTTACAGCTGCCTTGTTTAGGAAACATGACTGGAATGTGTTTTTTAAAAACCTCTGTGTCCTTGCACAGTATGCCTTTACTCAAATTATCTGCTAGAATATTTAAGCTCTGAAAAACAGTCTGTGACTGTATCAATGCAGAAGCATCCCTTTCACTGCTTCGCATGACAGTATTTATTATTAAAAATAGGTGGTTTTGATCCTCTCCTCTAATTAACTTTTAATTGCTTCCTAGCTGATAGTTATTAATATTTCAAATATGTTTATTCTCTCAATATGGCCCACCTTTTGGGGACATCTTGGTACTTAGTTAATGAATACTGACAACTCTATGCAGTCAAAACATCCTAAAGTAGACACCATGCCTGAAATGGGGTGGCATGGACCTTCCTGTGCCTCAGTACCACTTTGGAAAGGTGAGCATGCCGACACTGCTGCAGTGTCTCCGGCAGCTTGGAGGGGACAGCAATGCCTTTGCTTCTCTCTGCTGCAAGGAAATGCTCCTTGGGCAGCTGGTGTTGTGCGAACTTGGGTCTTTGTGACCGGTTGTCTCACAGAGGGATGCTCCCTCCACTCCTGGAGCAGCACCAGCCCTGCTCCAAGCAGCAGCCCAGCCTGCTCTAAGCTGAGAGCACAGCCAGGGCCAAACAAGCACTTCGCTGCTGCCGCCACCCTGCAGGGACCCTAGGTGTCAAACCCACACGGATTACTCGCTTTCAGATAGAGACTAGGGCTGTAGCCCTGTCATGGCTACCCAAGTCAGCACCCGCAGTCTCTTGCATGATGCCAGTTTCTCAGGAGCTGCGTTATGGTTTGGCCTCATCCATGGAAAAGAATTCACTTTATCAACTACAGTCAAGCTAGCAAACACTGCACAAAGTCATGAAATAAAATGCATCTGACCCAGGTAAGGAAATATGTTGATTCATTTCTGAACTCACTTGCATGGATAGGTTATGTCCCTCTAAAACCAGGGACTGGATTATGAAGACAAAGCCAGCTAAGCTGCCAGCATGCCACGTTCAAGCACATCCTGACTGCTCACTGCTCTGTGGGCAGCACACCAACATAGGGAACTATCCTACCAGCGGGGCCAATATGCTGTCCTGTCAAATAGCTCAAGTGGTCAACATTAACAAGTGCCTTAACACATTGTGTAATAAAAGATGATTCCTGGAATGGATGTAGGGAATTAATTGCGCTGACCAGGTTGGTGTTTCAGCCAAGTAAAATTACAGTCAGCCATTGTCCTCATGTCCTTATATAAGATTCATTAATTCAGTATTTATTTCATCAAAAGGTAAGTTTAGCCCTCAAAAAGTAGGAAGCCACGAAACTTTTGTAAAAGTAACTGAATAAACCAAGCTGGGTATTTGCTCCTTGGAAAAATAATAGCAGAAATCATATTATAGAAAAACCTGTGATGAAATTTCCATAGCTTCAGTTTTCAAAATTGTCTTAGCCGTTATGCTCACACTACATTTTTACTCTGCTCCAATTAGCAAGGTCTAATTTTCTGTTCATTGTTACACTGCAGAAATTTAGCACCAATTTGTCTTTAGTAGCTTGTGATGCTTTCAGATATGTATTGAAAAAGCAAAAGGTTTGGTAAGTGTGGGGTTGTCATATACTTTCTCATCTATAATGTATAATGTATTTATGTCTTAGAAAAAAATCAGGTATCTTCCTCACACTCCCTTCTATCTCTTTCTAATTTTTTATATACTATACATAATTTAAAATGAGAAAGTTAGAGGAAGAGATAGATATTCAGATAAATATTAAGAGACAGAAAGAGAGAGAGAGAAACAGAAGAGAACATGAGGAGGTTTCCTGATGTTTTCTTAACAATATACTAGACCAGGTTGCTCAAAGCCCCATCCAACCTGGCCTTGAACACTTCCAGGGATGGGGCATCCACAACCTCTCTGGGCAACCTGTTCCAGTGCCTCACCACCCTCACAGTGAAGAATTTCCTCCTTACATCTAATCTAAATCTGCCCTCTTTCTGTTTAAAGTCATTTCCCTTGTCTTATTACTACATGCCTTTGTAAAAAAAAATCCCTCTCCAGCTTTCTCGTAGGCCCCCTTTGGGTACTGGAAGGATGCTATAAGGTCTCCCTGAAGCCTCGTCTTCTCCTGGCTGAACAACCCCAACTCTCTCAGTCTGTCTTCATCAGGGAGGTGCTCCAGCCCTCTGATCATCTTCGTGGCCCTCCTCTGGACTCGCTCCAACAGGTCCACAACCTTTTTATGTTGGGGACCCCAGAGATGAATGCAGTACTGCAGGTGGGGTCTCACTGGAGTGGAGTAGAGGAGGAGAATCACCTCCTTCTACCTGCTGGTCACGTTTCTTTTGATGCAGCCCAGGATATCGTTGGCTTTCTGGGTTGCAAATGCACATTGCTGGGTCATGTTGAGCTGCTCATCAACCAAGATTATGCAGAAAAAACCATTAATCTCAGGAAAGCAATTAATGTATTTAGAGAAAACCCATGGTATGAAACAGACATGCAATTTTCTCCAATCTTAAAGTATTTCTAGTACTTGGAACAACTGAAATCAGTGTTAATTGCCAGAACTAAAAAATGCCAGTGCTAGTATTAACTCGCACTAGCTACCGGATCTTGCATTGGCTGAGTGGCATTGCAACAGGCTGTCTCTGAGCAGAATTTTAGAAATTCATTCTTCATTGACTCTTTTTGCTGTTCAGTTCAGACTGAATATCTCTGTTCAGTAACAAGAAGCACTATATATTTTGATTTTTATATTGGAGAGGAAAGGAGGAGACTACAAAGTGTAGAGATATTGGTTGCAATTTTCTTTCCTGGGACATGTTTTTCACAGGTGACAGACACAATTTAGTTTTGCCTCATCAAGGTCACTCTGAGGGTGTCATTGTGAAGGAGAAAGATCTGCCAAATAATTACTCATCAGTTGTTTCACTGGCACACTATTTCTTTCAAATAGTACAGTGGTGTGTCCAAATTAGTCTGTTGTATAGAAATTACACAGCCTTTTACATTTGAGCCAGTATAAATGAAATCTGGACACACAGTGTAAATCAAATTAAGTGACAGGTAATTTCAGGTTTTAATTATTCCCGTTTCTCTTCTTCTGGTCCAAAATAAGTAGCTCTACTCTCTGCAATAATGTCCTAGCAGAAAGTTGCAATAAGAACTTCTCCAGTTACTTCTTGAAGGTGCAAATTCATGATTCGCCTTGGTTCTATGCTTTTGTTTGTTTGCAGTTTTAGAGGGGTTGGAAAGCAATAAATGTCTCTAATGAGAAATCTTTTCTGTAGTACTTGAACACCTGTGCTATCCCATGGGGCCATCACTGCGTACAGGATGTATAGATTAGAGATAGCACTGCAGCTGCAGGCAGCCCAGTGCATGGCCTGGGCTTGCAATGCAGTCTACAGGCATTGCGGGTTCACAGCCGAGCCCGCTGGAAACACATGAGCAGAATTGTGGCTGGGGTCAACTCAGGGCCCTGAAACTCAGAAAGCCCGAGGACAGTCACTTTTATAGGGTGGAGACCCCTTAGATAAAATCCATGCAGGCATGGGAATGCATGGTTTGCAAAGGGACATGTTATCACCATGCCCTCCTCTGCTGAGCAGCAGGAACAGGTGCTGAAAACAGCAGAATGATAGAGACTGTAAATGAATTGGCCGCGCTTAAAGAATTCACAAAATTATCACAGCAAGCACCAGTTCTAGGACCAAAATCACTTATGTGTGGCATGAATGTACCTGTAGTGAATGCAGGACAGCTATTTCTGATTTTTGAGTGATCAAATTGTTCATCTATGTGTGATATTCTGCAGGCGTTCATGGCAGATGTTGAATAGTCGGTGGTATAAAACCACCATGTTACTATACACGACTATTTGTGAAGATAAATAATTTTGCTGCGGAGCAGTTTGAAGTAGCTCTTTATTAAAGGAGAAGAGAATCAAACTCAGCACATGCCATAATAATAGAAAAACTCTGTGCTCTGCTCTTCCTGGATGAGGAAACACATTTCTCCCTGTTCTTACCTCCTGTTCTGCTCTGGGTATCAGAGTGCCCAGGGGAGGGGCTGGTGTGCCCCCAGCGCAGCACTGGGGATACAGGTGCTCACAGGGAGCAAGTGTGTCACACACTGGCCATGGCATTGACCAGTTAGGGACTGGGGGTGCTTAACAGAGCCCCTTATCAGCTTGGTGCCTGTGCTTGCAGTTGAGCGAGTGTGCTCTGGAAAGTCAAAGGAATTGTAGAGGTGGCTTCCTGTAAAACTTGAGGAGATTAGTTTTTCTTTGACTGAGGAAATTAAATGCTCAACAGGTCATCTTGTTTCCTATCAGTGAAAACTTTTCTTTTTTTGTCCTGGCTAATCTTCCTTTAAGAAAACTGAGTAATCTGCCAATAGTTCAGTTCTGCCATGCTATGCAGTGTAGCTTCTGGTACAGCCTTCATAGTTGACACTGTGTCTTCCTGTTCTAATAGAACACGGATAAGTCTGGACGTATTTTTAAAAGCTGAATATATTATTTGACTTATTGGAACAGTTATATTGGCACTTTTACATGACAGTTTTACTGCCATCTCAGTAAGTGTAATTTTAACATAATATAATTGCTAGTCAAGTAATATACGATGGTTGCAGATATATATTATGTAATCACAAAAAAGCATTAATAAAGAGGCTTTATCCAGCCTTTTGAGGGATTTCTTTTTCAGGCAGTGCAGGCTCAGCAGAGCTAAGCTAATTAATTGTCAACTTTAATATGGAAAATATTTTTTAATCTGTTGCTTTGATACCAGTAAATGCTATGATGATTTTTCTTTTTTACCCTGAAGAGAAATTAGTTAGCAAACCAATTAGCTAGTCAGAGGTATGAAGCTCTTGTACCAGTATTGGTGTTTTGGCTAACATTTTATAAACCTGGATGTGTACAGATCTAGAGCCTTTACTTGATACATTTCTCATTGTTCTCTTCACCTTCGCCAGGAAAAGCAGATAATTACATTATTTTATTCAAAAAGCAGGATGGGACTGAAATAAGGAAAACAGCTGAGTTAAGTGACCTTGAGGTAGATATTTTTAACATATAAATGGTAACACCCTCTTCACAGAGCACAGAAACATCAAAACCCACATAATGAGACTAATTGCTTACAGTTAAAGTTTGGGAGTTACTGATCACTTTTTCTATAAATGACAGTTGGAACATTTCAAATTCAGCATCTACCTGTTCATATCTTCCTTGTTTGCCTCTAGTATCCCACCATGCTTTGTATGTCAAGGTGTGTCTACCTATATACAGACCATGCTATCATTGACTCTGGCCTCCCAAGTCAACCTAAACCTTCACATAAATATCACCACATTCAGATTTAGGAAACATCTTTCTTTACTCACGAGCATGAGAAAGTAGGTAGGAATTTCACTGATTCACAGCAACAAGAGGCATACATTAGTATCACTGTGTGTGTGCACATGTATAGATGCATGTATATACACACACAGAGGCATGCATACATGCACACACAAAACCACACACACTTCCTCTGCAACAACAGACTATCCAAGCACCCAGCTTTAACAGGCCACCCTCAACCTGCAGAATAGAGAAAAAAAAAAATCAGGTATCATAATACTCTGACCTTGTATAGAGGATATTTGAAGAACATGGAGGAACCGTGTGTGCCCTTTGCAATATACCATAGGTATATGTCAGACCTGGCCATCTGAGGCACTGAGCCTGCCTCAGCAGTGTGGGGGCATTCCTAGTGCATCCTAGGCGTCAAATGATTTTCACTCAGGCTCTCTCTAAAAGTCTGTCTTTTCCACCTGAAAGATCTCCTCCCTGTTTGCTTTAATGTCCACAAATATTGTGACCCCTTCTTTTGGGTGTCTATTTCCAAATATCCACTTGAGAAAGCTGCAAGGGACTTTTTTTTCAGGAAATGCTTGCTGTCACCCTTTAAGCTTTGATTTAACAAAGGCTGAGCTCCTTAAAAGACTCCGACAGTCTTGATACCTGTGCTCTGTAGTTTGCGCTGTGATCAAACAGCAGAACAGGTACTGTCTGTCTGTGGCGAGGGGTGCTGACCAGAGAAACTGTGTGATACATCCCTACCCAGGCCATGTACGGCAGTAGCCTCGGTGTCCGCCATACGCTGGGAGGCAGGACCTGCTGCCTCTCTTTGCAGGTGGGACGCTCTGCCAGCTGATTTGTCTGGAGCCTCAAAGAAAACCCACCACCAGGAAGGAAATTTAAGTATATTGCCAATGTTAGACTATTGGCCTGACCCCACCACTGGACTGTCAAAACTTTATTTCTAGTAGGCTTGCTCAGGCAAAATGTTTTGGCTCATGGCTTTTGCTTAAAACAGAGTAGGCTTACATTAATAAACAAGAGTCAGAGCAACACATCAGCTTCCTCAGCCTGCAACCACAAGCTGCTGCTGGGTAGCTTTGGTGCCTGTGAGACTGCCAGGTTACTGCGTTAGTGCAGTATCCCTGGAGATTGTTAGGAACATGCTAGGAAAAAGAACCCGCCTGTCTTTGGAGGTTTACCCCATTTCCACTGCAGGCACGTACCCTACCACTTCCTGGCCTTTTGGCTGCTAAGAAGTCTATTTTTAGATACTGTAAATTAGCTGAATACGGCATATTTTCAAAAAAATAATCTGAAGAGGTGAACCATTTTTTTAAGGCAGTGCTATTCATTATCTTCTGATAATCCTTCCTTTCATGTCACAAATGGCAGAAAAACATTTTTACTTTCCTATGTTCTCAGCTGAGGATAAGCACATGACACTTGCTTGTTTGCAGTGCCTTATTTTGAAAATTGTAATGAGGTAGAAACTCCAGATTTCCACAACCATCCTTGTGCCATGAGACAGTCAGGTACCACAGCTGAAACAGAGAAATACTTCAAGGATTTGGCATGCACAGAGATGACCCCCTAGCCACCACTGCTGAACATGTTATGGGATGAGGAAAAACCCGTTTGGCTTAAAGTTGGAAACTTAGACTGGGAGATCCCCTACGTGCAGTGCTCCTGTCCTGCATCCTATTCAGAGGCTGATGGTATCCCCCCTTTCATGGGGAATAATTTTTGCCATCAGCAGGACTGCTTTCCCAGTCTGGGAGCAGTTCTGACTCTTCTGAGCCCACACAGAGGCATAAACCGATCTGCGAACAGCTCTCTCATGACTGGGTTAGCGGCAGCAGCAGCTGGGCCTGAAGAGCCTTGGGCCTGAAAGAGGCGCCTTGAGCGCATCTCACTGCGCTGGTTTTGTGCACGGAGGAGCTGTTTTTGACGTGAAGTTGCCCTGTGTCTGCAGCTGGAGTCTTGCCGTGGGCATGCCGGGGCCCCGGGGTGCTGTCCTGGGGGACCCACGGTGGACGCGGCAGCGCTGCTTTTCTGAGGCGGCAGAGGAACCGGAGCCCAGCTTCCAGCACCTGGGGGCTCGTCACAAAGGGCAAGGCGATGTCTGCTCCTGCACCCAGAAGGACTCGCCTGCAGGGTCTGCCCCAGCCCGGCGCGCTCGCCTGAAACCCTCTGTCGCCTCAGCGGGCACTGGAGAAGATGGATCCCCTTCTGCGCAGCTGAGCCATCCTTTTCCACATGCTCTGTTAACGAGTTTCAAGCACATCATCATCCCACTTAACCTGGGACTGATTAAGGAGCAGCTGCTGTTTGAGTGAAACCAAGCATTTTGATAAGGTAAGTTTGCTCGTGTGTATGGATGCTGGGAGTGTATCAATAAACCCAGTCCTGAATAACATGGAATGGGCAATGCAGTGTAATCCAGGTGTCAGGGAACAATATTACTGAGTGAAGGATAATAGCGTGGGTGAGGTTTGGGAAATAGCAAACACAAATTACTTCTGCAAAGTTTGCTGTTTTCATCAGCTTTATTCTACTCTTTCAGCACCTCACATAAATCTCATCGAAATGTGATAGACAGCTGGGGGAGCAGATGACATTACATGAAAATGATACAAACCACAGAGAGAATAAATGTTTTTCTATCTATCTTTCTGTCAATGGCCTTGGGAAAGATCAAGCACAGATAAATAACATTCAGCTCAGCCAGGCAGCCGACTGCATCATCACTTCTATCAGAGGAATATGAATTCCAGGAGATAATGTAGTTTGGGATAACCTTATTCAATGCACTGTGATATTGAGGTGGATGGGTTATTAACAGGAGCAGGATCCGGCCTGTTTCCTCTGCCATCTACCACGTTCTGTTACACCTGTTGGGGAATTGCTACTGGCCATCGTGCTTTTGAAGCTATCAGTCCTTGGAGAAAAGTGCTCTGGTGTTGAGCCTGGGGGTGCCTGTGATTACTGACTAATCACTTCTGGGTGGGGACTGGGGCCCAAACGGCTCAGAAATGATTCCAGGTTTCCATCCAGTGTCTCACAGACGGACCCTTCCTACTGTGACGGTTTGGGACGTGGTGGTCAGAGAGTTGGTGTACTGCAAAATTTGCCAGCACTCCAGGTAAACATCACCATTATCAATATATTGTTTGTCAATATGTTCTGTCCTCCAGAAATTTCATTATTTTATAGCCTTGTATGGACAGGGGGAGGAGGAGACAGTCAACTAGGTAATGGCTGCTGTACCAGGATAAGTAGCTACTGAGAAAGGGATGTGGGGTTGCGTCTTAGTCTTGGTATGTGATATCAGAGTGGGGTCTAACATTGTGAAAATATACTCTCTTTTTTTTCCCAGGAAAAAAAAATTAGTGGGGACAGGCATTATTAAATTAAATTTCCTTTAAAGAAGGAAATTCATGATTTAATTCAATTAAAATATCTCCAAGAGTGCAGAGAAATGCTGGCATAATTACTTAACAGAAGAATAGAGATATGAATAGGGTAAGTTCCCACAGAACAAACGACAACAACAAAAAATGGGATGGTGCTAGTACTGGTACTCCTGATCTTTCCCTTAAAATGTGAATTTAAATGACGTTTACAACTTCTTACAGGAGTTATTTGAAACACAGTTTTTACTTATTGCTTCTCTCCCCATAACCCCCTAATCCTCGGTGCTAAGAAATCAGAGCGGGGTGGCTCGAGTGCCACCAGGAAATGTCCTGACCCATGCAGGACCATAATGTGGAGGTTTCCAGCATGACCAGTGGCATGTGCCCTGTTAACCCATGTCACCTCATCGTGCTGCGCTTGCCTGCGGGACTACCTGTGCCTGGGCAGGCCTCGGCAGCTCTTGCCACGTCACAGGAGAAGTGCAGTCTTGCCTTCAGCAGCAGGTGAAGCATGCGGAAAAGCAGGGACTCCATTGAACACTGCTGGCCTCTGCTGCCCTGGCATGTGCTCTAACTGCAGAGAAACATCAGCCTCTAACTGTCATGGACAGAGATCAACCACCATCCAGCCGTGGCTAAGCTCTGTACAACACCATCTATGTTGTCGCTTTAATTGGGAGGCAACTAAAATCTGTAGATGCGCACATTTCTACTAGTACAGAGCTCTCGGAGCCTCCATTTCTGCACTTACACTTTCCAGACAGGTGAGCCCCAGGGAACCCTAAATCGTGGCAGTCCACACAGAGCCATCCTCTGCCAGTCTAGACTGTGGGACCGGCTGGGGAGGTGTTCTCCAAGTGTGCCCCACTTGCACAGAAGATCGGGAAGAGGAGGCAGGGTCAGCCCCGTAAGGGCCTGCAGGGATAAGTTTCAGCCCTCTCGCCCCATGCAGTCTGGAATATGACATAGATGTTGGCCTCCCCAGTACATCCATGACCATTACACCTTTGTTCTCCCATGGGAGGTCTCCTTCCTCATTTCTTTGGTCTGGTTCAGCTCTTGTGAAAGAGGTAGCTGTTCACAAGGAGGCAGAATGGAGCCCACGTGCCAAACTATGAGCCAAAGGCATGCCCGGAGAGGGAAGAAGTCAGGCTCCCCTGTCCTTTGTTGTCATACAGCAACTAGTTATCATTGTGTCATATCTTATAAGCATCAAGAATGAAGCCTGGCTACATTAGTGTGGAAAGTGTAGTTACCAAATTATGTCTGGATACAGAAATTATGTATTAATTTATAAATATATATGTATATAAAAGTGAGGCTTTCTTGAATTGTCCAACCATTTCCTAGAAGGAAAAAGCTTACTGATATGTTCAGGTTATGGACCCAGGCATGTGCACTAGTCATCGGGCTGCCCAAAGACATGGTTCCCGAGTTGAAAGACCCCTTGCCAGCCCCATCCCAGAAAGCAGGGGCGCTTGTAGTCCCACCAACCTGTGGCAGTTCACAGACCCACCAAGGATAGCAGGAGCAGTGTCGTTGGCAGTGGGCACTGCTCCGTCGGCACCACATGAGGGGATAGGGCTGGAATGAGGACACAGATCACAATTTATTCAGGCAACCATCACGAACAGTGGTGGTGAAGGCATTTTGTGGAATCCTCTCCAAACAAAAGATATTGTAGTTGCTTTTCCTCAGTTAACCACCTGAAAAGGTTTGGTGAGAAGAATGCTGTTGCATAATGAAAAACAAACAAGCTTACTTAGATTCTAACTTTCAAAAACACGAGCCTATGTACTAAAACTAGCAAAACTGATGGGATTCCTAAACTGCTCATAATTGGCACCTCTTGATATTCACAGTGATAGAAAATAAGACACTGGGAATCACAAAGATGTGAATCCTCCTCTTTTCTTACATATATGCAATGCAAAATATTAATCTTACTGTTCTCTTAGGCATTTGTACTTGTCAAGGAAGGATTTAGATGTAAAATACTTCTGTCACAAAAAGCCTATTTAGAGGTCAAGAATGTATGTCATATGCAAAACAATAAAAAGGCAAGTTAAAAGTGAACACACTTTTACTTTTGGATACTCCGTTCATATTTATAACCCATGTTTTTCAGGAAACCATTCACTACCCACAAGTTTTCTGAATAAGACTTTAATACAAATATGTTCCCTTCTAACGTATTGCTCATTTTTGAAAGCTAATACAAGTAATGCAATCTAGTCAAGCAGAATACAGTTCAAAGAGTTCAAAAATTAAAAAAAAAAAACAAAACAACCACACCAACAAACAAAAAAGAATCAACACCAAGTGCTCACATACATACTCTGAATTTTAACTTGCACTACTCACCTTTTTGTTGAAGATATTTGTTTTCTGGTGACATTATCTTCTTGTTTCCAAGTATCTAGCATTGATCTGCTGCTTGCAAGAAGGAAAAAAACCAAAGTCAATTGTGACAATCAATAAAGGATAGTCCTGCTGCTTGAAGAGTTTGAGCAGAATGTGAAGCTAAACTGACGAGCTAGAGTTGCTTTCAGAGGCTCCAAATTTTCACATATATCTTCTGAACCTTGAATTCTAATAGCTTGCTATTTGCTCTCATCTCTTATCCCTCCAGCTTTATCTGGTCCTCAGGATAAACAAAAATTTATTTATTTTATATATTGTGAAAGTGAAATGAAAGGAAGACCATGTGGTTCTCTCAGTCGCAGTACCTCAGACCTTACTTGCATGACTGCACAGGAGTCTGGTGTTTCCCAATGATCCTCTTCACTAGACAGTTTGCCTGATGTGGGGCACTAAGGACATGGCTACAGGTGATCTAGAACCGGCTTTTGTTTGCCTCTGTATGGGTAAGCACAGGGAAAGGGCTATTAAATGAGATATCAAAAAATACTGTATTATTAAAGAGGAAGATTAGCTCATGCTTCTGAATCTCCTGCAATGTTTTTTGAAAGAAAATAGGGTCAGCTGCAAAAAAAGAAGGAAGGAGGAAGTCTTTATTATTCTCTTAAGATGTTTTACATGACTGGTTTGTCTAAACTGTTGTATTTCTGTGTGCAATTTAACCAGCTCAGCTCCTCTGCTGCTGCACAGCACGGCTTCGCAGTTCTGTAAGGACAGAAGGCTGCTGGGCACTAATAGTGAATGGGAGGGAAAATGAATTCAGAGTTGCATGTTCATTACAGTCAGCACTTGCTTAGAGCCTGGCCCAGTGTGGCCTTGTTTTTGTAGCATTTTAATCAGCAAATAATATGTGTATATATAGATTTCCCCATAACTGATTTATCTGGCAAAGAACAGAAGAGATAGACTGTATCCTCTGTACAAATCCACTTAGCCAGAGAGTGGTAATGCACCCTTACAGCCCTCAGGAGGACAGTGCAGAATTAGTCTCTAAATGAAATGATGGGACAATGGGTAATGGTTTTAAACTAAAAGAAGGTAGATTCAGACCTGATATAAGGAAGAAGTTTTTTACAATGAGGGTGGTGAAACACTGGAACAAGTTGCCCAGAGAGGTGGTAGATGCCCCATCCCTGGGAACATTCAAGGTCAGGTTGGATGGGGGTCTGAGCAACCTGATCTAGTTGAAGATGTCCCTGCTTACAGCAGGGAGGGGTTGGCCTAGATGACCTCTAAAGGTCCCTTCCAACCCAAACTATTCTGTGATTTTATGAAACAAAACATGGTAAATAACCATTCTGAACACTGTGACTGCTGTCTCAGTGGATAGTTGCATGTATGCTTCTGATGGGATAACAGTGAAGCCTTCTGTTCTTCTGTCCTAGTTGACAAGAAGGTGTTATGACACTAAGGCTTTTGTATTGTAAGAACGAAAACGCGTAGGAGGTTCTCATTGTCCTGCTTTTATCAGCAGGCTCCTATCCCCAAAGAGGACCTAGATTTTAAGAGATGTGTAGCAATTATAGTAAAAGCTTTACAAGCGAAGATTTCTTTTCCTCTTAATATAGCACGTACTTTTAAGCTGAGTATTTGATTATCAATACTTCTTGGAATAATTTAGTAAAATTGCTTCTAACACTTGCATTTTATTTTAGTAATGACTTCCTTAAAATCTGAGGTTTTGATATATAAATGCAGTTTTCTTTAAAGAAGCACTCTTGAATCTTTTAAAACTTTAGACCCCATCACCCCAGCAATATCAAGGCATTCCTCACAGAGGACTGCACTACTAGCATTAGTTATTCTGCAACCTTTGTCAATAACAGGCAACAATGTGCCTTGAACACGAAGAGTCCTGCTGCGTTACAGAAGAGGACGATTTCCTACCTCTTGCCTCTGATATGATTTCCAGGTACTGTTTCCTTGGAGTTAGTGTGAATAGTCAGAGTCTGAGGCTCCTTGCGACGGCTGCCGATGTGGGCAGACTCTGCAGTGCCAGAGTACTGATAGGCACGAAAGATTTGGTGGCACTTGGTGCTGCTCTGGTTACCAAAGCATAGCTGGGACCCACTTTGTCAAAGATACTTGTCTGGGCTCATTACAAGAACTTAGCAGGTTTCATCACCCACTCTTTCAAATTCAAAACAAAAGCAGCTGATTTGGAGTTGGTTCCTGGGATCATCTTTCCGCCCTTGTTCAGCCATATAAATAATCATTAAAAGTATGTTTTAACTGACAGGCTGAATATTTGGTTAACAAAATTTTTTGAACTGCATGATTTCTTTAAAAATAGTGCTTCTTGAGTGAAAAAGAATGTGTAAAGTATAATTCAGGGTGGTTTACCTTCTTACCAAAGTTTAGGTGGCCTGTATAACTTAACTACACAGCAAGCATATTTACACAACTTGTAAAAATTGTCAGTATGTAGGCAGCAGAAAAGTTGTGTCCTAATTTACATGAACATGAGTTTATGCCATGTATGAAGTTCGGTAAATTAGATTACTGTTTCACCCATGGCATGGGTTAATTACACAAACTAAAAGCAGTCATTACTTTGGTAACAAGAGATCACTCCAGAGACACGTCACAAATTCAGTTGCAGAATTTGCAATTTGAATAGCATCTAAAGAAGAATCAGCTACAGGAAAAAGTCAAAATACTGAGTAAAAAGCCAATTTTGTCATCTGTTAAACCAGTTCACATAAAGAACAAACTGACTGTTTTGCAGATAAAGTAGTTGTTGGGGGTGTCCCAGTCCTACCACTTGGTTTGTAGATGCTCTCATCTTTAAGGACTGAAATGGTGTGCGTGCTCTGCTGCTTTCTGCAGCATAACATCGTCTCGCTCTGCTCCTCACTCTGAACCCCTGGGAGTCACCGGTAGTTAAAATGTGCACATGGACGAGTATTAGTATGCTCCTGCGCCTATTACTAATTCCTACTTTCAGTCCTGCTAACAGTACTCTGTGAATCCATAACAGCAAACTCAGTCATTGCAATGTCTTATCCCAGCACTCAGGTTTCTGCTCAGCAGACAGGTCCCAGCATGTTTTGAGTACTCCAGCACAGCCGTCCGTGGGTGGGATGCAGGCTGCACCCCAGCACCCACACCACTCTGACGATCATCGCTGTGCTGCGGCCGCACCATCTCCCAAACCTGGTGGGGACAGGCCGGTGCTGAGCACCCGGAGCATCCGCAGCCCCAGGCGCTGTCGGCGTGTTTGGAGTTGAGCCTACAAGCAGGTCATGGCCCGATGATGTGCAGCGAGGGGCTGGGGTGGCATGGCACTCCTGGACCTTGTTCGGCTGCAGTTTATACTGCCTGTCTCAGCAAAGAGTGGTCTGGGTATGGATAGAAATAAGTTGAGGAGCTCCTTGGGTGATTTTGGAGTTGCTCCAGATTTGAAAAATACAGCAGCAAAAAGCAAAGTTAGAATCTCTCTCAATACATAAGACAAAGTGGATTTTAAATCCTCTCTGCCAGCCAGATCTGGTCCCTAAATCTCTCTTGATCCCCTTGCCATGATTAGCCTAGCATGTTTCCCATTTTTATTTCATTGGCATTTGTAGTAAACAGGCTTCAGGACTGTCTCCTTCTGTCTCCCTCTTAAAGCAGTTTTCCTTAGCCTCCATGAGGAGGAGGAGGAAGGCTCCTCCTCCTTGCCAGTGCCTTTCCTAGGGCTTTAGGACTGCAACTCCCACCTGACTCCCACCTGATCCAGGTGAGAACCTAAAGCTGCAGAGCCTTGACACACGGGTACACCTCTCTGGGCACAGTTCAGGCTCACAGAGGGAGTTCAGGAAATTCAGGAGATTTCTGTGGAAATTTTTGGAACTTTGGGCATTCCTCAGTGTGTGTGAGCTGAATTTTGTCTCAACTCAACTAAACATTCACCATAAAGCTTCATCAATGGACTCCAAAGAAATTTATAACAGCACAATTTTCTGCAGAACTGTTTTCAATGGTGTTTTGCTGGGGAAAGAACAGTGTTGGAGGACATCTGACTATATTGGAGTAAGTGCTTTCAGGCTGGGACAAGTAAAATGCCTTATGATTAGACAGCAAAAATGGTATTGAAAATTGATTGTCAAATATCTGCTGTCCCTAGAAGGCAAAAAGCACATATTTGTATGGCCATGTGGAGCAAAGGCCTTAAATGCAAAGAGAGCAACACATTACAAGAAGTTCAGTGAAGATAATTTAATGGTCTATAATTTACATTATAGCTAGTGAATGATTGAATTCACCCCAGCCAGAGGTCAGACATGTAACTGCTAATTTTTGTTAAGCTGCTGACACAGAGATGCATGCACATCGCACAGATATTTTTGACTCTGATGGGCTAATAATAAGAATTTCAGTTGAATGCCGAAAGCATATTAACGAGAAACAACTGAGGAAAATGTACTAGCTGATCACAGGTCAATTATGACAGATTCGTCTGGTGGAGCCACAAAGGCAGATATGATGTTACGCTAGGTCAGGAAAAGCTTTTACCAGAAATGGACAGGGAAACTAATGCCATTGCAGAAAGTCTGGGCAGTGATGTATCTAAACTCCCTGAAAGGATGCATGTGCTTAATTTACATACACAAAAATGTACAAATACACACAGACACACACATATTTTGCAAGAGGAGATTAATAGGGGAGAGGTAAGAAATGCAAACTGCACAAAAATTATTTAGGTCAATCAAGACCAGAGGTGCCTGTGATGATCTTCAAAGGGTACGAAAAGATGGTGGAGTGAATGGGTAACAAGATGACAGGCTAAATTCAATTTTGACAAATGCAAAGTAACATGCACAGAGGAGTTTATCTGAACAGTTTATACTCTTGGTTAGGTTCTAAATTAACTGTAATAACCCAGAAAAAAAGTTCTTTGCATCAGTGGGAAAGCTCAAAGACTCAACATGTAGCCGCTTTCTAAAGAGCAAGCATCATTAGAATGCAGAGGGAACAGGATAAAATAACACTGGAAGTATTGGAAAGCTGTCATATAAATCAGTGTTACACGCTTACTTGAAATAATATATTCAATTCAGGTTACTGTATCTCAAAAAGGACATAGATGAAATAGCTGGATTCAGAGATGAGTTTTGGAAATGACTAAATGCTTGGAGAGAATTCTACAGTGTCTGCAGGGCTGAGACGGCTTGGATTTATTTTTAGTGGGAGACCTGATAAATCTAAGAAATAATGAGCAGTGTTGTGAAAACAAATTGTAGGTTTCTGTACACCTTTTATCATGCAACAGAAAACAGAAGGTCAGCCACTGAACAAAGGTGGGAGCAAGTTTAAGAAAACATACCAAGTGAAATGCTTTTTCACACTACTATCTTGTGAGACTCGTTGCTGAGAGTTATCAATTAGGCCAAAAACTTTGCATCAGCTACAGGAGATCAGATGTTTATAGGGATAATAGGAACTTCCAGACCTAGTCCAGTGAAAATTAAAACCCAAGCAAAACCGGTTGCAATGGATAAAGGTGTTCATGCCCCAAGGTTTGAGCTGGGATCCAGTTAGTGTTTTGAGACACCTACGGACGGCATTCACCGTTTCTGAAGGGCCGGCACTCTGGCACCGTTCCGAGGGAGGGTGGCCGCAGTCCGCAGCAGGGCTGGGCGGCCGAGGGGCTTGTTCACGAGGACAGGTCAGACACCCTGGTCGGCAACAGCACCGAAGAGAAGAGCTGGTCCTGCTCGGGGCTAAGATGGTGCCTCCTCCGACCGTCTGGGCAGACATGGGATGAGCAGAGGCACTGCCAACCTCGCACCCCACAGGCAGGACCTTCTGCAATTGCAGCGTGGGGCGTCCTGCCCTCCCCAGGTGTATTGGCTTTGTGTGGCTTTGTTTTGATGGGGGGGGGGGGGGTTACAGGGGTGGCTTCTGTGAAAAGCTGCTGGAAGCTTCCCCTGTGTTCGAGAGAGCCCATACCGGCCGGCTCTAAGACGGACCCGCCACTGGCCAAGGCCGAGCCAATCAGCGATAGTGGTAACGCCTCTGTGATAACATTTTTAAGAAGGGAAAAAAAGTTGGGACAGACAGAAAACGGCAGCTGGAGAGAGGAGTGAGAACATGTAAGAGAAACAACCCTGCAGACCCCCAGGTCAGTGCAGAAGGAGGGGAGGAGATGCTCCAGGCGCCGGAGCAGAGATTCCCCTGCAGCCCGTGGGGAAGACCATGGTGAGGCAGGCTGTCCCCCTGCAGTCCATGGAGGTCCACGGTGGAGCAGATACCCACCTGCAGCCCGTGGAGGACCCCACGCCGGAGCAGGTGGGTTCCCGAAGGAGGCCGTGACCCCGTGGGAACCCCGCGCTGGAGCAGGGTCCTGGCAGGACCTGCAAATCTGTGGAGAGAGGAGCCCACGGAGCAGGTTTTCTGGCAGGACTTGTGACCCCGTGGGGGACCCACGCTGGAGCAGTCTGTGCCTGAAGGACTGCACTCCGTGGAAGGGACCCACACTGGAGCAGTTTGTGAAGAACTGCAGCCCGTGGGAAGGACCCACGTTGGAGAAGTTCGTGGAGGACTGTCTCCCGTGGGTGGGACCCCACGCTGGAGCAGGGGAAGAGTGTGATGAGTCCTCCCCCTGAGGAGGATGAAGCGGCAGAAAATAACGTGTGATGAACTGACCGTAAACCCCATCCCCGTCCCCCTGTGCCGCTGGGGGGGGTTGGTAGAGAATCCAGGAGTGAAGTTGTGCCCGGGAAGAAGGGAAGGGTGGAGGGAAGGTGTTCTGAGATTTGGTTTTATTTCTCATTACCCTACTCTGGTTGATTTGTAATAAATTGAGTTAATTTTCCCCAAGCTGAGTCTGTTTTGCCCGTGACAGTAATTGGTGAGTGATCTCTCCTGTCCTTATCTCGACCCACAAGCTCTTTGTTATATTTTCTCCCCCCTGTCCAGCTGAGGAGGGGGAGTGATAGAATGGCTTTGGTGGGTGCCTGGCGTCCAGCCAGGGTCAACCCACCACACCGGGGCAGCAGGCGCTCTGGCAGGCAGGCTGCAGAAGGAGCGGACCCCCGGCAGCGGTTCTCACAGCTGATGTGCCATGGAGGTGCCCTTCTGTGCCCCGAGGGGAAAGGAGCAACCACAGGAAAAGCAAAAGGTTGGAATCTCCCAGGGGCAAACTCCTTGCATGGGAAATGTTTTGTTTCTCTGGTTAGGGGACATCGTGGATGATTTCAGAGTGATCAAATCTATGCAGGATGTTTGGCCTCTCACCTGAATTTCTCTAGTACCAGTAACATGGATTTGCTTTCTTCGCTGTAGGAAAGTAGGGAAAAATCAATATTTGGCAAATAGAAAAGACCAAACAATTAAAGAGAAAATTTTGGGTTTTTTTCAAGCTTCAGATCACAACAAATAATGAAAATTTGAAAGTATGCTGAGAATTCCCCTTTAGGTATAAACTCTAATGACATCATAATTTGACTTTTGTGTAAACTAGAGTAGTCTCAAAAAATTATTCTGAAGATCATTTCTTCATTTCCTTTGATGCAATTCATTACGCATTTGCTTTAAAGTAATTAATTACAGTACAACATAGAATGATTGGCAGAACGAGTGGTACTTGTCATCACAACAGCCCCTGTAGAAGGGACCGCCAGTTGGTGGGAGTATTAGTTTCATCAGACTGTAGTAGGGAAGGGAAACACAGGAAATCTCAGAAAGAAGATCTATTGTCTGAAGTGTTTCTCTATACAAAAACACCCAGACTGGCATTTAAATGTAAAAATATACCTAGTGCCTTGTCTGGGAACTGGTGAGGCATAAAAGGACAGTGTCACAAGGAATACTTTCTCTGTCCTTTGTACATGGGTTATAGACTCAGCACTATTAAAATGGAAATCGTCAGCTTTGTCTTGTCTTCTTCTATGATTAATATTGTGCTTCAGAGTAACAGAGTTTTATTCTTTCTTTTCTTTTTCCTATCCTTAAATGTCCCGATTAAAGGCCCATAGTCCAAATTCCAGCTTCCTCAGGCATCAGGTTGTGATGCAGCCATGCAGATGGCTGATTGAAGAGGCTTCCATGTGGAATGATATTGAGGAAATATTCATCCCCATCTTGTACTGCCATGAGAGTGTTCCTATGTGGGATTGTTCATTTTTCCCTGTGGGAAGGGCCTTTTTGCCCCTGGTCCCAGTGGAGGACAATGAAGTGGTCACTCTGCCTCTCCTTGCACACTCCTATCTCTCTCTGTCACAGCACTGGGGAGGAGAAAGCAGGACCATGTGGGCTGAGAGCTGCTCCCATTTTGCATTTGGGACTAAAGAAGGGCCAAGCAGAGTGGTCACACAGCAAAGGTGAGACATTGGAAACTGCATCCCTGAGCTAGCAGTGTACAAGGGACTAAAGGGGAAAGAGCAAAATGGACCAGAAAAGGTGCAGCTTTAGTTTGGAAGTGGTTGCTAGAAAATACAGGAGAAGCAAATTTAAGAGAATGAAGCCAGTAGGTCAGAGCTGTTGTAGGGAAGGAGTTTAAGCAGGTGTTTCAAATGGTACATTCAGTGGTCTTAGAGGCAGGGGGCAAAGGGAAATGCCTGAAGGATCTAAGCTGAAGCTGACAGCCATGAAAAACTCCTAAGGAATCTAGAAGAATAAAATAATAAGCTCCTGTGGAGATACAGCTTGTGATATTATTGCCTTGAACTTCCCTGTAGACTTTTGCAGTAGAGATATTGAAATGCTAAAGGACAGGTCAAAACATTTTAAAAGATGCCCAATTTTTTTGAAAAATTATGTGGGGGATTCCTGTTATATGTAAATTAAATGTTTTGGATAGTGGTAATGCCTAAACCTCCTGCCTGTTTTATAAAAGAGTGAGTAAATACAGACATGAGGTTTCAAAAAGGCCAACCCCCAAATGGCCTATATTTTGTTCTTGGCATTTTGTATATGGAGGAAAATTGGTCTTCTGCACACTGTATGAATCAGAAAATCAAGACAGAAGTCCCTCCCCAGGTTCATATTTCTCTCCTCTCAAAGCAATCCATTTCAGACAGATTTGTTGGATTGTGTTTTTCTGAATTGGGATTGGCCTTGTGGCTCCAGCTAATGTGTTTTCCTAGCTTCTTACCAAATGTACTTTTTAAGGAAGCCAAATGAGTTTGCTTACTCGGACAATTCATGCTCCCTTTTCGATGCATTACAATCCTTAATATTTCATTTGCATGCCTGTTTGGAAGAGAGAAGATGGTACAGCTCTGAACTTTTTACCCTACTCTTCATATCTCTCCAATGCAGGAGCATTACAGTATTTTAACTTGAATCCTTGATGCAAATTCCTGCAGGCAAAGAAAGAAAAATAACCTCCCTGGCTTTTTTTCCCCCATTGCTGCAGAACATGACAGTTTTTAAGCCAAAGCATGTCTCTGCCAGACTATGTGGAAACCTCAGAGTTTTCTAGGGAGACTTTCGGGAGCACTGTGCGGCTGCTCTGGCCCTGAAGTCTCCCCAGCCAAGGAAAGCCTTGCCTGGCCGCAGAGTCGAAACCTGCGCCCGCCTTGGCACAGAGGAGAAGCAGAAGCCAAGGCATGGGAAGAGAGATGCCAGGGGATGGAGCCCACTCACAGACCCTGGCCCCTTGGCTTCAGCACACAGTGAGCAACAAGGGAGCCCCAGGGAAGCTGTGGGCACAGCTAGTCCACTCCTGCAGGAATGGGGTCCAGCGCACCGCTGAGATACTGCCAGTGTGCACTGGCTCTTCCCCGGCGTAAAGCTGTTCCTGTGGGGCGGCCCTGTGCATTGCATCCACACTCCAGCCTACCCCCTGGGATTTCTCCCCCAATTAAATCAGGCCAGCAAAGGGCTGGCTGATGCACATGGTTGAGGGGAGGCTGGAAGGTGCCACACAGCCCAGCTGTGCCACGCTTGGCCGAGGCTGCCTTCCCTGCCTCCTCCTGGAGCTGCTGTCAGCTCTGCTGGCCACTGGCTCTCTCATGCACTCACCCTCCTGCCTGCATGAGAAGGGCAGGTTTGGTCACTCACCCCTCTGCTGAGTCAGCCTGTGCCTGCTGAGATCGCTGGCCCTGCTCGTCCTTGTCACCATCAGCCCCCAGCTTTCCCTGGAGCAGCAGCCGGCTGGCGGAGCTGGGAGCTCAGAGCGGTGTCAGCATACACACTGCAGGAAACCCTCAGCAGTCTCCATCTCTCTCTTCCTCCTGCCACATCAGGGAATAAATGCATCCAAATAGATGGTCTCTGCCAAACTTCTGGTCTCCTAACTCAAAATTTGGTTTTCAGAAGAGGAGTTCACATTAACATAGCTCAGGCTGCTGCAGTTTTTCGTTGTGGCTGTTTCTCTTAAGTCTGGCCCAGAACACCTCTCATTCTATTAAACTAACAGAGGTGCCTCAAACGAAGGTTCCTAAGCAGTTCAATGACTTGCATGCAGGAGTGCAGGGACTTGAAAACTCATTATCTGCCCAGTGCCCAAGGCAAGAAATACAGGTAGCCCCCGGTGCAGGGTGGGTTGAGCGCATCTGTGCCCAAGAGCACTGAACTGGTGCATCAAGGCTTTCAGCACCAAATTGTGCCATGGAAGCTATGCATTCATAATCTCAGGCCACAGTGGACTTTGTGAAGAGGAGCAGGTATGAGATGCTCCCAGGTGAGCTACTCCCACCCGAACAAGATGTTTCACTTTCCACATGCCCAGCCAGGGACACGGTCAGCATCTGTCGCTGCCAAGGGAGGGAGAAGGGAGGGCAGGAGGTCCAACAGCAGAAGATATTCTCATGCTGCAGCCTGTTAGGGACACATCCTGATCCTGTGTGCAGCCACCTGGCTGACAGTCCGTACAGGGACTTGGGCTGTCCTGCAGAGACGCTGTGGTCAAAAGGCTAGGGAGCTATCTCTGGCACAGGTTCTGGGCTGCTTCCAGGAAACAAGGAAGGGTACAGGATTCAAGAGCTGGCCTGGGAAGTGGTGACAAATACAGAAAAACTTCCTGAGGAAAACTTTACCCAATGAAAACTCTCTGTTTATGAAATCCAAACTGATGATGCAATCACAAAGGTTGATAAAATAAAGATGCACAAAGCTCTCCTAGTTTTCTCTCATCATCAGATCCAAAAAGACCTTTCTCTCTGCCATGTGCCCCGCTGCCAAACTCTGAGTATGTACAGACCCTGCATGGACACATCCTTGTTCCAGTGCATACTCCATGCCCTGTGATTGCATTCAGGAGGGGGGGAGGAGAGTTGCTGGCTTTTATAATACATCCTTTGCTGCTGTTTTCTTGAATGCCTAGCTGAGTTCAACCAGAAGGCCTTATGTTGGCATCCTCTGCCTTAGCAATATAATGTTCTCATTCCTGTGGTGTGAAGTCTCTCTTGACTGGCCAGCTGCCCTCATCTTTGCTTCACCAATTTGCAGAAAAAGGTCTGTGGGTCCTGTGGACAATAAGCTGACCATGACGAGCAATGTGCCCTTGTGGCAAAGGCGGCCATGAGTATCCTGGGCTGCATCAGGCAAAGTGTTGTGAGCGGGTCAAGGCAAGGGATCCTGCCCCTCTGCTCAGCACTGGTGAGACACAGCTGGAGTGCTGGATCCAGCGCTGGGTTCCCCAATACAAGACAGAAAGGGACTTATGGAGCAAGTCCTGCAAAGGGACTTTGCTCCTGTAAGTCCCTGCTCCAGGGACTGGGGCGTCTTTCCTCTGAGGAAAGCTTGAGAGAGCTGGGACTGTTCAGCCTGGATTAGGCTCAGGAGGCTCTTATCCATGTGTATTAATACCTGATGTGAGGGCATAAAGAAGACACAGCGAGGCTCTTAGTGGTGCCCGGTGCCAGAGCAAGAGGCAGTGGGCACGAACAGAATTGCAGGAAATTCCATTTAAAAAGAGAAGAAAACTTTTTTACTGCAAGAGTGATCAGACACTGGAACAGGTGCTCCAGGGAGTGAGATAACAACCAAGTAGGACTGCTCTTTGGGGTCCGTGGCAGAACTCTGTTCCTGTCTGTTATTTAGCAGCGTAGACATACACACTGTCTCCTCAGTTCTTTAAGCTTTTCTTTTTGAAAGCAAAGTCATTCAATCTTTCCTGCCAGTTATATTTCCTCCATTTCTTATCTCACTCCTGCCTGCTCTATGCTTTCCAGTTGGCTGTCACCTTCTTCTCCAGCTGAGCTCTCACATGCCGGGAGAGCACGGCAGGGAACAGTGGTGAGGTTCCTCCTCCTTGCAACAGCACAGCAAAGCGGGCTCGCAGGCACTTTGAGAGCCCCGGACATTTCTCTGCATCGCTGTACTAGCAAGGGGCTATCATGGAGTTATTCACTTTCTTTCTCTTTGGTCTGTGACTGAATTTCTTCTAGTAGATTTGAAATCATTTGTCCACTTTGAATAATTGTTATGCCCTTTAGAGGACTTGCGACTCTCCCCAGCTGGATGTCTCCAATAATGTCACCAGGGCTACACCTACAGCTGTAAATTAAACACACCGGGCTCTTTAGGCACTGAGGATCTGGCAGGAAAAATGGTATCCAGACTATTAAACTCCCTGACTGTTTGCAGCTGGGTGGCTGTGTGCAGACCAGGCATGGGGCATCACCCCTGGCCCACGCCCACAGCCAGGAGTGGTTTAGTCAGCCTCAGTGGCTCCAGAAAACATTCCAGCAGTGTCGCCAGTCCCCTTCCCGTGCCCAGGAAAGGAAGAAGCATTGGGGTTGCTGCAGCAGTGCGGCTGCTGCGAGCTGGTCCCACCGACACGCAGCAGCAGTGAATCACACCAGCCTGGATGCCAGGCTTCTGCGTGCTGAGAGGGCAGCAGAGCAGACTGCAGCCCCGTCCTGCGACGCCTCCCGAGCAGACATCACCGTGATGCCTTCTTATTCTGCTGTGTCCTTCCCCTTCCCACGACTTCTCCTCCTTCCTGCTCTGCTTACTTGGAAACCCCCTTCTACCAACATTACATAGCCTGAAATGCCATATTTTGAAATTGTCTTCTGAGAAGTAAATGTTATGACATCCTTATGTGTAGAACTACCTGAAAGCTAATATCTCCATTTTATGAAAAATGTCCTTGTTTTGAAAAGTCTTATTTGTTCTTTCATAAGTTTAGGAGTTGTAATGAGACTGTGAATTTTGTTGTATCTTATGTTTTAACATCGGAGAAAGACTTACATCAGAGTAGCTGCAAGCCCAGGGCGCAGAGCATTGTAACTGGCAGGAGTCGTGGTTTAAATTCCCAGGCAAGCTGCCCAATAACAGGGCCACAGGATCAGTCTCCTTCCCTGCGGAGATGTGCGGTATATACAGAGAACAGCTCCAACACAAACTGCTGGAGAGACTGTCTTAGTCACTTTGCACACAGCAGTTTTTTACAGCTGGTAGCCCCTAGACAGGTGCGGGGGGGACATAAACATGATTGGCAAGAGCCTGGGAGCTGGCAGATGAAGAGACAAAGCCTTGATGCACCTTAGTTGTAGCTCCAGGTGCTATGGCATGAGAGCTTTTCTGCTGCTGCTAAACAATCACAACAGACATTTCTGTTATAAATAAATATTTTGCACATTTATTAGCAAAAGGTGGTTTGTTTTTTATTTCATAGAATGAAAAGGAATGCATTCATTTCTCAGCTGCTTTTTTTCCCCTTTTACATCTTCAGTCTGATGGCACCAGGAAGGATCAGTAAGCACATTTCTCTGAGTCTAGCTTTCCTCAAGGGTGCAACTCAAGCACATTAGCATCAGATGTCTATTCTGAGTGGAAAACTGGTGTATGAAGGTTTTAAAACTTAACCTGAATATCCTGAAAATAATACAATACCGCTTGAATTTTAGCATTTTACAAAACATTGTTAAGTAGAATATATTTTATGTCTATATTCTCTTTTAAAAGTCTGGTGTTACTATAAGAAAATAATGATTTGATATCATTCTTGCTCTTCCTCTACTTGAATAACTAAGTACTGTATCTTCCTATGTTTCAGTTTACTTGTATTACTTACACATTAGTGGTGCCTCTTGACTGAGACTGAAGTTATATGGATGCAAGGAAACCAGATAGTGAAGTGGAAAAATATTGTGCATTTTGCCTTCAAACAAAGCAGATGATATTATTTCTCTGTTTTTCTAGATCCTGACCATCCTGGCGAGGGTAATAAGCTTCAAAGGTGGTATCCTGAAAAAAACAATTATACTGACTAGGTGTATTAAGCAACAGCAGCAAAGTACCAGTTCCAGGTTTTCTACTTCATACACTAGAAATATAGACAACAGAATGAGTGAAATAAATTCACAGGTTTCTTTGTGTTTCTTAAAACAATCTTTTAAAATTTAGCTAAAATTTAGGAAATCACAGATAAATGCATGACTGTCATCTTCCACAGGGCTTACTAGAGAAAAGAAATGGAGATGCCCTCCTGATTACAAGAGGTGCTACTGCTCTTAGTATTTATTGTAGCAAAGACCACCTATTCCCTGAACATTCTGAGGATGTATGAGAAAGAAATGAAGATCCTCATCTCAGGTGAGTACAGAAATTATGCAAAGTAAGGCACATGTGGTATTAAAGTGGTTTGACAGTACACAGCAATTTACTTCTTTACAAGAATGAAAACTGTTTCTAGTAAATCAGACTTTTGGAATTATTGGCTTGTGGGTTTCCCATTTCTCCACACAATTCATTGGATAGCCCTACCAGTTGCCTTTCCCTCAGCTTTATTCCAGTCTCTGGTCCACAACGGCTCGTACATGCAGGGATCCTGCAGCAGGGTGCAAGCCAGAGCAGGGTGGCTCCGCACCAGAGCCCGGCACTGCTTCCAACTGTACTAGCTAAAAGCCAAGAGGGGACTCTGCTTCAGACAGCGGAATCCCCTGTTTCTTCTCAAAGCTGTGTAATGTCAAATACTCAGTGTGTACCGGGCTCTGATATCACATGGAAATTACTTCAGTGCCTGCTTCAGATCACATAACACACTTCTAGTGAGACAACTTTGCCGTTAATGATGCATATGTGAATTTATCTTCTAAAAGGTATGCAAGATTCATTCCTTCATTTATCTGCACACATAAAAAGCATGACATTTAGACTTTGAGTCGTGGGAGAGAGGGGGAAGCTGATCTGGATTTTTTTTTTCTTTTTTCCCCTCCTTTTCCAGCATTACTGTTATCTTTACAATGTGATTATATGAGCAAGCAATTGGATTACTGAGAGCATCCAGCTCACATTTCCTCTGTTGAAAAGAGCTGTGAAGATCTTTATATCTATGGCAGGAAAGAAATAGAGATACCATAAAGTAAGTGTCTAGCCTGATATCTCTGATTAGCTGTGTGAATGTACTAATGCTCAAAAGCAGCATATTTCCTTTTTCTTTATTTAGCATTTTGTGAGGAAGGTCTTTCTATTTTATGTATTTGAAATATCTGCTGCTGAGGGATTTCCTTCCTGACAGGTAATCTGCTTTGTTTGTGAAAATCTTTGCCTCAGTTTTCGCAGAGCTCTGTCTCTGGGGTTCCCCTCTGAAGATGTCACATGTATCTGTGGAGGCACCCCCCAAATCATCCCTCCCTATGCCAGAGACATGGGTGCTCCTGAAAGCAGGAGTCACTTTATGGACCCACTGCTTTAAGTGTCTGTGGTGAGCACAGTGAATGTAGGTGTGTTCATGTGCGGTTGCGTGTGGCTGGATGTGGATTTTTCCCCAAAAGACAGCAAAACAACAACCCTGGTAGATTTCCTGGAAATAAACTGGTTTGGATGACAATTGGATACTGGAGAAAGACAGACACCTACCAAGATCCCTAGTCATATACCATTATTCTTTGAGAAAATGATACTTTTCTGTGTTTATGTTTCCCTGACATGAACTGAAGATTTTTTCTTTGTTATTATTTTTTATTTTACAATGAGTTCTTGCCCCAGCGCTAGTGGCTTCTTTATTCAAGAGAGAGCAGTAGACAGCAGTAGCCAGGAAAGACACTTCTGACTGTGATTGTAAGCAGATATGTGATATGCTGGGGCTTAAAAGAACTATAGGGGCTGCTGCTGCAAGCCAGACAGATCAAATAAAAAGGGGGGATTGGAAAAGTAGACTAATGATAATAATGGAGTTGCACAAAAAAGTCCAAATCTTGTGTGATAATATTGCAGAAGATGACAAGAACTAAAGTTATCAGCACTCCCAATAAAACAAAAGCTGTGTAGGTGAACAAAAATATTGCCAAGAAAAAAAAGCTTCTTCAGAAAGCCTACTGAAAATTTTTAGATAGCTGGAACAGAGAGCCGAGGAGACCATAATCACAAATGAACACATTTTTAACTTTTTTAAGCACATGATTCTCTGGTAAAGTGAAATGAGAAGTCAAATACTGTGATAAAGTTCTGTAGTTAACCAAAGGGAAGAATTGACCAAAGCTGAGTAGAAGCAGTGAGAAATGGAAGAAAATGGTTTTTTCTAACAGGCAAAATACTAGAGGGGACTAAAATCTATAGCTTTTGCTCAGAGAGCTAAGTAAACCTACATCCAAGACTCAGAACAAATCTGGAGCCACTGCTGGGAAAGATGTACCCAACTAAATGGTGAAATGAAGTACTGTGAACAGTAAAAAAGACCTGATGTCTTGTGGGTACAGCACTGGTACGATGTAGACGCAGCGAAGAGGGAGCCTTGAGTATCCTGTCAACAAAGCAATTGAAATATATGAATACTGCAAGAGATATTAGTTTTAAACAGTTGGTGTTAACTATTGGTCTGCTTAATTTAATGTTTTAACTGATAAATAGTTTCATTTATTTTTCATTTATTTATCTATACCTAATTGAAAAGGATAAAGTAAGCAGTACAGATAATAAGGGTTACTGGTCTGAGATTATTGTGCCAACTATGGACCAAATAGTATACAGCTATGGGTTTACATTCATTAACTTCCTCCACTCGAGCAAAGCCAAAGTACATTTCCTGCATGTGAATTGACTCAAAATGAATTCAAACTGGTATTTCAAATTCCTTGACTTTCATATACAGGAGGCGAATATTTTCCTTAAATGTTTGTTTTGATTCTGTTTTATCAGTCTCATGAATTAATTCCTTTCCACTTTAGATGTGCATATTTTCTAATTTGTTTCAGTTTCATCTCATTGGCCCCAGCTGGAATGAAACCAGAAACCAGAAGAACTTTTCTCATACTAAACTGAACTGGAAAACAATGACATCAATCACTCACTCAATCGCGACTGATCTTGTCCTTGTTTCTGAACTGTCGCTCTGGAGAGACGCTTTCCTTGCCGCGTGCTGAGCTGTGTGGGACAGGCGATTCAAGATGCCACACGACGTGTGAACATGTCAGAAGAGCTCCTGGGTGACGTCGTCTGCATCCCCACAAAGCACAGCTGAAGGTCCCTTCCTGGGCAGAAGCCAGCAGCGCTGCACAGTGCAGATAGAAGGCAAGGTGCAGGTATGGCGGGACGTTGCCGTGTCCAGCAGAGCCTCTGGTGGGACCAGGCCCTGCATCCAGCATCACACCTCATCTACACCGGTGCCAGGCTCGCCCATGGGACCAAGCCTTGTCTTGACCACCCCATGGGCTCAGGCTTGCTCACAGCAGCAATAGTGGTCAGTTGTTTGGGGCATTTCAGGAGAGAGGTCTGGTTCTTGAGGGCAGGTCCTGGGAAGGACACGACCTTCCAGGCACCCTTCGAGGCTGTCTGGTAGCAGCACCCTCAGACAGGGTGCTCAGAGGACTCCGACCACATCCTGCACTGTAGGCGCATGTGATAGTCTGGGACAGCGGTGGGGAGCTGGGCATTGATACCTTCCTTAAATGTGCCCTGTCCCCAAGTCCCAGATAAAGTAGTCAGGTATTTAGACCACATGCCTTTAAACATTCTGCTACCCAAAACTAGTGGAAAGTAATCCTGTTTACAGTTTACTTTAAACAGGCATTTCAGAGAGTGGCTATAGCTTTAGGGATCCCTGTTTTTGTTTGTGAAGGAAGTAATGGTGTTTTTTTCCACGTCGTAGTTTAAACCCAGCCAGCAGCTAAGCACCACACAGCCGCTCTCTCACTCCTGCCCCCTCCCAGTGGGATGGGGAGGAGAATCAGAAAAAAAATGTCAGACTCATGGGTTGAGATAAGAACAGTTTAATAATTAAACTAAAATGAAATATAATAATAACAATATCAATAAAACATAATAACAATAATAACAATTCTAATGAAAAGGAATATAACAAAAAGGAGAGATTAGACACAAGAAAAGACAAGTGATGCACAATGCAATTGCTCACCACCCACTGGCAGATGCCCGAGCAGCACTCCACCCCTCCCAGCCAACTCCCCCAGTTTATATAGAGCATGACATTCTATGGTATGGAATATCCCTTTGGCTAGTCGGGTCTGCTGTCCTGACCATGCTCCCTCCCAGCTTCTGGTTTGTGCACCTGCTTGCTGGCAGACCATGGGAAACTGAAAAATCCTTAACTTAGGATAAGCGCTACTTAGCAGCAACTAAAACATCAGTGTGTTATCAACATTATTCTCACACTAAATCCAAACCACACTGTACCAGCTACTAGGAAGAAAATTAACTCTATCCTAGCCGAAACCAGGACACTTTGGGATGCGTTTTGGCTTGTCAGTAAGCATTACAGTAGAACCAGTCTGCTTTTGCCCCCAGTTGCGAACAGCACTGCACAGCTTGTGACAGGTGATGTTCTTGCAGATCATTTGGTATACTCTGAGAAACTGTTAAAATGCAATTCAAAAGATACTAGCAAAGCAAGAGGCAGAGAATAATTTTTTTAGAGATTATTTTAATGAAACTATATAGTATTTTTACTCATCATTGTGTTGTGGGATGATTATTAGGGCAATAGGGTGGAATTCAGCGAAGAGGTGTCAAAGGGAAGGGGCCAGACTATCCCATTTCTGTCTGAAAAACCATCAGCACAACTGACATTTCTTGGGATTTAGTCACAGAGCAAAAAACTCTGACAAGAGAACAGCTGATATCCGTTAGCAAACTAAAATACAGCTACAAGCAGAAGTTTTATACCTTGGGAAACTCCAGCAAAAGTGCTTTTCCAGTAGAGATGATCAGGGCTACAGCCCAGCCCATAGCTCTGCCTGAAAGCAGGCAGGCAGGCAGAGAGGCCTGGACCTTGGTGCCCTCAGACCTGCGTTACAGGCAGGACTCAGCTGTGCAGCCATTCAGGCTTTTTCCCTTAGTATAGGGCAGTTTGAAGACTTTGCTTTTTTTTCATTCTCTCAAAAACTTCTGGCTCAACTCAGTAACCTTTCCTGGGGCTCTGGACCAAAGCTCCCTGTTAGAAAAGTTAGCCCCACAACACTAACATCCCTTCAACTTTCTCCTTTTGCCAAAAGAAACAGCTTAATGAGAGCTGTTACAGGACACCAGCTACGGCACACTCCCAGAAGGACTGTTGAAAGGAGCAAGGACTCGGTGCTGGCTAGCAGAGCCTGACCTTGGGTGACGCGGCAAACTCCGTTTCACTAGCCAGGCGGAACTGAAGAGAGCAGTCCTGGAGCCCTGCTCACCCGCAAACCCGCCGTCGGTGAAAGGCTGGCTAGGTCCGGAGCGCCCAGGCTGTGCTGAGCGTGGCACCGTCCGGACGGTACAGCCTCCTGCGCTTGGCAGGGCAGGAGCGGCCGGCACAGGCTGACCGACCCCTGCCCGCCGCTTGCCCGGAGCCGGCTGCTGCTCCCGCAGAGCCCACGCGTTTGGCGTGGTCCCGTGGCATCCTCCTTCTGCTCGGCAGCTGAGGGGCCCCAGCAGACCCCTCTCTGCACTGAGCGGCTGCAGGCAGGCTCAGAATTTCCTCGGGTGTTGGGGACGTGCTGAGAGGCACATCCCAGTGCCACCAGCACCTGCTGCTGCTGGAGAACCTGCGGTCACAGCACCGCATGTCGGGGCATTGGCCCCCCTGCGCTCAAACCAGCTCTGGCTGCTGTAATTTCACTGCAGAAAGTGGCGGTGGTGGTCGCCGGTTTCTGGCAACGCCGAATTAAACCTTAGCAGCTCTTTTCTTGTATCATCTTCCTCCCACCCAGCTAACAGTTGTTTTGCTGTAGCTTCCCCTGTCTTTCTGTATTTTTCATATCTTGCTCTTCTACTTATATTTTTCAGTGGATCCAATGAAAAACACTTTAGAATAATCAACTGGGAAAACTTACTGGGCTGGCTTGTGGAAGCAGAGCTTGCTCTGCAGGTATCACTAGACCTCACCAACCAGAAACTCTGCAAACACATTAGCTTCCTCTACCAGGGAAGGTTCTTCCACAGATGTCGAAGTAGCCTAAACAGCAACTAATTTGAAAGCTGAAATGGAAGAATATTTATGGTATGGGAGGTACAAAGCTCCACAGAGATCCCGGACAAGCCTGGATTTATTTTTCGTGCTAAGAGCTATTTGGGCTTCGGGTTGTTTGTTACCAACTTGCAATTCTGAATTTTTTGATTAGTGCTTGAAGCCATATTACTTGGTTTGCAACATTAATGCCTACAGGAACAATGACTGTGCTTTGGAAAACTCATGTTTATAGAGCTTTTAAAATATACAGTCTGCCTCAGAGAAAATTAAAGTGTCGCTCCATTCCTTATCCAGGAATTGCCAAAAATGTAACAGAACATATTTCAGCAAAAGGTGTAGCAGAAGCAGCAAATATTACTAATTTCATAGCCAAATATTATGATTTTTTCTTCTCATGTACCCATGAATTTTCCAGACAGATGTGTGCAACAGGCTTCCCCATGACACTATCAGTTTGAATGACTCATTTATGGCTGTTTTAAAAGAATTTTAAAAATAATTTTTCATCTATACTCCTTGTAGATGGGTAGCGAAGGTGGCTGTGGAAATTACACAGGCAGAACACCACTTATGTAGGAAGAGAAAATATTTTGGATTGGTATCTTGATGAAAAGGACTGGAAACACAGGCTGAAACCATTAAGCAATGTGTTTTGGTACAACATGTACAAAGAATGCAGGGATGGCTGAGACACGGAGGCAGTGACTACCTGCCACCCATGCCAGTGGAGGTACTGAGCTGCCCAGGTCCCAAGGTGGAAGACTTGCTGGTTAGGGCTCACCCTCACAGCTTTGGCCAGTAAGGAGGAAGCTATACATCTGGGTTGCTACATGCACTGAGAGGAAACTTATTTTCCTTCCACAAAAAAACCATTATAAAAGCAAAGACTCACCTCTGGTACGAATAGATGCATGCTGATTTGTGACAGCAAAGGACCTTCCCGCTATGGTTATGCAATTCTCGATCTGGTTTTGTAAATCCTTAATATTAACACTATGACAAAAATATGGACCAAGAGGGTGCTTTCAGATATGGTAGGCGTTACTAAAACATAGCTAGCAATTTTGTGTTCCAGATGGTCAGATGTGCATTTTAGTATTCATTTATCAAGGGCTAGCCAGAGAATATCTGTCTCTACTTATTATCTGACCAGCCCAGGTTCTGAAAAGGTTGTTTTCTTTGAATTCCTAATTAGATCTGAATGGAAGTATATCATTTAGCTAAACAAAGATACTTACATGAAGAATGATACCGAGGGAATACAGGGGCACACATTACAACTGGCCAAAGCAGAGCAATATCCATGCTTGATTTATAGCAACATTCGTCCTAAACAGGCCTTTGAGGTAATACACGACATATATAATTCTGCTTTAAGTGATCCCTGCGAGTTTTGAGAGGTGGAAATACCATGCAAATAACATCTGCCAGCATTTTTATTCATCGATCTGAAAAGAACAGTGTCTCATATGTGCATCAGCTTCACATTTAAAGAAAGTTAAGGTCGATAATTGCTTTTCTTTTCCTCCTACTTATGTATAGCTGTTAGGTAAGAGAGAGAGAGACTGCACTTTTAATAAACAGGCGATATTTTGAAATTGGCAGTTTTATGGTACCTGGGTGCCTGGCATTTATTTTCTGTGTACCAGGCCTGTGGAGGGCACAGTTGGCTCCGTCGTCCGTTCCGAACCATGCCTGACCGAGAGCTTTCAGCAGCGAGAGGCAACATTGTCTGTGCGAAGCAGGCTGGGCGAGGATGTCCCAGGGGAAACGAGAAGTACTTACTGAATCAGGGAAAGTCAGCCCCTTTGCTACACAGGTTAGGACTTAATGCTGCTAATATTATGGATAGCGCTAGGAAAAGAAGCTACAAAGCACGCTTGGCCAAATGTCTTGACTTTCAGTTGCAAAATGCTAATAGGGTGCACTGGGCTTTTCTTCAATCACAGGCGTATTCAAGTGAGACCTTAAATTATAATTAAATGTAGGATGCACTTGTCCTGTGTAAATATGATAATTGGTTCATAAATGTATAATGCTGTTAATTAGCGTGTGATCTCTTGTAACATAGGAATGTGTGTTGCTGTCTCCTGAGCCCCTGAAGATAGAATAATGAATCACAATTCAGTGCTCTTGTAGTACTTGGAAAGGAAAGAGCATCGTTCACTCAGATCAGGCTGTTTAGAAACTTTGAAGCAAAGTAAGGAAGAAAAGAGGAGTCTTTGCATGACCACATCTGTCTTGCTGAAAAGCTAATAATCATCTAGTAATAAGACAGAAATATTTTTCTGTTCAAAAGAGGGAAAAAAATCTTTTTACTTTTTGCATTACTCTCTGTCACATCCAGTGCCTCATGGTCACATGGATATGACCGAGGAACATTCCTATTTTGTATCCCAGCATGAAAGCTGTGATAGAAACACAGTAATTAAAAGAAGCTGGGAGGAAAATGTACTAATACATGCACACATGCATGAACACATTTAATATCAGCTCTAGCTGCAGGAATATACAGTAAGTCACATTGGAAGCATAAATTCATGGGCTCCAAGAGCAAACGACTCCATCCAGAAGACCTGTAACACTCAGTGTGGTTTCATTAATTATTGATTCGGCTGTTCACTGTGTTTCTCCTCAAGGTTTGTTTGAACAGTTGTTTTCACTTGAAAGATATGCTCAGAAGCAACTATAAACAATTGGAGACTATTAGCATTTTGTTCTGAATCAACATCGTGCTGGAGATACAAGGGCTTTCACTCTGCTTGGCTTTAAGACATCAGTTTAAGGTGGATTTCATCCACTGTTCCCTGGTCTGATCAGATCTAAAAAAAGGTGGCTTATCTCTTTCTCAGCCAGTCAAATTCTGCTTTCCTTTTAGCAATTTTTGATGCAACCAAATATATTGAAGGAAAAAATAGAGAACGCAACTTGATTTCAAAAAGAAATACAGTTTTACACAAACCCAGGGCACATCCTTCTCTGTCTGCCTTGCATTACAGCAAAACATCTTTGGTTTAGAAATGTGTTTGCATTGCAGAGCTGCTGTCAACCCTCTCTCCCACCAAATCCTCGCCAACCCCGTAGACTTATTGCAGGGGAAAAAAAGTGTTGAGCTGGCTATCCAAAACCCAAGGAGACTGAAGGCACTGGTGATAATTTCCAGAGAGTGCCCCTCCTTGAGGTCTCCATGGCACAGCAAGGACAACAGTTAGGGGGACACGTGGAGCGGTGGTAAGTGGAGGTTACGTGACAGTGGTCATTATCTGAGCAGGGACCTTTGTGTTTGAATCCCCCGCAGGCTGTGGCTGTGGTCAGAGCACTTAGTGCAGAAAAACACTTGAGGTTTTTCTTTAGTGAAAGAGGATGGGCATGGCCTCTTGTTGTTTCTCTGACAATGGGTTAAGGTCAGAAAAGAGAAGATACAGAGCACTTTTCCCACTAGTTGGTTTAAATTTACTCTTTATTGCCTCAGCATTCATTGTAAAAAATAAGCTGTTGTGATGCTCTTAATCTGCACTGTGATAGCTGGTATTTGTCAGCTTTACAGTTTTCATTTCATTTGTCGCTTCCATTTGTATAAAGAGAACAAATGGATGAGAATGGATAATAAAACAGCTGGCTGAAACAAATAGTTGGTTTAGTGAAAGTTTTTCTATTACAGGAGAACTAGGTTTCTGAGAAGACATAAAAATATGACTTCTGGAAAGCATCATATAAAATGAAAGTAAAAGCAAGAGAAGTTGCTGAAACAATTCCAGACAGACAATGGCTGAATGTCTTCTCCAGAAAGTTACTGTGTCAAGGACAGAACAGACTATATTTCTGTGAGGTCCAAGGGCATGGGAAGAAACCAGATAAAAATAGATTGGTGGTTTTTGTCTGTTTTCTTGATTACAATGCATGTATGCACCCCCAACCAATCTGCCATATACAATGTCCCATGACATTTTATTGCCTCCTAAGTAAAACACCACTCATTTTCAAGAGAAAATTTCAGGAAAAATTTGCAAAGATCTATCTTTGGCTCTGTTGGCAGGGAAATCAGCAACAGGGGATAAAAAATAGAAAACAGAGCAGAAGCCTGCTTTCTCCCATGCATTCCCCAAGTATTAATTTAATAACATCCTTTTGGTGTTATTCATGGCCTGACTAGGTTCATTTATCTCACTGACCAGTGTGCTCAGTATCCCTACTCACAACAATTTTTAGTGCCTTCAGGATTTTCAGATAAATCCTTTTTAATGAGGGATACAGGTCAAAATGATTATACATAAAAGTGTGTAGTTTTAAGGTAGACTCAGACTTGTTTTTCTTAAGACAATGAGGCTGCTTTATTGCTCTGGAAATCACTGCCCTGAAAAAATCCTGAACTCAAAGCTGAGACCTGGTGGCAAATTCAGGCTTTTGCTACTTGGACACATCCAGATTAGGATGGAGGGTTTCTAAAGGGGAAGAAACACACTATTTATTTCTGCCTTGTTTTCCACACCGGTTATAACTCATCTGCTTGGTGTGCTCCAGCCAGCATGCAGCCAAAACGGTGGGAGGGGGGCATGGGGCCCCGTGCCACCCCGGGGATGATGAGCCACAGCGCGGGTCCATCGCTTCTGCCAGCGCCCGTCCCCGTGGCCAGGAGCAGGGGCTAAAGCTGCCCCGCGGCAGCGGGAGGAGGCATTTCGGGAGCTGTGTGAGGGTGACGGCGTGCCCAGGGCTGCGGTCGCTGTGGGGTGCCATGGACGCCTCCCCGTGGGGTCCGGGCGCTGGGTGAACGAGGCCAGCCCCGCTGGCTGGTGGGAGCTGGTGCTTGCATCTCAAACTCTTTAGCCCATGAAGAACTAATGGTGTCCCAGCAGCACGCCGGGGCAGGAGGTGCAGGCTGCAGGGGTCCCAGGAGGGAGCTGGCAGGGAAGCTCAGCAGGGAGGTGGCCGTGCTGCCGCCGGGCCACGGGTGCTCAGGAGAGCCACGATCTGCCGGCCGCTGTGTGGGGTCCTGGACAGAAAAGGGCCAGAGCACCCAGGCAGTGCTGCCGGCTGCCGTGCAGGTCTGCGCCGGGAGAGGCTGGGGCAGCCGCCAAGGGATCAGGGCTTTCTGCCTCTCCTAAGGAAGACAGCTATTTGGCTTACTCCTCAGGCAAGATGCCCAGCAAAACTGGAGTTCAGTCATGAATTCTGTGTTCCCTAGACCTACCTCTTCATGCATACAGCCCAGGTGAAATGGAGTTTTTTTACTTGTTCAGTCAAGTGCAGGCATTTCTGGAAGGTCACTGAAAACACATTGCACGGAAAGCCGCCCAGGCATGCAGACAAGTGTAGATCTGGGTCTTGTTGTCATAGAGAAGTTCAAGATGAAAGTTTATTAGATCTTAAACCCTATCAACACTGCACAAGAAACCAGATTAAGAAGAATGAGATTGTCCAAAAGCAAATGAGAGTACCCGTTCAAAGAAAATCCCCGTCTGTAGATGAGTAGGGGATCCACAAGCCCAGCGTGATTCCTGTGGTGGCTCTGGGATATCCGTCTTGAGCTGGGAGATGTTTTGAAGTGTCTTGTCTTCTTTTTGTTCCAGAAGAGGCTCTGCTATTAGGCCATAACAAAGACAAGTTTATTAAACTGTTTTGTAATTGTTTTATTAAAGCAATTTTGTCATAAAGCAGAATTTCCTTCTTGGACAGTGTACTGGTTTGGCTGAGATAGAATTGATTTTCTTCACAGTACCTTGCACGTTGCTATGTTTGGGATCTGTGCTGAAAACAGTGTTGATCACACAGGGATGTTTCAGTTACTGCTGAGCGGTGCTTGCACAGTGTCAAGGGCTTTTCTGCTCCTCACCCTGCCCCGCCAGCGAGCAGGCTGGGGGTGCAAAGGGAGCTTGGAGGGGGCACAGCCAGGATAGCTGACCCCAGCTAACCCAAGGGATGTCCCAGACCACGGGAAGCTTTGCTCAGCAATAAAAGCTGAGGAAGAAGGAGGTACGGGGGATGTTCAGAGTGATGGCGTTTGTCTTCCCAAGTCGCTGTCACAGGTGATGGAGCCCTGCTGTCCCGGGGATGGCTGAAACACCTGCCTGCCCTCGGAAAGCAGTGGATGAATTCCTGATTTTGCTTTGTTTGTGCACGTGGCTTTTGCTTTACCCGTTAAACTGTCTTTATTTCAATGCACTAGTTTTTGCAATTTTACCCTCCTGATTCTCTCCCCCATCCCACTGTGGGGGAGTGAGCGAGCGGCTGGGTGAGCTGAGTGACCCACTGGGGTGAAACCAGAAGAGAAAGCCAGCCTTTGGTGCTAACTGAGAGCAAGCTCTGTCTGATGTGGGAGCCCTGCCCTCGCTGGCACCATCTGCCTGCGGCCAGAGAGCCGGAAAGGACCTGGTGAGCGGCCGCGACTCCCCCGATGCCCCACACTGCACGCCTTTGTCTCAGTCACACCCAGCAATTTTTCCAGGCAGGTTTAGTCGCTTCTTTCAGTGTTTGCAGAAATGTCCAGGGATGAAGGGAAGCCTCTGTTCTCTGATGCATTAATGCAGGGGACCTTTTTATTAATGAATAAGACAAGGTCTAGCCTTTATGACTCTAGTCAAATAGTGCTCCAGAAAAATTTTTGGTAGGATTTGAGTTGTCAGCATGGCTGTCTTCTGGAAAGATTTATCTATGAATCTGCAGGACTGAAAGAGAGGAATTCTGCATGGCTTTAATTCACTCCCTTACGATTCCTTGTATGCGTACACACAAACACAGAGTCACACATGCAGTGACCAAGTTTTTTAGACCTGCAGTCAGAGAATAAAAAATATCCAGTGAAAATTTTAACAAACACATAAAAGCTATTTCAACACCTATACATTCCCAGTATGTTCCTTATTATGAGTTTTTTATGGTTGTCTGGTTAGAATTGGGAAGCTTATTTTCCTTTAGTAACCTACATAGCTGGCAGCAGTGGAAGTAAGTGGTGGTGTTACAAAATCTTTGAAATATATACATTCTTACCAAATTTGAACTACTGAAAAGAAGGTAAAAAAAAAAATTAAAAATATTAAGCAGAAACCTTCAAAGTTTTTTTTCTCTTTTTAGTGCCAGTCTTGTGCTCAGCAGCAGTTCTTATCTCAGAAAGCCACAAGAACCCTGAATATCTGCTCTGTCTTTAACCAGTTATTAACAGTTCATATAACTATAACCTTTCTGCAAACCCATGTAGGTGTCTCTTTGTTTATTCTTTTGCCCTAAAGCCAGTTTCTGCCATGTCTTCATCTAGATATACTCTGTTTCTTTTCTCATTTTACAACAATGTCCTTATTGCTGCCTTTCTTTATAGCTCCATGCAGAAGTATTGCAATAACCACTTAAACTATGCAATTTTATTCTGTGTGTATTCCTCTATCTTAACTTCACCAAGTAAGTTCTCACCTCCTTATTGATGCTATCGAACTCAAACTTAGCTGCTACTCGATATGTCAGTCTCCAATTAAGTAATTTGCTTTCAGCAGCTTTTCAATGTAAAGAATCCTTCTTCTATTAAAGGTGAAGGGTTTAGGGAAATCTTGGTGCAGAGAAATAAAATAGAGGCAAGACAACTCTGTGTGAGATTCAGTGAGTTCTGAGCCTCTGAAACATGCTTCTGAGTGACCTTTATTATATAGTTGATATTTTGCTCTTCTAGTCAAGACATTTATTTATAAAGAGGGAAAATATCATGACAGGTCAGAAGAGCAGAGACTTAGTTTTAAAATGTGTTAGGAGGTCTGATTTAGTGATCAGTGTTCTGAAAAGTGTGGTGTATACATTATTTAGTTCAACACAGGTTAAGATCTCTGCAGGCATGCATGTCCACATGCAGACACGTAGTCTTGAGTTGATGAGCAGTTATGGATGCTCATCACCCCTCTCAGTCTGGAGCTTCCTCTTCCCTGTAGTGGTCAAAATGTTACTGCATAAATGTATTTCAGGTTGAGTTAGACCCTCAGCTGATGCAAAAGTGTGAAAGGGCAATGTCCAAGTCACCAAACGTACGCTGATTTACACTTTTCCCATATAACTGTATGACAGCACCTTCTTGCCATCACTGAGCAGTGGTTAGTCCTACTGCAGATGGGTTAGGGGGATGGATCTGTATTTGGTCCCTGGAAAAGCATTGGGTTCAGCATCTCACACCCGCTGGCTGTACGGTAACTGGCAGCCTGGCTGCAGGCATGGAGCAGAGAAATGCACTCTTCCCTTGCAGCCAGGCGTGGGTGAAGACTGGGAGAGGTGCTGGTCATAAACTTTTTGGGCTGTGCCAGGCCAGCATAGCTTGCAGAGCTGCAAGTGAGCTGATGTGCTGGAGCTGCCATAGGAGGATCTTTTCTGCTCAACCTAGCAGTTGTGCTGTGCAGTGTTTTTATCTGTTTGCAATTTTGTTTTGTTTATCTAAATCTATGCTTTTGAATATTATTTCATTTTTAACTGTCTGACAGCTCCCTGGAGCATGATAAATCCTTGGTTCAAGAGCAGACCAGCAGTCAGTGAAGACGTCTACCACCCAGAGAATTGAGGGCTTCCTAGGGGTATGCAGCAATCCATCTCTTAGCTGCAAGGGACAGCAGAATGTGCCAGACTGTGCAATGTCTTTCTCTTGCTAAATCTCATTAGGGAATTCTTATGGTACCCCTCAAGGTGAATTAAATGCATGTTTGTGCTTAAATATAAAAGAAAAAATTAATGAACAGTGCGTTGAGCAGAGCCGTACTGCAATGAGCGGTTCTACATGAAGTCTGCAAAGATGTGTCACAAACAGATGCCTTATATCCACTTGCACCAGCACCAGTCCTGAGAGCAGTTGCATGGGGCACCTCAGCCCAGCCACGGGTCCATCCCCCAGCCCAGCTCTGCTGTTAGTGTGATCTTGTCCAAAGAGCATAAGGACTGTGTTACACAGTGGAAGCCAAAGCCTCTCATACTGTCAGCGTGAATGACAACTGCACTGGCCCTGGGAAATCCATATGTAGAACATGCATGAACTAGAAGGGTTTGTTTTTTAAATGATTAACATAATGTTGTGAATACTGTCCTGCATGTGGAATGTCTGTGTCTGTAGAAGTTTTCTCAGTAAACAGCTGTGTTATGATGATGTGCAATGACTGCAATCTGACATTGGGTTTTTAATCCAATAGTCCTGGAGAGTTGCTTTTTTAATGGCTGTTCACAAATTCCTAAAATGGCTTTTTCAAAATTCTGTCAAACTGAAGGAACAGGAAAGGCAAATGTGGAGGTATTGGCAGAGAACCATGCACTTGTTTAAAGGGCAATGAGGCCAGTGACCTAGATTTGGCTGGCTGCACTGCTGTTTAAATGAGACGAATGGGTGAAAACCACTTTCATTAAATAGCAGTCAGTTGTTAAAAGGCTTTAAATTATCACCTCCATTTGTATTTTTTTAGTCTGGCTTCAGCTTACTTCATGTGTGAGATGCTTTTGACTCGTTATATTCTGGGCAAGCAGAACTAACTCCTGAATCTTGACAGCCCCCAAGTACTCTCCTCCTTGCCCATGTACTTGGAGCACAATTAACAGACTTCAGGATGGAGAGGTGAAGAAATAGTGCTGGTCAGCAAAAAACCCTTTCACTGCATTATTCATGTCTTAACTGGAGATAAATGGCCATATGGGACACAAGCAGTGATACATCATCTTCTGAATTCTTGCTTTTTTCTCCAGAGGCTCAGCCATTCTGCACCACCAAGGTCTCCACTGTGCAGTCAGTAATTGGCTGCGACCTAATTTAGATCCTGAATAATTCTAGAGACACACCGCTGTGGCCTTCCAGACCGCTTCACTTAAACGTAGTCCTCTCCTGATGCTGAAATTGCTCCCTTACCTGCCTCATGCACAAGGTTATAAGAGTTCCTGCCTGCCAAAGCCGACTGGAGAGCAGGGTATGCTGTTGCAGTGTTTGGCCATTACGGCACACCTAACCCGTGTCTGAGCTTGGGGGGCTCAGGGGGTGATGGGGGCTCAGAGACCCCCCTCGCCCTCTTTGTTATTGCCCAGTCCATCCCAGCTCAGGGGCTGGGCTGTGGTGGGGAGGCAGCGGGTGCTCTGGCACGGTGGCTCCGTGGGAGCCCCGGTGTCGCAGTGCCTGAGCTCAGCGATCACGGGGCTGACAAGGAATGAGACCCTTGTGGGACCGTGTCCAGCTCTGCCCCCCGCACTCCCTGCCCGCTTCGCCTCCCCGGCTCTCCCTTCCCGCTCTGCTCGGCAGCTCCTGTTTTCCCATCGCTGTTCCTGCAGCCCCCCAGAGATCCACAGCGATGAAGGATGAGGACGTTCTTTTTTAACTACCGTTGTACTGTTGGCAGTGTAGCTAAGACTACTTGCCCTATCATACAGAGTTTCCACATGGCTGGAACTGGAAAGCAATGCAAGTATCTCTCCACTTCTTTCTCCATTTATTTTCCTAACAGTTGCAGAATTCAAATCCAATTTCTGAGGCTGTCTGCAAGTGCAAATACCCTCCAGGAGAATGCCCCTGCCAGGGTCAGAACAGGCAAACTATTCACGCCATGATCTTGTGGCTTGAAACCTTACAGCAGCTACAATCACTGCATATGCCAGACTGTTTCAGGCAGTGTGTTACTTCCAGTTTAAGTCTTTCAACTTTAATTTCTGAATACTAAATGTAACAATGCTGCTACATAAGCTTCGCAAAAGGGCTTGAGGAACATGTCAATAAGGTGAACACTGAAACAGAGCTTCTGCCATCTTAATTCCCTAGCCAATGCATGCAAATAATTCCTGCACACAGCACCTACAGTAAACAGTGTATCTCTGCACATAAGAATTCATTCCAGTCCACCAAAGCAAAATTGAAAAGTAGACAAAGTATTTCTAATCAACCTTTTATTCTATTACTAAGTATATGCACACCATTTTACGGTGTTTCCTACCCCCTAGAGATCTTTCCCATGTTTTATGAGTCATTTCTGGCATACCACTGGGCGAACTTAGATCCACATTGCACAGAGCACTGCACCACTTGTGTCCAGAGAATTCATTCTCCAAATACACAGGGTTGAAGGGAATGAGAGAACAGAGAGTCTTCCATCTTTTATAGACAAGGAATCTGTGTGTGGGCTGGATTTCCTCACTTCCAACTAGCCCCTTAATCAACAGAGTAGATTTCCTTCAATCAATGGCCACTGTAAGATGGCCTTTGATTCTCACAGACCACAGAAACACACAGTGACTCAGAAACAAAGTAAAATGAAACTGGTTGCATAAATGGCTGCTGATCTCTTCTCCCTGGGATCCAGGGACAGGACACGTGGGAATGGTTCAAAGCTGCATCAGGGGAGATTCAGACTTGTCCTTAGGAAGCATTTCCTTACCAAGAGAGTGGTCAAACACTGGAACAGGCTTCCTAGAGAGGTGGTTGGCACCCCAAGCCTGTCGGTGTTGAAGAGGCATTTGGACAATGCCCTTAATAATATGCTTTAACTTTTGGTCAGCCCTGAAGTGGTCAGGGAGTTGGACTAGATGATTGTTGTAGGTCCCTTCCAACTGAACTATTCTATTCTATTCTATTCTATTCTATAAGTCATGACAGCCTGCTTCTGCCACTTCCAAGGTAGGACAGCAGCAGTGCTAGTGCTGGTGTTCCCAGCTTGGTGCTGTCCCGGGGGGCTGTGATGCTGCCTCCTCTCCCCTGGGGCTGGAGGGATGGGCTCCTTGCCAGCCTCACCACACTGCCACATATGGGAATCACGCTGCCCTTTCAGGCCTCTCAGATGCCTTCTGCTGACCATGAAGAATTGGTAGTGAGCAGTCTGCCATGACCACTAATATTGCTGCACTGGTGCTCTGTAGAGTCCCCTCACGTGCATCCCCTCAGCTTACACTTACTAGAGCCCGTGCTCTGTGAGGAGGAGCTTTGCCTGACCTGTGCTTGCACGGTGCCCAGAATGACACTGTACTGCTTCATGGCAAAGGCTCTTTGCCCTGTGTCAATGCAAATAATAAGATTTCTACTGGGTTATTTTGGTTTTGCCACAGGAGCAGTTTAGAGACATGCATATTCCTAAATGTTGTGCAAAGTGATTTTTACCAGTTTACAGCTTCTCAAAATTTTCAGCTTCAGAGGAGTGCGTTAGATTATAGTGTGTACATCTGCAATGTGCATACTATGTAGGAAAAAGTCTTAAATACACATAGCAATCTGAATATGCATGCATGTAGGCAGATAATGTTGAGAGAACAGACTTGTTCGAAGCGAAACAAAGCAAGTAGGGACTCTATCCTCAGCTGTCTACGGGTTAATCATGTTCATGGAAATGCAAGCTCCTTGGTGGTGCATTTCTCTCCATTAAAGTAACTGAGGAGAAGTGAGTAATCTGTCCTATCCCAGGATGACTGAGTTTCACCCTATTGTTTCTGTTTCCACCCCCTAAAGGACTAGAAGTGAAGGGTGAACTACAGCTGAGGCTGCTGATCCCCACTTTTCTGTCAGGAAAACACAAGAGCAGTGGGAAGGGGCTGGAAACGGTTTTACCTGGGTTCATATCATAGTTTTCAAGGGAAGTGGCCATAAGCAAGTAAGTGTGGGTCTACCCACAGAACAGCCCATATCTTCATCAACATGAAACTCGTTCTAGACACTGGCTTGGGAGTGAAAGTTTCTATTGACTTTTCTTTCACACACACACAAAAAATTTTAAAAAATCACCTTTTTGATCCTTGCAAGCATATTTAAGAGGCTATCTACTATAAGGATGAAGGAAATAATAAATGATAGCTCAGTCTTGATTAATGTAGGCTTTTAAATATTCTTTGGAAACTGAGTCACAATTTATATTAAAGTCTATAAATTTCCTTACAACTTTTAATATAAAATACTTTAAAAAATATCAGTAGTTTTAATGTTTTTTCATTGTTACTGATGTTTTATAACCATTTAAAAGACATTTTGCTGACAAGCTTACAAATGTCTTTAATATATATCACGTAGTGAACATTTTATTATCATTTATTGAACATCCTTCTGTCACTTGCCAGTCCTCCATCAACCACTCCAAGTAGAACTTTAACATGAAGGATGAGATATATAAAGCTTTTAAAAGCTGCTTGAATATGCTTGTGATCTGTCTGCTCATCTCAGTTCCAGTGAACAGCTGGGAACCGCAGGTGAGTCACACGAGCCAGAGGAGACAGGGGAGCCTGACACAGTACCGTCTCACTACCG